>NC_057802.1:558526717-558682039 GCF_018294505.1 Triticum aestivum
GGGGGTCCTGTTGATCGGGAGGGGTGTGGCGTACCGCAAAACGGACGAAATGAACCTCCTACGGTCGAAACGGGGGTCCTGTTGATCGGGAGGGGTGTGGCATACCGCAAAACGGACGAAACGGACCCCCTACGGTCGAAACGGGGGTCCAGTTCATCGGGAGGGGTGTGGTGTACCGCAAAACGGGACTCCACGGGATACTGTTCATCTCCACCGTCGACCTCCTCCAGCCTCCACGGGCTACCGTCGACCTCCTCCAGCCGCCACGGGCTCCTGTTCATCCAGCCTCCACCGCGCGCTACTCCACCGGCTACTGTTCAACCACCCCTCCACGGGCACCCGTCCACCGTCTAATGTTCATCCAGCCCTCACACCACGAGGTCTTGTTCAACCACCCCTCCACGGGCACCCCTCCACCGTCTACTGTTCATCCAGCCCTCCACCACACCACGGGGTCCTGTTCATCCAGAGGCAACGCCACCGCTCACTGTTCATCCAACCCCCCCCCCGGCAACGCTCACTGTTCATCCCAGAGGCAGCATCGATCAGCTTCAGTTAGCAGCAGTAGCGAAGGAATCGCTCGATCGGGTTCAGTTAACAGCCATCGATCGAATGCTCGGGTTCAGTAACGCATAGCCTGCAGTGCAATCGCTCAGGTTCAGTTAGAGCCCAATGCCTCGCTCGGGTTCAGTTAGAGCCAACGCCTCGCACACATGCGCGTACGTGTACAAGGGAAACGCGCATCGCCCGACCCCCGACCTCCCACCGTAACCGGGAACTCGCCAAAAATTTCCTCGCCCTCGCTTCTACCATGGTTTTTTCCGTCATGGACGGCCCAAAGAATGTCATGCAGCTGCGTCTCTGGCCCGCCCAGGACGAAAAGCCCATTTTCTGTCATGATTTTTTGTCATAGAAGTAGGAGCCCACCACATCTATGATGATACTGGGTTTTGTCACAATTATCGTCATAGAAGTGTCATATGTATGACAGAAAAAAAATTCATTCGGCCCAAAATGTCACGGATGTGTCTTTTTTTGTAGTGCACGGCAAAACTACGCGTGCCACGGTAGCTCCATGCAAGCAGCAGAACAACACGAAGTAGCGGAATAACTCTAGTAGCGGAACAGCGACGACAGGGATGAACTCCACTCCGTAAGGACTCTGGCTGGAACACTTATCCTAGCTCGCAAACAAGGGATCCATGGAAATCAAGCAATCAAATCCGGCATGCCCTGCAAACTGGCATGACATGCCAGGTCAGTACATTGAATGTGCTTGGAAGCTCATAGCAACCAAAGAAATCAAGACAAACAATAGCATGGCAACTATAGATTATTAATCAATGATGAACACGATACTATCAGAACAACATGGCATGTACAACACGATACAGCTAGAGCAATACGAGCATGGCATAAACATATGAACATGATGAGACTAGCATGCAACATGATGAAACTATCATGCACCAACTTACTCTGCTCGGGTTACATCGTAACCATCACATGCATCACTTACCATCACGGACATCACACGATCATCTCAGGATCCAATCAAGCTTGGTATTAACAATACCGTAGTAATCATTTATGACCACAAGGAGCTTGACCTTTACCCTTGACTCTCGCATAACACCACAAATATCCATCAACTCGGTATCCACGATACCACAGTGATCCTCTCACGATCACATAAATATCAACCAACTTCTTTCATCATCGAACCGGGGTTGTTATTAATCAAGCTATTAGGATTACTGTTGACCCATAGTGTCACCGACTACGAACTATCATCGACTACGAACTGGGCCCATATCCGCGGGCGCGGCTATCAATAGGTTTAATAAACACTCTGCAGAGGTTAGCACACTGTACCCACACCACGGAACTCATGGCCTCGTACTCCCATTCGGGTGGACCAACAGCATTCCGACAAAACCGATCTACTGCCATGACACTCTCCCGGCCACTCCGAAGAACTCCCTTTTGGGCTAAGTCATGGGTGGCCCCGTGCCTACCAAAGGCATCAACGGCCATCGTCGTGGCAAAACATAAACTATCCCAAACGGGGACAAAAGCGCGCAAAACAACTCGGGCACACAAGGCATATGCCGTCCTACCCGGCCAAGGTAGCTCCCGCGCATAACCTTCCCTCGTAGGAGGCACCGACGAAAGGCATGACAATAGGCCCAGTTAGGACCCCCCCCCCATAAGGCATATGTGGTTGCACTGGTCAGCTCGATTTGGTGGCACCATAACTCAGCCAACAGTTGTTCAAGTTCATTATTATCAAGTTAAACTTGAATGCAATATGCTGAGCCATGATAAAAATAGCATGATGCAACTATAATGCATGAACATGATATCAACATAAGCATGGGGGTGCATCACAATCAACGAGCATAACAAGAACCATTAACCATTTATCTAGATGAGCATGGCATACTGACGAGCATGAAAATCACAACTAGAACACTACTCATAGCATAACATGACTACTAGCATCAACAATAAATACGATGCAATAACATAACGATAAAACTACCATGCAAGCATTTAACCAACTGGGTGCAAAAGAACATGCACAACCACAGTACTCGGAACAGACGATAGTCGTGCACCGAAGACCATCACCAACATCTAGTATTACCCAGCATGGCCAATATTAAAGTAATACTATCATGAAGAACATAATAACAGAGTGCAAGAAAACATGCCATGATGGTAACCACCGACCCATAAACATAACTGAAATAACGACATCGGTAGCAAAACAAACAGACAGTTATTAAAGATTCAAGTTGAAAACCAATGCTTCTGCATGGCTATCATGTAAATTGTGGTTGTGGCTTGCCTGGGGTGAAGAAGGCTTCGGGAAGAGGTGCGGAATGATCGCGGAAAGAATCGCTGGAAAGGGTTCTCTCTCGGAGGGGCAGATTAGGGGCAATGGCAAAAAGGTCATTTTCAATATGTCAAACCATAGTGAAAATGATGGGAACAGAACGGGCTCGATGAGACGAAGACGTGGGCATTGGATTCACCTCATTCGGAGTTGTGGTTGAAAAGTTACGACCGTTCGTTCATTAGGCAGAAAAAGAAATAAAAAGTATTTTTTTTCTACGGCTAACGAGTGAACGTTCGCTATTCAACCATTTCGGCCGACTGAGTTGAAAAACAGAAAGCGCATTCCTCAGATTACGCCTCCAGAGTAGGGAAAACGCGTTTTTGGCTGAAGCATAAGGAGGATGCGCTTACTCCACGGGAAAACGTACTTCCTCGCAGGGCCGGGGCTCCTGTCTCGCTTACGGGTGGGTCCCGCATTGACTCTCTCTCTCCTGGCTTCCTTCTTCTTCCTCGCGAGCGCCCGAGGGAGCAGAGGGAGGGGCGTGACGCCGGCGCTCGGCCCGGCACCACCGGCCACCTCCGGCGATGCTCTGGCGACCGGAGAGTTCGGGGCGACGATGCGCATCCGTCGGTGGGGTGCACGAACGCCGGAGAGGATCGGAACGGCGGTGCACCGTGGAGGCAGAGAACCGCGGTGGCCGCTGTATCATGGGGCGGTGGCTTCGGCTACTACGGCGAGTGGGCGAGTGGTGGAAGGGGTGCACCGAGGAGTGGGGAAGAGGATGGTGGTGGCAGAGTGGAGGGAGAGGGCTCGGCTCGACCGAATTTTACCGAAGCACTGCGGCTGCCATGGCCGCAATGGAGGGCAACGGGGGCTCATCGAGCTCGGGGAAGTAGCTAGGCGGGGTTTTTTTTACTATAAACAGTAGGGTAAAACCCCACTGCAATTTTTATAAATAAAGTGCAAAGTAACAAGTAGTCATAAAGGCTTGAGATAAGCCTACAGAAAGAAATAAAAGAAAGGAAAAAGAAAAAGAAAAGAAAGAAAGATAAAGAGAAGAAAAGAAAGAACTAAGCTACCAAAAGAAAGTAAAATTACAACAGGGCCTCAAGCCAAACAGAGAATTGTCTCTCATGCTTTTTCTTCACTCTGAACCTTAGAAGCTTTAGTTCCTCCAGGAAGATGAACTTCCAATCTTGGAAAGATGGTGTAATGTTTTCAAAAAAATTATTGTTTCTGGTTATCCAGATGGCCCATGCTCCAAGAATGATGATCTCCATGTAAAAAGTGTAGTTTATTTTGTCCTTGAGATCTTGGAATGCTTCCAACACTGACAGGTTTGCTGTTCTTGTTGGACAAATAAAGTCCCAGCATTGTTGCACAAAGGGACATCCCCAGAATAGATGATGTAGTGTTTCTTCCTGCTGACATCCACTCACTGCACAGTTGTATGCTTCCAATACAAACTTCTTTCTTCTAAGTAGATTTCTTGTGTTAACTCTGTCATGAAGCAGCTGCCAGAAGAATACTTTGTGTTTTGGCTGACATGAACTCTGCCAAATCCAGTTGAAGTGAGGAGGAGTTTGCTTATGACCAATTAAAACTTTATATGCTTTTATGGATGAATAGATTCCATTTCCCCAAATGTAGCTCCATGTGTCCAAAGAGTCCAGGAATTCAGATTGTCTCATAGAGATGCAAATGTCCTCCATTTGTAAAAATTCCTCATATGCCTCTGTTGTCAGTGGAAGATAGAAAAGGTCCTGAAGGTATTCTGTCTGCAGCACTTGTTGTATGTTCAACTGTGGGTTTCTCACAAAGGAGTATAAGTGGTGGAATTTGTGTTTGAGTACTGCCTGATGCCATAGATCATCCCAAAAAAATGCACTGATACCATCTCCCACATTGCATCTAGCAATGGCCTTGTATTGATCAATGAGAGCTAAATTGGATTTCCACCAAAATGAACCTACCATGCTGTCACCTGGTAATTTCCCATCACTGTAATAACTTTCCCAAATCAGGTTGACCCATGGTATGTCATGTCTGTTGAAAAAATTATGCAAATTCTTCATTAGCAAGGTTTTGTTATGAGTGTATATATCCAATACACCTAGACCTCCCTGCTCCTTGGGCCTGCACACAGTGTGCCAGGCAACTAATGCAAGTCTGTGATCCTCCATGTCAGGGCCTCTCCAAAGACAGTGTCTCAGGTATTTTATTATCTATTTCTTTCTTGTGATTGGTATATCCAGACAACTCATGAAGAATACTGACAGAGATGTGAGAACTTATTTTACAAAGAGCAATTTGCCTGCTTGATTCATGAAAATAGAGATACCTGCCAATCTCTTTGCAATTCTGTTAACAAGAGGTAGACATTGTTCCACAGTTGGTTTGTATATTCCCAATGGAAGGCCAAGATAAGTGAAAGGGAATTACCCTCTGGCACATTGGAGTGTGTTTGTGAATAATTCAACCCTATCCTCAGAAATGTTTAAAGGAACCAGGAATGACTTCCCATAATTCACTTTAAGCCCTGTTGCAGAAGCATAAGTATTGAGTAAGGCCTTCAGACAGAAGAGTTGTCTTGTATCTGCTTGCATAATCACCAGAGTGTCATCTGCATATTGCACTATTGGGAAATGAGGGCAAGAGTTGACTTGAAGTGGTGCAGAGAGTAGGTTTAACCTCATTGCTTTGTTAAGAATAGATTGCAACAGGTCAGCTGCAAGAACAAATATTAAAGGAGAGTATGGGTCCCCCTATCTCACACCTCTTTCGATGTAAATTTTTTTCCCAAGTACTCCATTCAGCAGAACAGAAGATGATGCTATTGAAAAAAGAGCTTTCATCCATGAAATCCATCTTTCACCAAAGCCTTTAGCTTTAAAAATATCAAAGATTGCTTCATGTTCAATTGTATCAAAAGCCTTTTCAAAATCCAGTTTAATAACTAAGATTTCCTCCCTTGACTTATGGCATTGGTGAATATATTCATAAGCCCATCCTAAGCAATCCTGAATTACCCTATCTTTAAGGAAGCCATATTGATTGATATGCACCATTTGCAGAATAACACTTTGCAATCCATTGGCCAGCAACTTTGTAATGATCTTCAGCACTCCATTGAGCAGAGAAATTGGTTCAAAGTAATTTGGAGAAAGAGGTACTTCTTTTTTAGGGATTAGGGTGATGAAAGATATGTTGATACTCTCAAGATTTACATTCCCAGCATGAAAAGCCATAATAAGTTTAGTGACATCTGCTTTGATTATATCCCAACAATTTTTGAGAAACTCATTATTAAAACCATCTAGGCCTAGTGACTTATCTGCTGGCAGATTCTTTACCACATCATCAATTTCTTCCTGGGTAAAAGGCTTTCCCAAATCAATGAATATGTGTGGATCCACTGTGTTTTCATACAAATCATTTAGGTCAAAGTGCATAGAATGCCCATTGGACTGTCCCAATCTACTCTTAAATGCCTCCCATAAAATTGATGCCTTTCCTTCATGATCTGTGATTTCAACCTGGTCCTTGTTTACCAACATGGAAATTTGATTGTGTCTGTGGTTGATAGAGGCCTTTGTATGAAAGAATTTTGTGTTCTCATCTCCAAACTTCACACCTTTAAATTTCCCTCTTTGTTTCCAATAGATCTTCTGATTGTTGAGCATAGTTAATAAATATTCCTTTAGCATGTTTCTGCAATTTGTTTCAAACACTGATAGATCCCTGTATTCCTCAATTAAGTCCCAAAGGAAAATAACATCATTCAGCTCTGCAATCTGTTTCTGATGACAAGATAAGTTTTTCGCCCATAGTTTGAGTGCTCTTCTAACATTTTTGAACTTTGCATTTATCTTCTTTGCACAGTCAGTGTGGCCCACTGGAATGTTCCATGTAGCCTGAACCACTTGCTTCAAGGATCTATGGTTTAGCCAATAATTTTCAAACCTGAACACTTTTGACTTTGGAATATTTGTGCCAATTTTGATCATACAAGGCAGGTGATCAGAAATTGGTTTAGCCATGGGTAGAGCAATGGAATCTGGGTAGCTGGTCATCCAAGCAGCAGACGTGAAAAACCAATCCAACTTCTCAAGGAGGGGGTTGTCCTGCATGTTACTCCAACTGTATTTTCTGCCCTTTAGAGGTAGTTCAATCAAACCAAGTTCACTAATAGCTTCATTAAACATGAGCATTCCATTTACATCACCCCCAGGCTTATTTCTGTCCTCAGGTTTTCTAATGAAGTTAAAGTCACCCATGATAATCCAGTCCACATCAGTAGGCATCTGAATATTACCAAACCATTCAATGAACTCAATCGTATCCTCATGATTGCAAGGCCCATAGATGTTTGTGAGAATCCAAGACTTGGAGGAAGTGTTGCAGGTGAACTGAATGGAAAGAGAAAACTTGTTTTGGAACATCAACTCTCCAGTGAATAAAGCCCCATTCCAAGCAGTGAGGATGCCACCAGATGCCCCAATGGAAGGTAAGTATTCAAATTTATTAAATCACTGTAGGCAAACTTTATGAATATATGTTAAATCAAAGGTATCTCTCTTTGTTTCCTGTAAACACACAATTCTAGCAGCACTTTCTTCCACTTTTTGCCAGATAGCCAGCCACTTATCTGAAGAATTAATACCTCTGACATTCCAGTTTAGTATATTCCAGGTTCTGTTGTTATTCATTGAGAACCAAAAGTATATGTCCTTGCACACCAAGGTCCAACCCCTGGTGCCTATCCCAATACACTAGTAGAAAAAGGGTCAAATGTCAAGCACATTAGTGTCGGTTTGATTTTGAGCCGGCACTAATGTGTGCATTAGTGCCAGTTCCAACGGCTAGCCGGCCGCTCTCATTAGTATTGGTTTGTGGCTAACCTTTAGCATCGGTTCGTGCCACGGACCGGTACTAAAGTGAGTGGTGGGAGGATGTTGTCAGTTCGGGGCCCCTCCAGCACCATTAGTACCGGTTCCTGGCACGAACCGGTGCTAAAGGTCGTCATACATAAACCCTTCGTCCACCCGAGCTCGCTCTGTTCTTCCCCTTTCCCCTCTCCTCTCTGTTCTTCCCCTCTTCCTCTCGAGCTTATCACACATTTTGCCCAAAATTTGTCAAGATTTGAAGGCCCCCATCCATTCAAATGATCACAAAGGTTAGCAACTTTGTCCTTTCATCTCTCATTGCTAGATTAGCTCTTGCAATACTTTGTATAGTGATTAATTTATGAGTTTAGTAAGTTGGGAGGAAATATATGTGCTAGTATTTGATTTATATGCAATTTGAGGTCAAAAATAACACTTAGTTTGCATATGTAGGTGTGGTTTACTTAGTGCCTTCTAAATCTCCGTCGTAACCACCGTCGATCGCCCGCACCGTCCCGTCGCCGGCACTACCTTGTGGTGAGCCTCTTGTTCATGAATGTTTTACATTACCAAATTGATGTTTGTGTGATTTGGATATATAGTTACTCGTATAATTATCTTACCCGTATATTGTTTGTTATACATAGTGCCATGGTTTTGATATCCGTCCCCGTCGGCCCTCGTCCTTGTTATGATTCGGATGTGGTATATTCTCTTTTAAAACTAGTTGTTGCATTTCGTGTTTATGACAAATTATTATGCCCATCAAGTTGACATAGATATTTTTATTTAGGAGGTTTGTGAACCGGAAATTCCAACCGACCCTATTGTCGAGAGGTTAAATTTAGTTGAAAGATAAAATGAGTATTTGAAAGAAAAATTGAAAAGAATTGAGGGGGAGAAGATGGAATTGGAGTTGCATGTTGCCGATGTCGTCGATGATCACAAGATGGAGATATGCCATTGATAGTGAGGCTTGGTATCATTATGCTATTGGATCAATTGTTACCTTAGTTGCGATCTTGATCGCATTTGTTGTTGCATTTAAATGCTTTAGTTAGAGAGTTATTTGTTTGTTGCATTTAAGTGTTGTATGAACTTTATGTATGAACTTGTATTAATTTGGTCTTTTCGGTGTTGTGTAATGAAGATGAGCCGACAATGGATGTACGATGACCGATGCTCTCCCGAGTTCATTAATGGCATGCAAACTTTTCTGCTTGCGGCTGAGGCAAACAAGCGGGTGGATGGTTTTATGCCTTGTCCATGTGCTGTCTGTAAGAATGATCACAATTACTCTATGTCAAGAACCATTCACGTCCACCTGTTTAAGTCCGGTTTCATGCCCCACTATAATGTTTGGACCAAGCACGGAGAAAGACGGGTTATGATGGAATACAATGAAGAAGAAGAGGACGACGACAGCTATCCTGGCCATGGGTTCCCTGAATATGATGATACAACAATGGGGGAAGAAGCTGAGCCGACAATGCAGGAAGAAGCTGAAGAAGAGGCATCAGATGAGCCCGCTGATGATCTAGGTCGGGCCATTCCCGATGCAAAGAGAAACTGCGCAAGTGATTTGGATAAGAAGAAGTTGCGGCGCATGTTAGAGGATCACAAGAAATTGTTGTACCTGAATTGCGAAGCTGACAAGAAAAAGTTTGGCACCACACTAGAATTGCTTCAATGGAAGGCAGAGAATGGTGTATCTGACAAGGGATTTGGAAAGTTGCTGGTAATGACAAAGAATATGCTTCCAAAGGACAACGAATTGCCTGAGAGTACGTACGAAGCAAAGAAGGTTGTCTGCCCTCTAGGGTTAGAGGTGCAGAAGATACATGCATGCCCTAATGACTGCATCCTCTACCGCGGTGAGTACGAGGATTTGAACGCTTGCCCGGTATGCGGTGCATTGCGCTATAAGATCAGCCGCGATGACCCTGGTGATGTCGAGGGCGAGCGCCCCAGGAAGAGGATTCCTACCAAGGTGATGTGGTATGCTCCTATAATACCACGGTTGAAACGTTTGTTCCAAAAAAAAGAGCATGCCAAGGCGATGCGATGGCATAGAGAAGATCGTAAGAACGACGGAAAGTTGAGAGTGCCCGCTGACGGGTCGCAGTGGAGAAAAATTGAGAGAAAGTACGGGAAGGAGTTTGCAGATGACACAAGGAACGTATGTTTTGGTCTAAGCGCAGATGGCATTAATCCTTTTGGGGAGCAGAGCAGCAACCATAGCACCTGGCCTGTGACTCTATGTTTGTATAACCTTCCTCCTTGGTTGTGCATGAAGCGGAAGTTCATTATGATGCCAGTGCTCATCCAAGGCCCTATGCAACCCGACAACGACATTGATGTGTACCTAAGGCCATTAGTTGAAGAACTTTTCCAGCTATGGAATGGAACAGGTGTACGTGCGTGGGATGAGCACATGGGGGAAGAATTTGACCTAAAGGCGTTGCTGTTCGTGACCATCAATGATTGGCCTGCTCTCAGTAACCTTTCAGGACAGACAAACAAGGGATACCGTGCATGCACGCACTGTTTGGAAGATACCGACAGTATATATTTGGACAATTGTAGGAAGAATGTGTACCTGGGACATCGTCGATTTCTTCCGAGCAGGCATCCCATAAGAAAGAAAGGCAAGCATTTCAAAGGTGAGGCGGATCACCGGACGAAGCCTCGCCACCGTAATGGTGCTGATGTACATGATATGGTCAAGGATTTGAAGGTAGTCTTTGGAAAGGGTCCTGGCGGACAACTTGTTCCGAATGACGCTGACGGACGCGCACCCATGTGGAAGAAGAAATCTATATTTTGGTACCTGCCCTATTGGAAATACCTAGAGGTCCGCTCCGCAATCGACGTGATGCACATGACGAAGAATCTTTGCGTGACCCTGCTTGGCTTCTTGGGCGTGTATGGGAAGACAAAAGATACACCTAAGGCACGGGAGGACCAGCAACATATGCACGGAAAAGACGGCATACATCAGGGTCATGCCAGCTATGCTCTTACCAAAGAAGAGAAGGAAATCTTCTTTGAATGCCAGCTCAGTATTAAGGTGCCGTCTGGCTTCTCATCGAATATAAAGGGAATAATAAACATGGCAGAGAAAAAGTTCCAGAACCTAAAGTCTCATGACTGCCACGTGATTATGATGCAACTGCTTTCGGTTGCATTGAGGGGGCTTCTACCGGATAACGTTCGATTAGCCATTGTGAAGCTATGTGCATTCCTCAATGCAATCTCTCAGAAGGTAATTGATCCAGAAATCATACCAAGGTTAGAGAATGATTTGGTGCAATGTCTTGTCAGTTTCGAGTTGGTGTTCCCACCATCCTTCTTCAACATCATGACGCACGTCCTAGTTCACCTATGCGAAGAGATTAACGTTTTGGGTCCTATATTTCCACACAATATGTTCCCCTTTGAGAGGTTCATGGGAGTCTTAAAGAAATCTGTTCACAACCGTGCTAGGCCAGAAGGAAGCATCTCCAAGGGCCATCACAATGAGGAGGTCATTGAGTTTTGTATTGACTTTATTCCAGGCCTTAAGCCGATTGGTGTTCCTGAATCGCGGCATAAGGGCAGACTGGAGGGAAAAGGCACGCTAGGAGGGAATCAACTAATATGTATGGACAGACATTCTCTCACTGAAGCACACTACACAGTTCTACAGAATTCCGCCTTGGTGGCTCCGTATATGGACGAACACAAGAATTTTCTACGCTCCAAACACCCGGAGCGGTCTGATGACTGGATTACACGTGAACAAACCAGGAGTTTCGCCGGCTGGTTGCAGACACGTACCATGCATGACGCCCCTATTGAAGATGACCTGTACTCGCTGTCCCAGTAACCATCTTCTAATATAATGACTTTCAAAGGGTACGAGATAAATGGTAATGCATTTTACACGATCGCCCAAGATAAGAAGAGCACCAACCAAAACAGTGGTGTCCGCTTTGACGCAACAGCCAAGACGGGAAAGGAAACATATTATGGTTACGTAGAGGACATATGGGAACTTGACTATGGACGTGGTTTGAAGGTCCCTTTGTTTCGGTGCAAATGGGTCAATATGACACGAGGCAGGCTAACCGAAGACCCGCAGTACGGGATGACAACAGTGGATCTCAACAATCTTGCGTATGCAGACGAACCATTCGTCCTAGCCAATGATGTGGCACGGGTTTTCTATGTGAAGGACATGTCTACCAAGCCGATAAAAAAAATATAAGGAAGCTAATGCATCATACGATCAGCCAAAGCGCCACATAGTTCTTTCTGGGAAGAGAAACATCATGGGAGTGGATGACAAGACACACATGCCAGAAGATTATGAAAAGTTTGTTGAAATTGCTCCATTCATAGTGAATATTGACCCGAGCATCCAGTTAAATGATGAAGATTTTCCATGGCTACGGCGCAAAGGGACACACGCGAAGAAAAAGTTTCACACCCAAATATCTGGGATGTGATCGGCTTCACTATCATCACTTTCTTCTGTGTTTCACACCCAGGAGGAAATCTCTGTAATAGTTAGGGTAGTTGTGTCTTTTGGCATTTGAAACGCGAAGAAATTTTATGTGCAAACAAATTCTTTCATGCATTTACTGATTTTTTCAGCGAAATGACCCTGAAATTGAAAAGCATTTCAAATGAACTCGGAAAAGGTTGAAAGTTGGCATGGTATCATAATTTCACCCACATAGCATATGCAAAAAAGTAGAGAGGGTTACTGCAAAAACTGGATGCACTTCGTGTACAAAATGGACAATCTCTTTCGAAGTATCAGGGTTTTGGACGAAAACTCATCTGTTACAAAGGCATTTCCTTTTTTAAATAACCTAAGCATTACCAAATTGAATATAATGATAAAACACACTAATATTACACATAAGAAAAAAGAATCACTAAAAAATTTATTTTCAAAGTTAAGTTATTCACAAACTAGTGATTCACACAAATTTCAAATAATTCAAAATTTAAACTATTCAAATTTGAAAACTACAGGCACTAACAGAAAGTTTGTAATTTTTTGTACCTAAAGAAAAAATATTCACAAAGAAACTCTAAATACAGCAAAAAAACAACTCAAAAATAAATAAACCAAAAGTAAATAAACCAAAAAAATAAGAAAATTAAAAAGCCCACCTACCGGGCCAGAGCGGCCTGCATACGACTAAAACCCAACCTGTAGTTGGGCCAGGATGCAGGCCCGCAAGCCCAGTAGGCCCACAGGCAGAGTAGGAGAGGTAGGCCCAGAAGGCCTGCTTTTGAGAGGAGCTCAATGCAGTGCCCTCGTCGGGGCTTATAAACTGGTCTTGGCGCTCCTCAACTAGCGAGGTGGGACTACACTTCTGCGCCCCTCGCCTGGCAGCGCACACCCTTTAGTACCGGGTCGTGGCTCCAACCGGTACTAAAGGGGTCTCTTTAGTACCGGTTGGTGCCACCACCCGGTACTAAAGGGGGGAGCTTCCCGCCGCTTGGCCTGGCCAAAACAGACCTTTAGTACCGGTTGGTGGCTTCAACCGGTACTAAAGATGTGTTCTATATACAAAAACACTTCAAAAAAAAATTCAGTTTCTCATCTCTCCCTCTGCTTCTTTCTCCTCTGCCCTGTCGTCGCCGTCCGTGTCACCGTCCCCGTCGTCGTCCCCGTCGCCGTCGCCGGCCTGGCCGTCCCCGTCTCCGTCGCCCTCGTCGCCGCGCCGCGCCCCGCCCCGTCGTCCCCGTCCCCGTCGTCGCCGCCCTGTCCCCATCCCCATCGTCACCGCCCGTCTCCGTCCCCGTCACCGCCCCCCGTTGCCGCGCCTCGCCGGTGAGCTCCTGCCCCGGCCGCCATGTCCACACACACACACATATTGTTTTTTAGTTTTTTAGTTATAAATTTTAGTTATAGAAATTTTTCTGTTTTTTAGTTATAGAAATATTAGAAATGTTATAGAAATGTTAGTTATATATATAGAAATGTTAGAAATTTTAGAATTACTTTTAGCTAGATGAATTAGATTAATGTCAAATTGTTAGAATTTGCATATAGAATTTTAGTTATCACAATCCAATCATTTAAAAATGTTACTTTTTGCGGGCATATAGTATTTGTTCTCGACGATGTCGGCCCGCATCCTCGCCGTCGACCCATTCGCGACGACGTCTGGCTGACCCATGTCCGGGACTGGGCTCCGCCGGGCTGGCCCTGGGAGGTGCTACCTGGAGGGGTGCGCCACTTGGTGAGGAACCCGGCCTCGGGTCCCATCGTCGACCCTGATCTCCTTTGGTGGCGTTCGCGTGGGCCACATTAGGTGCAGAGGGAGCCGGCCCCGCCGGAGGTGGTGCGTCGCCGTGTCAGGGAGGAGGACGAGCACGTCCATCGCTACATGGCTGCTATGGACGTCAGGTTCTCCAATACCTGACAGGTTCTTTGGGCAGATGACTGGAGATATGATCCTGTGATGGTTCCTTCTCTTTGGGTGTCCACCGCTCGCGCCCCAGGAACCGCGGGTGGCCTAGATTCTTCTGTAGTATTCGATCTTTATTAGCTCCCTAGCCAGTGATGTATTCGATATATAATATTCGAGACGATGTATTCGAGATTATATATATTATTCGAGACAATGTACTCGAGATTATATATCATTCGTGACGATGCATATTATGTACTATATGATTCAGTTTTTCCTTATTGATTGCATCCATGCGTTGTAATTTGAATACTAAATTGTTTTATATTTCTTCTGTATTAGTTAAGTAAAACCTATGGCGGACAATACCGGCACAGAGAGAGAAGAGGAATTGTTCGAGATCATACGCAGCCCTCGCAGGCTAGATATTACTTGGGTCGACGACAGAGCAAAACAAAATCTTTGGGAAACTCTGATGGGACATTTCACCCTACCAGATTATTTCACTCATGCAGATGTGCAGAAAGTCAAGGACGCTGCTTTTAAGAAGATGGCAATTGCATTCAACGCCCAGAAGAAAACTGTATGGGCCAACTACCTCGCTGCAGAAAGGAAGACTCCAGAATTCAAGGGAACACTGGAGAAGCAAAGAGAACACTGGCCCGCTTTCATGCAATTCAAGGAATCAGAATTATCTGAGGAACGGTCGAGAAAAAACAAGGCCAATGCCGCAAAAAAGACGCAGTTCCGTAGGCTGGTTCCAGGTGGCTACGCGGTGGCAATGCCTAAGTTGGATAAGTCTGAGCAAGGGATGGAAGATGCAGGGGTCACTCCGGTTACTAGGAGCTGGCCCCCTAGGTGCAGAACTTGGTTCTATGCGCATGGGGGGGCGTTGGACCCGAAGACAGGCCTGGTTTCGAAGAAGGCAAGTCTAAAAGGATTCAAACAAAAGTTACTTGACGCAATAGAAGATGCTCGAAAGGGGGTGTTCACGCCCAACCGAGAGAACAACGAGCTTACGCGCGCCCTGGGAAATCCTGAACACTCGGGAAGAACACGAGGCAAGGGCATTATTCCCTGGTATGAGGACTTTTCGGAATGGAACGACGACTACAGGACCCGTGCAAGAAGGAAGATGGAGGAGGAGAAGAAGAGGAAGCTGGAGGAGGAGCAGAGGAAGCAGGACGCAGAACACCTTCAAGGCCTAGAAGCAAGGCACGCGGACTTGGCACTCAAATTCCAGCAGCAGCAGATCGACTCACTTAGCCAGCAAAGGGGGTCTCAGCAGCGGCAGCAGCAAGCGGATGATCGCCCAGCATTGGATAGCACCGTCCCATCCATGCCGAGAAGCTGCGTTGGTTCCGCCCCAGGCGACGCAGTGCTGGATACATACCCTGTGGATGACATCATAGAGAACACTAATTGTGAGCTACACTTCAAAATGAAGAACATATCCATGAAGGTGGCAGACGCCGTTGCTTTTACAATTACCCCGAAAGCAACCTTCCATTGCAACCCGATTCCAGCAGGCTATGCTCGTGTCTTGGTTGATGAGGTGGTGGACCCATATTCGGGGCTACAGCTTGACATTCCTGGAGGTGACGACGAGCACACACTGGGAGAGGCCATACATCGTATCATCCTATGGAGAAAGGATTGCATCGTCTTTCGAAGTCCACCGACACCGCGTCTGCCGACTCCTCCTCGAAGTACGCCACCGAGTCAGCACACTCCCGCTCCTCCAAGTCCACGACCGCGTGAGCTGACTCCTCCTCGAAGTCTGCCACCGTGTCAGCAGACTCCCGCTCCTCCAAGTCCACGAACGCGTGAGCAGACTCCTGCTTCAAGTTCGGCACAGTGTGTCAGGCCACACCTCCTTCTTCAAGTCCGGCACAGCGTCAGGCCACTCCTCCTGCTCCAACTCAGCCACGTCAGCCGTCTCCGCCGCCTCAGCAATCGCAGAAGAGACACGCCGCAGCTATGGTGCGTAGCGGTACGAGTCGAGGTAGTACAGGAAGTACAGGCGGAGACAAGTGATATAAATATGGTCCAAGCCTCGCTCCTCTTCCTCAGAGGCCTTATGACATGACCGAGGAGCAAAACACAGCCATAGTGCGGGCCCAAGTGGACGCCCATTTTGGACCGAAAGCGGCACCGCTGCCGAGGGAGAAAGTGCCTGAGAAAGTTATGGACCACTTTATTCATATGGCAAGAAAACCAGCTCCCAAGCCTGTTGACTCAGACTATGAGCGCCAACTCAGGAAGCTACATCAAGCACGACTAAAGAAGGAAGCGAGCTCGAGCTCGAGCCAACAAGCAGCTGTCAAAAAAGCGGGGAAACCGTTCCCCAGCTGGGAGAACAGGTGGCGCAATCGATCCCCCCGCTTGTTGTGCCAACAACACATGAAAGTACGCGCGCCCAATATTATTGTGGGCAAACCGTTAACGTTCCCCAGCTGGGCGATGTGGTAATAACCGAGGAGCATATAATGCAGGCTGAAATGCTCAAGATCACTGTTGGACAACTCCTCGATATCGAGCCCATGTCTCCGCTTAGAGAGGAGGAAATAAAACGGAAATATGCCCGGGGCCAACCTTTGGTCAAGCCAGACGAGGTCAAGAACCTCCCAACGAGATTGTAAGAATTGCATCAATGGTACATGGACATTACCAAGATTTCCAATCGAGAGTCCCTCGTGGTGAAAGTCGAGGAAGATCATTACTTCCATAAGCTAGCTGTGTCCGTTGAGTATTCAGAGCTATTTTAGTTATTCAATCAAGATGCACTCGACAAATCTCTCGTCAGTTGCTATTGTCTGTAAGTGATTTCTTTCTGTAATTTAAGTCTCAAGCTAGTTTTAATGCCCATTGATCGATCATTACCTGTAATTATCCTCACTATATTCTTTTCTGTGGTATTATGCAGGATGAAGATTTATGAAATGAAAAAATCTGGACGCTATGGCATTGGGTTCATTGACCCAAATACCGTTAATGAATACACATGGAAATTGGAATGGCATAGACAAGACGTAGAGAATAAAATGCTAGAGTTCTTGAAGCGCCTCAATAGCAATGAAGATATACTACTTCCTTACAACTCCGAGTGAGTCACACTGTCTTGTACTACAAATTCTGTTTTTGCTTACTAGCTAGATGTCAATAAGTGTATAGGGTTTACGGTTAGTTGATTAGTGTTATTCACATTCCCGCTTAATTTATACATGCAAACGTATGCGCATGCATGTACCACTGGATCTTGTTAGACATTAAAGTTGACGAAGCAAAAGTTGAAGTACTGGACTCACTACTTAAAAAAGAAAGTGACTACAGCATCGTGAAGGGGACAGTCAATAGGTAATTTCAATCATTATTAACTATATGTCAGCCTATTTAGTTCGTTATTTCCTGATATGAACTATTTAATAACCCCTTTATTAATTTTATTTGCCGGCGGGCAGGGCTTGGGCAAAGTTCATCAAGGTGACTCTAGGAAAATGGCGAGAAAAGCTATTTTGGTATCGACGCAAGGTAAGTAATTAAGTAGTACTAGCTAGCTAGCTACCATCTCTTTAATTCTTGTTTCAATACCATTAATTAATTATTACCTGATTAAATTCAATTCTCGTAAAGGCCCTGAAGCAGGCGCCGGGGACTGATCTGTGTGCATTCTACGTTTGCGAGAACATTCGCATGATGGCATCTGAAAGGAGCAGATCGGATAGACAGGACTGGGTACGTTTGTCAGAAACTATTCACAAATTTTTACAATATTATCGATATCTATTCACACAACTAATACACATGCATATTGATCTCCTTCTTAACAGTTCAAAGAGGTGCAGGAGCAGCTCCTACCAACGGAGCGCATACTAGCACTTCAAGAGGAAATAGCGGGATTTTTGCTCGACCAGGTCATAGATCCCAAAGGAGAATACTATTACCCGCTACCACCCCCATGAACCATTTGTCATCGTGCTCCGAAGGCACCAAGGCAACATGTAGGAGAAATTGTATGTATATATATATATATATATGTGTGTGTGTGTGAATAATTAATATTGGTTGTGAGACATTCGATTATATGTGGACGTACATAAAATTCAACTTCTTCAAGTGAAACATGTCGAAGATGTAATTGAATCGAAGGAAGAACTTCTCTACGGGGAATATGTGGACGTACGACCTTTGTCGCGGCACGTTAACCATGTAGAGTGGGTATCCTGGATTTTTTGAGGCGACGAGGCTTCTCTCTGCAGCACGTCGTCATGAAATCTCCTTAGATCGCCATGTGTGGCCTCTACCGCTGCCTTAGGTAGGATTGGTTCACCGAGGATATGCCATTTTGCCGCACCGGGGATAAGTATACGGTCTTGAACCCGAGGCTGTTGAGGTGGCTGGATCATAGAAGCAGCTTTTTTGCCTTTCCTCGGTCTCTTCATATGCTTCTTTGCTACCGGAAGGTCGTCTATAATACGTTCAGCCTCTGGAGGCGCAATTCAGGAACTAACTCATGACGCTCAAACCCTGAGTACTCATATTGCTGAGCCATCAATCCTCCGTCATCATAGGCGCCAATATAGAGATACTGTTGAGTGTCATCCTCATCCTCATCTACGGCGACGTAATCAGCGACTAATGGAGCCTCTTCCTCACCCTGTCCGCTATCACCCAACACGACAGCCGACGCTAATTGGGTAGGTGGGGTGTTGATGTTCATACCTTGCTGAGGCTGTGTGCTCGTGGGTGTGCTCCCGGCCGCCTCCAGACGAAGCAGACTCTTTGGCCACAACAGGACCCACCCATTGCAATCGCCAAGCAGCCGCGGGGTCTCGTCGTCATCCCCCCTAGTACCGGAGGAGCAAAATTCTCGTAGCCCGGTTTGACACCGTCCATAGAAACCTTGAAGACGTCAGGGGGGATCGGCCGGCTGTGGAATAATGGTTCCTTCGGCTTCATTATCGTTGCCTTCCCCACGTCCACCTTCTGGTCGCTGATGGTGTACAATATCGTGCACGGGGTTATGTCGGCCTGCAAAGACATGTCTGCGATGTGAGACATCCGAAAGGCAACAGAAACGACAGATTATACATTTATTGAAGAGGGCCGGTGTGACAAGTACCGTGAGGGCGTCGAGCTCAGCCAAAGAAGAAGCACCGCCGAGCACGTCCGAGATGGAGGACGGGCTGCTATGAGCAGGTGCGGGAGCCGGTGCAGGAGCAGGTGCAACGCTAGTCGAGCTGCTCCCAAAGAACTCGGCAAGGGGAATGTTTGCTGCATCTTTTTTGGATTTTGCCTGCTCCAACTGACAACGGCCAGAACCAAGACACCACACAAATCTGCAATCGCCTGTTTTGCGGCAGCTACCGCTGTTGCGACTGTCTCAGCTGATTTCTTCTCAACTGCAATCTCAACCTTCTTGTCGATGTTTTCTTCAGTTAACCTCTGTCTTTCCTTTCTCTCCTCCGTGGTCTCATGGTAGTACTTCTTCCACGCGACACCGTCTCCGACACCGTGCACGCGTCCATATGACGGCCGAGTGTCCACTGGGAGTCGTTTCAATATGTTCAACGCCCGGTTGAATGGGGTGACCCACTTGGGCCTCGCCAACGCCTCAGACGGTGAGTCGCTTTCGGCCACAATCCTGTGTTGCTCTCTCTGCAAAAGGAACAACGATCGTTTACAAATATGACTAAACGTGCAGTCGAATTGATCAGAAACTAAAATTACCAGCAGTCACATGAACTCCGTCGTGACCGGGTCCGTCTCGAAAACCTTCTTGACTGGGTCCCAATGGTACCGGGCCTTGAGGACGTCACGCTCCTGCAGGACGGTGAACTCTGCCAAGGGGTCTGGGATGCCCAGACTTTCGCGTTCTGCGTCCTCCTTGGCCCATATGGACCTCTTCCCACCGTAACCACGGCTTCCGAGGTGGTGGCACCCCATTTTCCTCTGTTGAAGCCCCTTCATGTACTTCGACTTTTCTTTCGCAGCTTCGGCATCGCAAGCCGCCTTGAATATTTCAAACTGCTCTACCATGATTATCAGATTATCCTTTACAATCTCGGAGTAGGGTTCCTTTTTTTGATGATCCGATGTTTCACCCTTGCTTTCCAGGCGGCCAACGTGTCGCTAAACTTGGTCATGGCGCGTTTGTTTATCTTCTGCTTTGCCGGGTCTTTATCTGGATCAGTATATTTCTTTTCATCCCGGCACGGGAACAAGAATACCTGGTGCAGCTTCTTTAGAACAGAGGGCCTCATATTTTCTATCTTCTTTAGTTTCTCATCATTGATGGTGGTGGTTGTCCGCACGATGCAGCCTATTTGATTGCCGTAGCACGCGCGCGCTTCCGCGGGCTCTTTTGGCTCAAAATTGTTGTCGTCCACCTCCGTGACCACCACTCTAGTAGTGATGAGCTGGTTTGGGCGTCGTTGCCTTTTTGCTTTCGGTTCTATACCGGCTTCGCCAGTCTCGGTGCCGGTATCGGCGCCGGTCTCAGTCTCAGCGCGGGTCTCGATGTCGGTCTTAGTCTCCGATGCGACAGGTGGGCCCAGCAAGAACAATCGTTGATCGTCGGCCAGGTTCTAAAATTTGTCTGCCGCCTGGTAGATGCCGTCGCAATCACTAGAAGCCTATCCTTCATCGTTGCTAGCCATGTTTCCGAGGATTAAATCTAGTCAATTAATTCTAAACCTAATAAAATGAATAATGAAATAAAAAATGCCTATGTTTTGTAGGAACGTTGATTCCTTCCCGGTGCGGCGAATCCCGGGCACTCGATATGTCCTAGTTTGTAGCACAAGTCATGCCGAAATTCACGAAAAATTTCGGCATGACGACAAATCGAGCACCTGAAATTTGCCGGAACGGAAATGAATCAACATTCCGGCAAAACATAGGCCACTCGGCTTCATTCCCTGGAAACAACAAAAGGCCACTTGGGCACAATCGAACCACTTCAATGAAAAGATATAACATGATCACTTCAATGAAAAGATATAATCAACAATAAAAGTCTTGGAAGGGATCATCTTTAAAATAAAACTTGTCTAAATTCCTTTCCTTGAAAAATAGTGGTCTTTTCAAAAATCAAAAACCTTTCCAAAATGACCTCACTAAACACTTCTCTGCCTAGGACAGAACCCTAATTCTGTTCTACCGATTCCTCTCTCTCACACACACACACACATTATTTTCTCTAACACTTCTCTTCCTAGGACAGAACCCAATTAAAATGCAAAGGAACTCCATTTCTCTAACCCTTCTGACCTAATGCTCTAAAATAAATTTTTGCTCTAACCTAGCCAACGTAGTTAACCTAACGAACCTAATTAACCTAGCTATTTGACCTAGTTAGTTAACCTAGCTAGTTAACCTAGTTTACCTAGATAATTAACCTAATTAAACTAGTTAACCAAGCTAGTTCTCTGTCAAAGCCCTAAATAAATTTTTGCACTAACCTAGATAATTAACCTAATTAAATTAGTTAACCTAACTAGTTCTCTATCAAAGCACTAACTAAAATTTTGCACTAACCTATAATTAACCTAATTAAACTAGTTAACCTAGCTAGCTAGTTCTCTGTCCAATGTTTGTGCTATGAATGAGAGAGAGGAGGAGGGGTGGGGGCTTACAGAGGATGGCTCCGGTGGTGGCGAGGGAGGCAGTGGTGGCGAGGGAGGCAGGGGCGTCTCTGGTGACGGCGAGGGAGGAAGTTGTGGCGAGGGAGGCAGGGGCGTCGAGGGTGGCTCCGGTGGCGCCGAGGGCAGCTCCGGTGGCGTTGATGAGGCCGTGCGACTCCGGTGGCGTTGGGGGCGGCTCCGGTGGCGTCGACGGCGCGCGGCTCTGGTGGCTCCGGGCGCGTCGGCTTCGGCAGGAGATGGCGGCGAAGTGGGGCGACGGCGAAGTGGGGCGAGGGATTTGGGGGAGTAGTGGTGGCCCGGGGGAGGAAAACCACGCGGGGGTTAAGTCAAACTTAGCGGTAGCGCGGAAGTAAAAACATGCTATAGCTAAGTTAGCTATAGCGCGTTTTATAGCTATGTATTTTCCTTTTATTTTCTTATTTCATGTTTTCTTTCTATAGCGGGGGTCTAGAAAACGCGCTGCTGCTTTATTATCTATAGTGCCTCTTATGAACAAACGCTACTGCTATGCCTTTCTCCTTTTTATCGTTTTCTTTTATTTTTCTTTACATTTTATTTTTTCCTTTCTCCTTTTTCTATTTCTTTCATTTTCATTTACTTTTCAATTTTTTGCATTTTATTTTCTTTTCATTAGCAGTAGCACTTTTCAACGAAACCGCGCTGCTACAATAATCTTAGCGGTAGCGCGGTTTTTCTAAGACCGCTACTACTATGTGTAGCCTATCAGCTTAGTAGTGGGAATTTTAGTAGTAGCGATTTTCCATCGAGACGCGCTACTGCTACATTTGTATCTGTAGCACGGTTATACGGCACGTGCTACTGCTATGTAGCACTAGCGCCCATTTTTAACAAGCGCTACTGCTAAAATTCTGTGTATAAGGTTTTCCCTAGTAGTGTTGGCATTGAAGAAAATTAGACAATCATCAGCGAAGAGGTGATGATTGACCCATGGTGATCTTCTCGTAGCCCTCACACCTCTGTCAGCAAATGAGCCATAACAATTCAGTAAGGAGGTTAGGCCTTCAGCACATAACAGGAATAAAAAGGCGGACATTGGATCTCCTTGTCGCAAACCCTTAGAAGGAGTAAAGAACGGCAGGAGTTCTCCATTTACTATTACCGCAAACCTGACTGAGGAGACACATTTTATAATCAGTTGGACAAAATTGATGCGAAAGCCCAATCGGATCATAATGGCTTCTAGGTAGTGCTACTCCCCGCGGTCAAATGCTTTCATCATGTCGTGTTTCAGCACACATCAGAAGTTTTTGCCACTCTTCCTTCTCCTCTTTGTGTGCACACTTTCAAAAGCTACCAAAACATTATCAGTGATAATCCTTCCTGGCACGAAGGAACTTTGTTCTTCTGAAACAATAGTATTCATCCACTCCTTCAACCTGTTTGTAATCATCTCGGAAGCAACTTTATAGGCCACAAGGCAAAGAGCGATAGGGCGGTATTGAGAAATCTGTTGTGGGTGTCTCACCTTGGGTATAAGTGTAATGGAAATGTCATTAAAATCCTTAGGTAGTTCACCGCCATGCAAGAAATCTAGGATAGCTGGGACCAAATCATCCTTGATTGTGTGCCAATGGCGTTGGAAGAATCCCGCCATGAAACCGTCCACACCTGGTACCTTGGACGGTGCCATCTGCGAACACGTTAACTACTCCGCATGCAGAGCTAGGAAAGTAGGGCGCAAAGGAGTTTGGACGCCTCGCAAAGACTATAAAAAAACTACAGCAAAAACTTGACCGACTGCGTTTCTCGTCAGTCGGTAGGTGTCCATCAGACGAAGAGAAGCTCACTGTCCAGAAGTTGCGAGAGGCACTAAAACTTCGGGAAGTATGGATACGGCTTCTGATTGATCGCCCAATAGATCAAGCGTTCAAGGCTGTACGTATAAATAGGAGTATATCTTCCCTTAATAATAAAGCGTCTACTGCTCCTGGTTGTACGTCACAAAAATTACCTCTAAAGTTGATAGAAATTACACACCAATGCCACCCATAAGTGACAAGCTCGTTTCTCACCGTGCCTGGGGCGGTGGTTTTCCGGCCATCACGTCATCCAAGCTTGACATTTGCACGGTCTTCATCGATGAGGCATCATCACCGGAATAGCTTGCCATGCTCGGTTCCTTCCTGCAACACTTCACATTGGCGAAATACCTTCACCTGTCCTCCGTTTGCATGGGCTCCTGCTTTGTGGAGCATCCTGCGTTCCCAAACCTCCGCTACCTCCAGCTAAATGGACGTGCATTGCACAACGACCCTGGCCATGTCATCATCGCATCGATAAACACAATTCTCAAGCAAGCCCCGAACCTTGAGCACCTCACCCTGTTCTTCGAACCACCACCTCCAGAAACACACCATAAGGGGCGCCATCAACACTACTTCCGGGACCGCAAAAGAGTGGAGCTCCACGACGCTCACCATCTTCACTACAACCAGTACAACAGCCTGGACAACGCGCTGAGGGCGAGCGTATCGATCGCGCCATGCCGGAGGAGCCGGCTGAGAAGGATCAACCTGGTGCATTACCAAGGCGGCAGGGCGCAGAGGATGATTGCCCTGTTCTTACTCCGCAACGCTCTGCTTTTTGAGAAGCTGTACTATGAGTTCGCGCAGGGACGGATGTAGATTCAGAAGGAACTGATGCGCGAGATGGAAAGCTGGGTGGTGAACGACACAGCAAGGAAGGTGTTCCAATGATCTGTGCATACACATGCAATTGCAATAAGTCCAGCTTCTTTAATCGTCATGTGAACGTGATTTAGTGAGTAGACGCTGGAGTAATCTTATATTCTTAAGAAGTTTATCCCCACTACTATCTATTCTCTCTCATCATGCACACAGTCCACATCAACTTTGTGCCACATCATCATTCAGTTTGCAAAGAGCAACCAATTAGTCCAATTCCCCATACATGGCTCTTTTGGAGCGCCCACGCAAAAATAGTTGCCTAACCGGCTCGGCGGCTGCGGTGCCATGCTCAAGTCAATGTCCCCAATTAACTCCCCCAACTCTGTCTCTATAGCTTCCTTTAGTGCATGTTGTGATGCAAGGTGGCAGATTTGGTCCGAGGAGTTGCCTGACCATGTAAACGTCCGGATGGCCAACAGTGTAGCTGAACCGGTGTGATTTATGGAATCAGGAGTGTGCCATCTCAAAAAAAATCTATCTCTTCTTCTTCCACTCCAGTTCCTCTTCTCCACTAAATTAATGAAGGAATAAAAATGGGGTTGATTCCCCTATAACCAATGGATTAGCCGTCGCCTGCTTGTACAAGGTCTAAGGAGAAGGAGGTAAAGGAGTGTCGAAGCTTCTTCAACCAGCCGTCCGTCAGGAGGAGACACCACCTCCAACATGCACCCACCACCCGTAGCTTTCCCGCGGGCATGCGAAATTGCCCATAGGGTAATCAACATAGTAGTGAAATCAGCATGAGGTACAAGGTCCATCAGTGTAAACACCCATTTTTTCACATCGGGCTCTTTGTTATCATAGACCACGTTCGCTAGATCCTGGGCCCTCGAGGCCTAGAGACACCTCACCATGTTACACTCAAGCAACATATGGCGCCATGAATTAGCAGATCCACAAAGCCCACAACAGTGCAAGGTGGACACCTTCCGATGATGTAGTAGGTCTGCGGTCGGTAGTGATTGTTGGGAGAATCTGCAGAGGATTTTTTTATCATTTGCTGGTACGTCGTCGTTGTTTCATGCTACCTCTTAAGCACTGCGTTGGTTTTCCCTTGAAGAGGAAAGGGCGATGCAGTAAAGTAGCGTAAGTATTTCCCTCAGTTTTTGAGAACCAAGGTATCAATCCAGTAGGAGGCCACGCTCGAGTCCCACGTACGTACACAAACAAATAAGAACCTGGCAACCAACGCGATAAAGGGGTTGTCAATCCCTTCACTGTCACTTACGAGAGTGAGATCTGATAGATATGATAAGATAATATTTTTGGTATTTTTATGGTAAAGATTAAAAGTAAAGAAAGCAAAATAAACAGTAATAGAAATAGCTTGTTGTGGGGAGATTAATATGATGAAAAATAGACCCGGGGGCCATAGTTTTCACTAGTGGCTTCTCTCAAGAGTATAAGTATTACGGTGGGTAAACGAATTACTGTCGAGCAATTGATAGAAAAGCGAATAATTATGAGAATATCTAGGTATGATCATGTATATAGGCATCACGTCCGTGACAAGTAGACCGAAACGATTCTGCATCTACTACTATTACTTCACACATCGACCACTATCCAGCATGCATCTAGAGTATTAAGTTCATAAGAACAGAGTAACGCTTTAAGCAAGATGACATGATGTAGAGGGATAAACTCATGCAATATGATATAAACCCCATCTTTTTATCCTCGATGGCAACAATACAATACGTGTCGTTTCCCTTACTGTCACTGGGATCGAGCACCGCAAGATTGAACCCAAAGCTAAGCACTTCTCCCATTGCAAGAAAGATCAATCTAGTAGGCCCAACCAAACTGATAATTAAAAGAGACTTGCAAAGATAACCAATCATACATAAAAGAATTCAGAGAAGATTCAAATATTGTTCATAGATAATCCGGATCATAAACCCATAATTCATCGGATCTCGACAACACCGCAAAAGAAGAGTTACATCAAATAGATCTCCAAGAGAATCGAGGAGAACTTTGTATTGAGATCCAAAGAGAGAGAAGAAGCCATCTAGCTAATAACTATGGACCCGAAGGTCTGAGGTAAACTACTCACACATCATCGGAGAGGCTATGGTGTTGATGTAGAAGCCCTCCGTGATAAATGCCCCCTCCGGCGGAGCGCCGGAAAAGGCCCCAAGATGGGATCTCACGGGTACAGAAGGTTGCGGCGGTGAAATTAGGTTTTCGTGGTGATCCTCAATGGTTTGGGGGTACGTAGGTATATATAGGAGGAAGAAGTAGGTCGGTGGAGCCACGAGGGGCCCACGACGGTGGAGAGCGCGCCCAGGGGGTAGGCGCGCCCCCTACCTCGTGGCTTCCTCGTCTATTGCTTGACGTCCACTCCAAGTCCTCTGGATCACGTTTATTCCGAAAATCACGTTCCCGAAGGTTTCATTCCGTTTGGACTCCGTTTGATATTTCTTTTCTGCGAAACACCGAAATAGGCAAAAAACAGCAATTTGGGCTGGGCCTCCGGTTAATAGGTTAGTTCCAAAAATAATATAAAAGTGTATAAATAAGCCCATTAAATATTCAAAACAGAATATATAATAGCATGGAACAATCAAAAATTATAGATAGGTTGGAGACGTATCAAGCATCTCCAAGCTTAATTCCTGCTCGTCCTCGAGTAAGTAAATGATAAAAACAGAATTTTTGATGTGGAATGCTACTTGGCATAACTTTCAATGTAATTCTCTTATTTTTGGTATGAATATTCAGATCTGAAAAATTCAAGATAAAAGTTTAATATTGACATAAAAGTAATAATACTTCAGGCATACTAACTAAGCAATTATGTCTTCTCAAAATAACATGGCCAAAGAAAGTTCATCCCTATAAAATCATATAGTTTAGTCATGCTCCATTTTCATCACACAAGAATGTTCTCATCATGCACAACCGCGATGACAAGCCAAGCAATTGTTTCATACTTTAGTAATCTCAAACTTTTTTCAACTTTCACGCATTATATGAGCGTGAGCCATGGATATAGCACTATGGGTGGAATAGAATATAATGATGGGTGTTATGTGGAGAAGACAAAAAAGGAGAAAGTCTTGCATGTGCTTATCTGTGGTGACAAATGGGATATTCACGTGATCTACTTGATGCGTGTTTTGGTGATCAACTTGCGGGTTTAGTGACCTTGTCAACATATGCATAGGGGTTGGCATACGTTTTCGTCTTGACTCTCCGGTAGAAACTTTGGGGCACTCTTTGAAATTCTTTGTGTTGGTTGAATAGATGAATATGAGATTGTGTGATGCATATCGCACAATCATACCCGCGGATACTTGTGGTGACATTGGAGTATCTAGGTGACATTATGGTTTTGGTTTATTTGTATCATAAGGTGTTATTCTAGTACGAACTCTTGGATAGATCGAACGAAAAGAATAACTTCGTGTTATTTCACTACGGACTCTTGAATAGATCGATCAGAAAGGATAACTTTGAGGTGGTTTCGTACACTACAATAATCTCTTCGTTTGTTCTCCGATATTAGTGACTTTGGAGTGACTCTTTGTTGCATGTTGAGGGATTGTTATATGATCTAATTATGTTATTATTGTTGAGAGAACTTGCACTAGTGAAAGTATGAACCCTAGGCCTTGTTTCCTAGCATTGCAATACCATTTGTGCTCACTTTTATCATTTGTGCTCACTTTTAACAACTTTATTATTGCCTCTAGGGCATGTTTGCTTCATTTCTGTTGGCGCCGCCTGTCGTCGCAGTGCCGCTTCTTCTTCCTCGCACACAACTCTCTTGTGATTTATCTCTATCTTCTCTCAAGAACACACACACACGATGTCAAGGACTCAACACATACGCGCGCGCGCGCACACACATGCACCAAAGAGAAGACAGCCGCTGCTTTGCCAAGAGGGTCTGCTCCTTGGTGAACACTACTGTTACATTTTGGCCACAGCCCTTCCGGCCTCGCATCTTTTTCATTCACCCAACGCAGTACATATATACAAGTGCTGAGGCACTCATGCCATCAACTGACGCCACTACATCCACCTCCTAAAATCACTCCATGCATGATGCAGATCACTAGGCCAACTGGCCACTACTCCAACAGTCCACGCCACCAACTAACCAACCTTTTAGCTAGCCCACTAACTAACCAATGCATGCAACCAGCGACTGACTCAAAGCATGAACGAACTACCTATACTAGTGTTACATTTTGGCCACAGCCCTTCCGGCCTCGCATCTTTTTCATTCACCCAACGCAGTACATATACACAAGTGCTGAGGCACCCATTCCATCAACTGACGCCACTACATCCACCTCCTAAAATCACTCCATGCATGATGCAAATTACTAGGCCAACCGGCCACTACTCCAACAGTCCACGCCACCACCTAACCACAACCTTTTAGCTAGCCCACTAACTAACCAATCCATGTAACCAGCGACTGACTCAAAGCATGAACTAACTACCTATACTACTCAGCCATACCCTGATGCATTGGCCGGTCAGAATTTACACAAGGTGCACGTCTACATGACTCATGATTAGCTCTGACAATTTCTCTCATGGACCCAAGACCAGAAGTCGTCGATCTGCCTCGTGCACACCGGTATGGAACGGATGGTCTCAACATCAGTTGGCAAATAGATTTGAGCTAACCGGTCTGTGTCCCACTCCGTATTGACTGTCATTAACTCACTAACCATCTGTGGCGGATTTGCAACAAGACTCATGATCGGCCGCATATTAGAATCCCAGGGTAACCAATTATGATTCCACATATTCGTGGTTTTCCCTTCTCCTATGCGTCTCATAGGCCCTTATGTCAATGTGTCTCTACCATCAATGATAGATCGCCAAATATGTGACAAGAGCCTCCTGGTTTAGCCTGCAAGAAATCACATGAGGGAAAGTATTTTTCTTTTAGTATGCGTGCATTAAGAGAGGTAGATTCCGTGAGCACCCTTCAAGCTTGTCGTGCCAAAAGAGCTAAATTGAAAAGTTCAATATCACAAAATCCTAGGCCATCACAGCTCTTTGGTCTTGTCATTACACTCCAAGATATCCCGTTCGGTTTCCTCTTCCCCTCCCTGCTTCCCCACCAAAATTGATGGATGAGTGAATTTATATGCTCGCATAGTCCACGAGGAAGCTTAAAGGATACAAGACATGGAGTAGAGCGGCACCACCTAAGCAATGGATTTTATTAGGACATCTTTGCGCCCAGTGAGAGGATTTTTGCCATCCACCCTTTGACTTTATTCCAGACTCTGCCTTTCACAAATTTGAACGCACCATTCTTTCTAGTTCCAAAATCAGATGGCATTAGCGAACCAACCTATGGTTGGATGGTTAAAGGGACGGTGGTATCCCCAACCATCGTAGGCGCCTCGTCGTTGATGGGAACGTCTCCTTCCACTGAAAGCGCATCCCCGAATATTCTTAAATAAATCCAGGAATAATGCGAGCACAAGGACTTGAACCCTGATAGGCTGGAAATACCACTGTTCCTCAAACATGCCAACCACAAGTTGGTTCACGCCTATTTTCTTTGAAAAAACTAACGCCCACACGTGTGGCATCTTGCACATCATCCACACGCCTCCTTTGCCACTGATTTTGCCATATATGAACAAATGACATCAGCAGGAATTTTTTGATTTTTGGGTTAAAAATATTTTATCTCTAATTAAAAAATTGAATTAAAAATCCGCTTTCACCATTAAATCCGTCTCGACAGGATCTTCAAAACTAGACCCCATTGATATGTTTCACGAAAAAAAAATTGCCCAAAAGTTGCCATGATGTTTATACTGTAGTTGTCATAGTGCTTAAACTAAAGTTTTCATGTGGCAATTTCAATTTGTAGAGCATGGTAATTTTAGTATTTTGATGATGACGACTCCATTACTTTGACCATGAAAATTATTATTTTATGAACCATGACAATTTTAAGTGCATGTATCATGCCAATTTTAGTTTATGCTTCATGGCAAGTCTAGTTACTTAATTTTCCGTTTTATAAATGTCAAATTTTACTTTTAAATGTAGAAGAAAGTAAACATCATGGCTATTCATGTGCAATAGACATGACAACTTTTAAAAAAAATTGTCAAAATATATTGATATGAGATCTAGTTTCGAAGATCTCATCCTGAGGGATTTAATGGTGAAAACGAATCTTCAATCATATTTTTTTAAGAGATAAAACATTTAAAAAACTAATAATCCAAAAAATTCTCACAGGCATGCATACGGTGACGTGGCACAATCTGTGTGTTATAGAACGTGTGGGCGGATTTCGCTCCCACCACACGTGTGGGTGTTAGCGTTGTTCTTTTCTTTTGGTATTCCTTATTTCTCGCCAAGTAGATCAAGGCTGTAACTAAAATAAGAGTATATATACTAGGCCTATATAAAAATTGCCGTACCCCCAAATTTTGGGGGACTGTGCAGCCCGCACAGTCTGCACAAGCAAAACAAAATCGGAGCTGTCCCGATCCGATCTTTGACTTTCCCTTTTCTTCAGCGCGTTGCAAGGTGAACCGCTCACCTTTTCTTTGTATTTCCTTAGCTCAGACTCCATGTACGGGAGATAAAACAGAATCCTGCGGCAGAACAGAATCCAATCAAATCCCGTTCTTTCCTTTCCTATTTGCACGCAGAAGGAGACTCTCCTTTCCCTTCCGATCTGTAATCTTCTCGTGGACAGGAACTCGACAGCGACGACGGAAGCTCCTCCACTCGATCCAACACAGCTTCGACCCAGCAGAATAAAAAATGAAACAAACTCCTCCGTGGTAGTAGCCTCGCTGCAGAACAACTGGTTTCAGAGCATCTCCAACGGCTGTCCAACGCTTAGCACGCTAAAAACAAGTTTGCAGCGCGTCGATCGCCTGGTTTGGCGCGGTCGGGTAGCGCTGGCTCCAGCAGCTGCGGTATAATGCAGCGCGCGTAGCTCGAGCAGCGCGTAAAAATGCAGTGCGTGCTCTCTCGCACAAACAACATATACGCTTCAAACACAAACAAGAAGATCAAACACAAATAAAATAAATCAAAATAAATAGTTCAATTTCGTTATTACAACTCAAATAATTTATCTTTCAATTCAACAAATAATTTAACAATACAACGTCAAATGCACAAATCATAATGCTCTTTGTCGGTCATTCCAAGCCCATCACTCTTCAATGAGATCCTTCTGAAGATTATCATGCGCTTGGAACGTCGAATGGCATGATAGGAGGCAACAAAACGGACCACCCTCTCAGACCACCGCCGCACTCGCACGGGATGTCCCAAGAGCTCATAGTGAGAGTAGTCTACATCTTGGCCACGCTCATTCTTAATGACCATGTTGTGCATGATCACACAAGCATGCATGATGTACCAGAGCATCTTTTGATCCCAAAATCTAGCCGGTCCTCTCACAATAGCAAATTGGGCTTGCAAAATCCCAAAAGCTCTCTCCGCATCTTTTCTAGCCGCCGCCTGAGCATTGTGGAAATCAAGATTTTTCTTACCTTCCGGTTTTTTCAATGGCTTCACAAATATTTGCCATTTGCTAAAAACTGCACCGGTGGCAGTTCACCATTTGCAATCTTATTCATCAGTGGTGACCGGTTGACAACGTTGATGTCATTCAAAGATCAAGGCATTCCAAAAAAAGCATGCCAAATTCAAGTCTCTTGATCGCCCACCACTTCAAGGATTATAATGAAACCCTTTTTTGGCCGTGGAATTGCCCATGTCATGCCTTGGGACAATTCTTTAAACTCCAATGCATGCAATCTATTGAGCCAAGCATACCTGGGAAACCGCGAGCTTTGTTCATCTTCAATAGCCTTGCGGCGTCTTCAGCATTGGGAGATCTCAAATACTCCTGGCCAAACACTTGCACAATTCCGACTGCGAAGCGCTTGACACACGTGATGGCTTGGCTCTCACCCATGGCCAAGTGATCATCAACTAGATCAGCTGGGATATCGTATGCCAACATACGCAAAGCGGCTGTCACGTTCTGAAAGGTGCTATGCCCGAGCTCTCCGGCGGCATTCCTCCTTTGCTGAAAAACCCGGTCATGGCTTGCTAGCTTCTCTGCAATGCGCCTGAACAACTCGATGCTCATCCTAAACCGGCGATGAAAGTACGACTCGGGGTATGTGGGATTCTCCGCAAAATAATGACTGATCAATCTGTTGTGGGCATCGATCCGATCCCTCCAAATTTTCTGCCGACCCATAACCGAACGGCCTGCTTTGATTTTTTTATTGATGTGCATAACTAGGATCATTGCAAGATCCTCCTCCTCTGCCATATCAAATTCTTCTTCGGAAGAATCATACGATGAACTCATCTACAATGTTCAATTTAAACTAGGCTATAAAAAATACAAACAACATGCACCAAATTCATGTAAAAAATGTGAAGTTGAAGCAATACATACCTTGCGGGCGTTTTGTTGAACACCTTGCGGGCGCCGAGCGGCAGTGGGCGGCCGGGCGTTGTTCGTCGTAGAAGCCGCGACGGTGATGGGCAGCGGTGACTAGAGGGAGACGGGGGAAGCCGCGGCGGTGCGGGGATAGGCCGGGGAAGCGCCGGAACGGTCGCCAGAAGAAATGGGGTGGCGCGGGCGGCGGCGGCGCCAGCGGCTGGATGAGGTAGGTGGAGTTGCGAGCGAGCGCTCGAGACGCGCTGGAGCGGGCGCAACAAATAAAACCAGTTGATAATCAACAAGAACTCGCCATGAGCAAGTGATCTGTTTTGTTTCCTTTTTCAAATTTTTATTTTGCCCGCTGCTGCCAACTGAAAAAAACTCTATGAGACTGGGTCTCATTGTGCATCCCGCGAGACCCACTCAAATGGATGCCACATGGACTTCACAATCTCAAAGCACGAGTCGCACTTGCGATCAGTTTTTACAATGCTAAATGACAATCCCCGATGTACGTATATTTATCATAAGCTGTTGTATAAGGGCATTTCTAACCAATCCCTAATACAATGCAAAAAAAAAAAATCCCTAATAAAAACATAATGGAGTAAAAATTCGGTTAAACTCCCATATGGCGCACCTAGCCGATCCCCTAACCGTCATAGTGGAGTAAAATTTTACTCCACCTCCCAATATCCCCTAAATTTCTCTAAATATACTCACTCCCGCCGCGGCCGAGTAAAACCGGCGCCTCTCTTTCTCCCACCCCCTGCGCCGCCCTGTCTGCCGCCGCCGCAACCGCCACGCCCTACCGCAGCCACCGATGACCGTTCGGCCGTCCGGAATGGATACCACGGACCCTTACCTTACCCCGCCTACCACTGCCGCCAACTTTTTGCCGTCGGAAATCACCCACAGCCGCCGCCCGCGCCGAGGAAGAGTTTGGGGATGAAATAAAACCCATCGGATTCAAGCTCCTCCTCCAACCGATCCAATGCAGCCCGGGGTGGCCACCGCCTCTCCGACAATGGCCCGCCACCCTCCCACCGCTCACGCCTAAGCCAAATGAGCTCAAAGTCCGATGGCGGCGGCGGTAGCACTTGTCGACTTGCCCGCAAAGAGGAAGATGAAGAAGGTCGAGGGGGTGGTGGCGATGATGGTGCTGATAGTGGTGACCGAGGGGGTGGTGGTGTTGATGGTGGTGGCTGAGAGGATGGTGGTGGTGATGGTGGCCGAGAGGATGTTGGAGTTGATTTCTTCGCCGACGACCTCGTTTGAGTGGTGGTGACCGAGGGGGTGGTGGTGTTGATGGTGGTGGCCGAGAGGATGGTGGTGGTGATGGTGGCCCAAAGGACGATGGATTTGATTTTTTGCCGATGATGTCATTTCAGTTGTGGTGGCCGAGGGGGTAGTGGTTGTCGGTGCCAAAACCGGCGGACCTCGGGTAGGGGGCCCGAATTGTTAGATCGGATCGGTGGGTAACAAGAGAGAGAACACACAACGTTTACCCAGGTTCGGACCTCTCTATGGTGGTAAATCCCTACGTCCTGCTCTCGCTTATATTATGAGAGTATCAAAGTACAGAGTTGATCTACCTCGAGATCGTGAGTTGTCGTCTAAACCCTAGGAGTATGATGATGAATGTACCTAGTGTTAGTCATGTTGCCCTGATCGCATCTTGATCTTTCAACTCATACAATAACCACTAGTACAAAACAGGGCTTTCGTCACAGGACAATATTCACATTAGTCCCGGTTCAGTCACGAACCGGGACTAATGTGAGCATTGGTCCCGGTTCATGCGGCTAAGGCATAAGTCCCGGTTCACCTGGGCCCTTTAGTCCCGGTTGGTGCCACGAACCGAGACTAAAGGGTGCGATGCCCATTAGTACCGGTTGGTGGCACCAACCGGGACTAAAGAACCGGTTGGTGCCACCAACCGGTACTAATGGTCTTTGAGGCATTAGTACCGGTTCATGGCACGAACCGGTACTAAAGGGCCCATCAAACTCTACCCCCCCCCCCCCCCCCGCGTGGACCGCCTTTTCAGTTTTAGAAAAAACAAAAGAAAATGATGGAAATGTCAAAAAAAATTAAAATAAGTTTCCCATGTGATATGTGGTCTAGTTGTTGGGAAAATTAACAAATATGAATTTCGACTTTATTTGCAAAATCTCTCTGGAATTTCTTAAAATGGGCATAACTTTTGCATATGAACTCGGATGAAAAAGTTTTTTATATGAAAAATCATCTACTCGAAAAGTTACATCCAAATTTAAGTAGGGGAACCCTGTTAAACATTTTCAAAATCCTCAAAAACCTAAGAGAAAAAAAGATACGGGGCTTTTAAGATCTGGAGAGGCAAAAAATTTCAAATTGTGGTCAAACTGTGGTCAAACAATGGTCAAACTAATTATTCTAGAATATTAGTGTTACTAAATAATTATTTTAGTTTTTTTGAATTTTGGTCAAATCTGGTCAAACTGTGGTCAAACTGTGGTCAAACAGTGGTCAAACAATGGTCAAACTATTATTCCGGAAATATTAGTGTTACTAAATAATAATTGTTTTTTAAAACAATAGTTTCAAACTCAAACAGTGAAATGTGTCACTTCATGCTCAAGCTAAATTCCTGAGGGTTAATAGAATTGACATCTTACTATTGTCAGGAAAACAACAAGTCCAGACTTGAAAACGAGGGAGAATAGAACCCGGAAGTTAAGCGTGGTCAGGCTGGAGTAGTGAGAGGATGGGTGACCGTCCGGGAAGTTAGATGATTTGGAATGATGAGGGGTGATTAGAGATTAGAGGATAAATTGAGCAGTGATGAGGGGTGGTGATTAGAGATTAGAGGTTAAAATAATTCAGAAAATTGAAAATAAAAAAATTCGCAAAATTTTTTTTCAAAAAAACATATCATAAAATTTCCTTTAGTCCCGGTTGGTGTTACCAACCGGGACTAAAGGTGGAGCTCCAGGCTGCGTCCACGTGGACGGCCTTTAGTCCCGGTTCGTGTAAGAACCGGGACTAAAGGGGGAGGCATTAGTAACGACCCTTTAGTCCCGGTTCAGAAACCGGGACTAAAGGCCCTTACCAACCGGGACAAAAGCCCCCTTTTCTACTAGTGAACTTGGATGGCAGAGATATAAATTTTCTTATTTAAACAACGACGAGAACTCGATCACACAACATCAATACTTGGAATGTGATATGATCTTCTTTAATTTATGGTCTTTTGATTGGCAATATGATGTGTGTTCTCTCTTTTTTGTTTTATGCTGTCTCATGAACTAGCTACTTGCGAGAGAAACACTTGCAAGTTAAAAAAAGACGCCGATAACCACCACAGGTGCAGTGGAAGTAACACCCGACCACACGCCCCATGACCACATATTGCGCCACATCACCACATGCATGCATAAGTGAGATAACTGATTATGTTAGCGGGAATCTTTCGGGTTTTCAAATTTTAAAATGTTTTATTTCTTAAATGAAAAATCGGATTGAAAAACAGTTTTCGCAATTAAATCCATCACGACCAGATCTTCGAAACTAGATCCTATATCAATATTAAGAGGCAAAACATTTTTAAGTCCGAAAAACCAAAAAGATTCCACTGATGTCATCTGTTTGATATGGCAAGATGGGTGGTAATGGGGACGTTTGGACCATGTTGCTTCGTGCCACACGTGCGGCACTTATCATTTGGGTAAAAAACAATCATGTTACGGTGTTAGTTAGTCGTAAGAGAGATTCTCTCCTGCCCTGACCTGTTTCATCTCTCCAAATATACTCACTCCCTCCTCCCCGGAGGGAGTATATATGGAGAGATGAAAGATGGCCATTAATTATTTACTCAGTAATCAACGCCAACACTAAAAACAAAGCAGTCTTGATTTCCTTATTGGATGTGAATAACTTTAAGAATGTGGACTGAGAATTAGATTGATTCTCCCAAATGCATATGCAATTTGTGCAATTGCAAAAAGGCCACGCGCAATTGCACACAATTAGAACTCATGTGCAACTTTGTGGAATTACGAAGCACGATGCAAATCTCGCGGTCAAAAAATCGGCCTAGCTCTAACTTATATCATGGTTAACCCAGAACTAGCAAAAGGGTAATTTTAATGTCGTTTGGATTGGTTGTTTACATATCTAAGTAGATAGTATATTCATTTACTTGCTAATTTGTCTTAAAATTTGTGGAATGTCAATTAAAAAGAGGGAGTTCTTGTTTTACTCTGAACCACTTTTTGTGTAAGCGTGCATATAGCCTGCTTGGCAGCACATCCTCCATTGACGTCTTCGTCTTGGAGCAGGCAGGCGTTAACCCTACCACGTTGCTGCACCCCAGGTGTACGTCGCGCGCAATACCCAATACGATCTGATCGCCTCGATCGTCTGCTTCTACTATACTATTAATTAATTTGCGTGAATCATGTATGACAGCGATGTGTATCCAGATCCTGACGCGATGCACACCATAATCGTCCTTCTTGATGAGTATCTTGATTATTAGAAAAGTTAGGATAGCGTAGGATATTATTCTACCTTGTTTTATACTTTAAGATGATTATGTACTTCTATATATATGCCCATAAGGCTCAATCAATACAACGAACAACTATTCAACCAAATCCCTCTTTCGCTTCTAACATGGTATCAGTTTTCGGGTTCTAAACCCTAGTGCCACCACCCCGTGGTTCTTCCCGTGGCTGTACCGATCTGCGCCGCTGTTGCGTTGCCCCTTCGGGCCGTAGCGCCGCAGCACGTGGTCCCCGCCGCCACCCTAAGGCTATTCCCGTGGATGCACCACATCGCGCGCTGCCGCTGCGTCGCCCCTTTGGGCCGTAGTGCCGCGGCCTGCGGTCAACCGCCGCACCGAGGCCGTCCGCTCCAGGCCGTCCCCAAGGCTGCACCGATCCTCGCGCTGCCGCTGCGTCGCTCCGTCGAGCCATAGCGAGCGTGGCACGCGATCCCTACAACCTTCCTGAGCCCTTCCCTGCCATCGCCCTGACCTGCCCGCCATTGTTGCGTCGCCCCTTCGGGCCGTAGCGCTGCGGCCTGCGGTCCACCGTCATCCACGCGCGCCGACTTCAAGTGGTATGCGTCGCGCCGCCTCCTGGCACGGGAACGCCATCGTCCGCGCCGGTCTTCGGAATGCTGTCAGGTTCTTCCTCGCCTACTTCGAGCACCGCCGCCGCGCTTCTGACCTAGCCGCCGCCGCCGCCGCTCTTCTTCCCGGTCCATGGCGCCTTCCTCGACACCGGCCACCCTGACTCGACACCGACCACGCCGTTCTTCGCACGGCTACCTCGACTACATCTACACCATCTACGCTCTCGGCTATCTCGACAAACGGCACAAAGGGCTACCGCCATGCTTGAGCAACCTTGTCGGTTTCCACTCCAACCATGACTTCGCGATGCATCGACCGTTACGACTGTGGGGGGGGGGGGGGGGGGGGGGGGGGGGGGTGTTCATCGGCTTGCCTTCGGATTCTTTTCCAGTCTCACCGTCTGTGTCGCTACCGTTGTGACTGCGGGAAGATGTTGAGTATCGTGATTATTTGGAAAGTTAGGATAGTGTAGGATATTATTCTACCTTGTCTTGTACTCCAAGATAATCATGTACTCCTATATATACGCCCATGAGGCTGAAGCAATACAACGAACAACTATTCAACCAAATCTCTCTCTCGCTTCTAACAGTCCTGATCTAATGCGTACCAAATCCACTCTCATAATTTTATAAGAAAGTTTTATGAATAAAATTCTTGAAATTTTACAAGGGTGTAGATATGCTGTATAATTTTACCTAGGGTTTTTAAGGACATTATTATGTTTGCATCGAGTGTTTGACATTGTGTTCCCCGCAAAAAAAAATCTTGAAATTTTACAAGGCTGTAGGTAGGCCGTATAATTTTACCTAGGGTTTTTAAGGACATTAATATGTTTGCATTGAGTGGTTGACATTATGTTTAGTTTATGTTTAGGCATTTACATAAAATTTTAAAAGACGACAACATTTTCTTCACATAATACTATGTCATAAATGTCTTACACAATTTTTAAGCACAAAGCCCTGCACACGTCCAGAGATTAATCGGGAGTCTTCGGCCAACATCTGGTGACGGGCGTCATCAGCTGTGTGTATGCACACTTTATTTAATCCCCTAATTCAAAAATAAAATATTTTTCATGCACATTAAAAGCGGTAGAAAGGTGGCCAACCAGGTATGCCATGTGACGCATACTGGTTGGCCATGGTGAGAAAGTTTTTGATTTTTTAAGATTATTTTTTGAAGATGGAAGTGAAACTTTTTTATTTTTTTGGAGACATTTTTTTCTAGTCTTTCCTTTTTCTTTTTGAGATGGATATGATGTCCACATGACGGGAGAATGTTTTTTTTTTATTTTGAGATGAAGATGAGGTGCGCACAGCTTTTTATACTATGAATTTCTAATCATGATGATGTTTATACATTAACAGATGTAAAATCAGTAGTTTAATGTACCCTAGCAAACAGATAGCTCTGTTAAGTCACCAATAGGCAAAGATTACTACCATGACAATGTAACTACAGGATGTTGAGCTACTTCAACTACATTGGTGAGCCCAGCCTGTAAACCAAAACTGATAGTGAAACTTTGAGAGTTATGATATTTAACTTAGCTGATAGGAATAAACACAATAACAATATGCAAAAGCACAATGCATATCAGCATTTTATGTCTATATATTATATGATGATAAATCGAGCCCCATATGTTATAAGAACTGAAGACTCTAACACAAGTTGAATTTCAAGATTAGAGGAACTATGATAAGCAGATGGGATTGCAACTTTGAATTATGTACAAACAGTGTCTCTCCTTCGCGTGAATCGGTTAGGACATGACTGGTAATCAACATATACCTTTACTAAACAAACGTGCATATAACAAAGCATTAAGCAACCCTAAGAGTAATACAATTACTACTCTAACCTCTTTCCCGCAAAAAAGCACCTCGGTGCTAGTAAGTGATGAACACATGATAACCAATCACAGAGATCAAATTCTCTGCACTAAGGTGCACATCAAACAGAAATGATTTACGTTAAATCAAGATCAAGCACCCTTAATTTGCCAAACTCCAATCCAAATCTCCATGGGTTTCTGCTCCAAACCCTATCAGCACCTAAATCATCAATGGTTTGCTGCTTCTACAGAAGAAATGGGTTCCGGGGGGTTGAAAGGAAGGAGAAAGAACAAAGGAATAGAGAGATAGTGGAAAAGAAAGGAAAGAGATAGAGGTGGTTGGTTATACGCATCATCATCAGTCATGGTTTCATTAGACAGAGCTCCCTACCCGAGGTTGGTGGCGACAGATCAAAAAGGAAAAGACGATTGGCATTCAACCGTGCTAGATCCCATTGTCATAAAGAAATGGTGTTGGCTATCAGGTGAAAATAGGACAACAGTGACGAGTGAGTGCAATCATAAATGGTTGAAACTATCCATAAATGACAATAGATAAAACTCTGAAGGAATACTCCCTCTGTAAAGTAATATAAGATCTTTTAGATCACTTAGTGATCTAAAAGATCTTATATTACTTTAGAGAGGGAGTACTAAATTAAGACTTGACAGTACAAAAATAGAACATGAAATGGTAACTTTAGAGTTCAGAAGCATGAGACAATGAAAGAGTAGTATTAGGGAGGTGTCAAAGAAAGAAAAGCACACATTTCAACCATCATGCCATTACAGTCTTAGTTCTTCTTTTCAGAACTTAGTGGTATAAAAGAAAAGGAACACACAAAGATCATACTGAGAATTTGATCCAACATATGAAGCATCATGTAAATCCAGCCATCTAAATCTCTTCCATATAATCTGAAGTGACTTGAAGCTTTTCTCTGCTACTCTGCTTCTTCACTGCAAGGGATGTATCAAAATAACTAATTGTCACTATGATTAGTCAATAATCTAAAATAGAGAGACACGTGAAGGTCATAACTACAAAGTAGATGAACCAGGAGCCCCACTTACTCACGAAGAAATTTATTCGAGGATATAAACTTTGAACTTTCTAATGCATGCTGAAAAATTGATGAGAAATCACATTTTCAAGTACAGTAGTGCAACACTAAAAATTCATGGTATTCAACGTCATGCTGATACCATGTAGATGGAAGAGGAGAAATCAATAAGAAGGGCTTGGAGTGGTACAACAACTTAATAGATGGACTGGTACGGCATGGTAAAGATCAATTTCTCTACATGAACATAGATCTTGATTAACCATCACTAACTGAAACATGCGCTGCAGGCATACAGCCTCATGCCACCATCTACCATTTTGATCTCCCTCGGTCAGCCCCAGACAATCGAAAGACTTGAACATGAATAGAGGGAGAAGGACGTGGAGCAACGATCTGAGTATATCTAGGAATCAGCGAACTTCTGCTTCCTGCCGTCGAGCTGCTCCTGCTTCCATGGTTTTTACTTTCAGTGAGATTTTGATGAAATTCAACGAATTTCAGTAGACATTGAAATATTTACCTTTCGGCCAAAATATTTTAACAAGTTCTGTAATACACATGAATTCAAATATGTTTTTAAAATTCCAAATATTTAATTGAATTCAAGTGAATATTTTCAGCCCTTTGACCGAAATGCCAACTGAAATCACTAAAATTCTCCGAATTTCGGTGATTTTGGTTACTGCCAAATTTTTTTTCTAAAACTGAAATTGAAAATCATGCCTGCTTTCTACCGGCATCCTCTCCCATCTCCGAGTCCCGCACGGATGTTGACGCGTTCCATGCCAGCAACGCTGAGGTCGGAGCTCAATGGAGTAGAAGCGAACGAAGGAAGGTGCTCCTCTGCTGCCGCTGCATGGTCGAGGAGGAGGTCCATGGCGGCGTCCCACGGAGGAAGCCCCCTCAGTCCTCCATCCCTAGCGTGTAGCTGTGGAGCCGGACCTCCGGTGTGGCCCAGCTCGACGACGACACGCGGATGCCGACCAACATGCATGAAAACCCAAGGTTGCTTGCAACCATGGCAGGGCCTAATCTGAGAGGCGACTCGATGTTCAATGCTAGTAAATATTTTTCCTAACCTTTCGTGAGATTGATGTAGATCTAGGCAAACCTTGCACGGGCATCCGAGCAGGAGTAACGCTACACCTACATGGGCCCACCCTAGAAATCAGGGGGCGGTTTGATTAGTGTTTAAGGTAATTACATAGGTTATGCTACACCTATTCGTATGTGCAGCTTTTTTCTCCGAGCAGTATGAAACCTCTCAAACAAATCTGAACATGCCGCCCCTGATTTTCAGGGGGGTTGGCCTCTCCCTCTCCTAAACACCAATCATAATCGTCCACGTTGGCTTGTACGTAAACCTTCGTAGATACCTTACATAAGTCTAGCATTGCCCGAGCAGTATATCAACACCAATAATGCAACACCTACAAAGACTTATAAAGGTTTACTTAACCTTCCAAACTAATTTTCTCTCTCCCCCATGATTTTAAGAGGGGTGGACCTCCACATCGATTTGTACGTAAAATCTTGAAGTAAACCTTTATAGATGTAGCATTACTCATATGAACACTATTGAGAAGTTATTCCCATTGATGAGCTGGTCGGTTTGGTTCTTGGGGAAATATGTATATATATACTGTCAACACACCTAGGCTAGCTAATCAATCCATGGCTTCCGACCATGAGCGCCTCCTAGCACTCACGGCCTTCGACGACACCAAGGCCGGCGTCAAAGGCCTTGTCGATGCTGGGGTCACCGCCGTCCCATCCATCTTCCACCACCCGCCCGAATGCCTCCCTGCAGCGGATGCCGAGCTCCACCACTTGACCATACCGGTCATCGACCTGGCGTCTGACTCGCGAGTCGCGCTGGTTGCCCAAGTGAAGGCGGCCGCGCAGGCGGTGGGCTTCTTCCAGGTGGTGAACCACGACGTGCCGGACGACCTTCTCGCCGAGATGCTCGCCTCGGTGCGCCGCTTCCACGAGTCTCCCGTGGAGACGAAGCGCGCGTACTACAGCCGGGACCACCGCCGAAGAGTCCAGTTCAATTCCAACTTCTACCTGTTCCAGTCGCCGGCAGCCAGCTGGCGCGACACCATGTTCCTCCAGATGCCACTGCCGGCGTCAGAGGAGATCCCGGAGGCCTGCAGGGCCGTCGCGCCGGAGTACGCTCGGCAGGTGCAGCGGGTAGGCCGTGCGCTATTCGAGCTGCTGTCGGAGGCGCTGGGTCTGGATCCAAGCTACCTGGAGGAGGAGACCATGTGCCTGGACCGGGTGAACATCGGCGGCCACTATTACCCGGCGTGCCCGGAGCCACACCTCACGCTGGGCACCAGCAGGCACTCCGACGCCAGCCTCCTCACCGTGCTCCTCCAGGACACCGTCGGCGGCCTCCAAGTGCTCGTCGATGACGACAAGTGGGTGGACGTGCCGGCCGTGCCGGGGGCGCTGGTGGTCAACGTCGGCGACTACCTGCAGCTCATGTCCAACAACAGATTCAAGAGCGTGGAACACCGTGTGGTGGCTAACAGCGTGGACTCCAGGGTGTCGGTTGCCTGCTTCATCGCGCCAAACCCGTCGTCCGCCAGGGTGCTCGCGCCCATCGTCACCGGTGACGGCGCCGTCGCGCGGTACAGGAGCACCACGGTGGACGACATGTTCCGCTACTACAGGAACAGGACTAAGGCTCTCAACGGCACCTCCGCACTCCAGCATTTCACCATCTGAATCTCATTCTCATCTCATCATCGTCAGGGTTTCTTTTCTTTTTGGAATAAGGGATCGAGTGTCTAAACTCTAAACGGTGTATGTGATTTCTCTTCTTGGTCCAGCAACTTTGCTACTTTGTGCCACTGATTTTTAGCAAATCCATTATAATAAACTTGTTGTAATAAATTGTATATTTCTCTTCCGAATGCTTTAACTGAATAATATACTCCCTCCGTTCCTTAATATAAGTATTTTTAGAGATAATAAATATGAACTACATACCGAGCAAAATGAGTGAATCTACATTCTAAAATATGTCTATATACATTTATACGTAGTTCGTACCGAAATTTCTAAAAAGACTTATATTTAGAAACTGAGGGAGTATTGTAGGAGTATTACATTTATTATTACAATATATAAAATGTCGGAAGGCATATTTCTCTTTTGTACGTTGTATTCCGTGAGTGGGCGGATGCAGCTGGGTTGAAGGATTACCGGCCCATTAGTCTCATCCACGTCTTTGCCAAGCTGGTAGCGAACGCCGATACTATTTATCGCTTTCAATGATTCCACCGAAACTCTCGCATCTAGATTTTGGCGGTCTTGGTCGTTACTGGACCGGCCTATTTCGCTCACTGTAAATAAAAAGGGAAGGAAAAGTGATCAACACTTTTTTGTGTACACGTTCAACATTGTAACGTTCCTTCTTTGTTCTTTTTCTTTTTTTCTTATGTTTGTTTTCATTTTCACTCCACATTTTCGTATATGTAAAAAAAAATAGTAAGTGATCAACACTTTTTTGTATACACGCCCAACATTGTCCGAATGCTTAGTCTAAATTTTTAAATACTTATTCAATATTTTGCAGACGTTCAACATTTTAGTACTTATTCAACATTTTAATACTTATTCAACATTTTTAGTACTTATCCAACATTTATTAAACACTCGTTCAACAGTTTTTAATACCTATTCAACATTTTTTAAAATACTTGTTCCACATTTTTAATACTTGTACACCATTTTCAAATACTTATTCAAAAATTTAAAAATACTTGTTCAACATTTTAAGTACTTATTCAACAAATTTTCAATACTCGTTCACCATTTTTAATGCTTATTCAACATTTTCTGCGTTTGTTAACCGAAATTATTTTGGGAAAAGCATGAGAAAACCGAGTAAAAAAAGACACAGAAGAAGCATGTTGAATTAGACTGCAAAAGTGAAGAAAAAGAAAAAAAAACAAAAATAATGTAAAACAGGAAAAAAATAAACATGGTAAAACCCGGCTCATTGCTCTTCTAGTAGGTCGTGCTCTCCATAGAGTACAACAAATCTGGTGTGTTGCAGTGGCTAGAAACTCTTTGGACTAACTAGTCGACCCAGGATCGATTCCCTGCTAGCACCAATTTTCTGAAAATATTCGCTACAATGGGTCGGCCCGATATGTAGCGCTCAACGGGAGTATTCCCGCTCGTCTCGCGTAATGCGAGATATAGGGGCGCCCAGTAGCGAAGACTTTTAGCCACACGCTTGGCACCATGATTGGGCGTGTTTATGAAAAAAACGTTGCATCCATCATAAATTCATGATGGTTCAACAGACAGCCCGGTATCTTCACAGGTTTAAGGAGACACGGGGGATGTTGAAGCTAGACATAACTCAAGCCTTTGATTCAATCTCGCGAGCACTTGTCATGGAGGTGGTACGTAAAGCGAGATCCAGGTCGTGCTTTGGGGAGTGGGTAGTGATATTCATGCTCACGGCGAGCACACGCGTCCTGCTGAATGGGGTTCCTGCCCCCCCCCCTAACTTGGCACCGAAAAGGCCTCCAACAAGGAGACCCACTCTTGCGTTGTTGGACCTGGTGATCGAGAGCCTGAACCGTCTCATGGCGAAGGCTAGAGGAGGAGCGGGTTCTCTGCTGGTTGGCGCAGAGTGACCTTGTTGCGGGACTTTCGCTCTACATGGACGATGTCGTCCTGTTCTGCCATTCGGATAGGTCGGAGCTACTCACGGTTCAGGAGTTGCTTGCTTCCTTCGGTCACACGAACTTTGCCAATTGCTCGGTGTCCCCCATCGGGTTTTCTGACGAGATTGCCCCAGAAGCAGTATCGGTGATGGAATGCCAGTTGGCACAATTCCCGATCAAGTACTTGGTCATCCTCTTGTCCACGCATCAGCTATCTATTGAGTCTCTTCCGGCAATCGTGGAGAAGATCGCAGACCGGCTACCAACTTGGATGGTGGGATGATGGCCATGGACGGACGGCTAACCCTGGTTAAATCGGTCCTGGTGGCCATCCCTCTCGTGCTGGGTGTCTCTAAGATGACCCTAAAGCCGGTGGAGAGGTTCCTTTGGGGATTCCTCTAGGCGGGAACAATGGAGGCCATTGCCATGTCCACTAGCAGAAAGTGTGTCGCCCTTTCGAACTTGGAATACTTGCCATCCCTGATCTCGCGAGGATGGTCATTAGTCTCTGGATCCGATGGTTGTGACGCATGGACACTGACTGTGACCGCCGATTTCATGGCTTAGACATGTAGTTCAGTAGAGATGAGAGGAGTGTGTTAGCTGCATGTACCAAGATGGTACTTGGTAGTGAAACCTCTACACTTTTCTGGGTGGACAGATGGCTGGATGGGAAGCCCATTTTTGAGATTGCGCCGGAGCTCCCAAAGCTTGTCTCCGGGCACATTCAGAAGCGGCGGACAGTCTGTGAAGCCCTCCCGGACAAACGTTGGATTTCCGACATGCGAGAGCTTTTGGCGACCTCGCATTATGGCAGTAGATCCAGTTGTGGAGACAGGTCCATGGGGTGCAGCTCGACACCACCCCGGACAGGTTTCTCTAGCAATGGACGGCCGATGGTGTTTACATGTCCGCCTCTTGCTATCGAGCTATGTTCCTGGGATCAGAGGAGTGGGCATCGTGGAAGCTTGTCTAGAAATCCTGGGCCCCGCCAAGGGTCAAGTTCTTCCTTGGGATTGTCTGCCAAGACCGCTGTTGGACAGCGGACAGACTTGCCCGAAGAGGGCTGCAACATCAGCCTTGCTGTGTCCTCTGCGACCACATGACGGAGATGATGGAGCACATCCTGGTAGGTTGTCTGTAATCACGGATTACCTGGCACGAAATCATGTCATGGATCTACTCCACCGCAAGTATTCCGCCCGCGGAGGTTCGCTTCGTGGATTGGTGGCATGAGGCTCTCTTGGTGTCCCCTTTGGCGGCATGTAAGGGCACCTCGCACAACGGTGATTGTTATAGGCGAAGCAAGTAGACGAACGCGTCTGTCAGATAGCGATGCGACTTCTGTGGAGAAAAACCATACATAGTTTTTTTTATAAGCAAAGATTATCTTAATTAAACTTATGTTCATTCAATCCAAACAGTCCACTAATATTTGCTTCAATTATGTGGAACCATCATCTTGAAATTTGCTCCTTCGAAAATCCTACAGAAAAAAAGAGGATATAAGTGATCGAGAACTCCTTCCAAAAACCCAGTGGAAAGATAAGAAACGTACATATCACACTGTATGTACCGTTGAATGAAATATGTTGCACCTCCTCATGTCTACGTGACAACGTTCAGGTGATGGAGATAACCATCGATGGCCGAGTTCGTCCTCAGCAAGGACAAGGATGGAAAGGAGGAAACCATCCCCAATCCTCTCCATGCCGCTGGTTCCGAGAGGACCAGCAGGCACCTGGGTATCTTCTGAATAACCTATGAAAAGAAATGCTAGTGCAGGTGACCTCCATCGCGCATGCACGACAGCTCTGGACGGCGTTGGCGAGCATGTTCTCGTTGACGTCGCTGTCCCGCATCAACAACATCCGTGCTGCCCTCACCAACGCGCAAAAGGGGATGCAGTCGGTGGCTACCTTCTACGCACATATGCGGGGACTCGCCGACGAGCTCGCCGCGGCTGGCAAGCCGTTGCAGGATGATGAGCTCATCTCTTATATCCTCAACACGCTTGACATGGAGTACCAGCCGCTGGTGTCTGCTCTCGACGCCAGGACCACTCCGGTCACCCTCGACGAGTTGTTCGGGCAGATGAGCAACTTTGATCAGAGGGTGGCTCTTTTCCAAGGCATGGGCGGCGGATTCAAGTCATCTGCCAACATTGCCACCCGCGGCCGAGGCGGGGGCTCTCATTACCGTGGGCCACCACGGAACGGCAAGGGCAGGGGCGCCAGCAGCGGCAACAGCAGCGGCGCCAACAACAACATGCGCGGCGGCCGGCCTTCGTCCTCCAACAATTGAGGCCGGCGCAACAGCAGCTCCACCAACAGATCGCGTCCTGACACGATCAGGTGCCAAATCTATGGCAAGCCGGGTCACTCGGCAAAGGACTGCTGGTATCGCTTCGAGGAAGATGAAGATGACTCATCTCAGGATGAGAAGGTGGCCGGAGCTGCTGATGGCTCCTACGGCATCGACACCAACTGGTACATCGACAGCGGCGCCACGAACCACATCACCAGTGAGCTGGAGAAGGTGACCATACGCGAGAAATACCGTGGCAAAGATCACATCCACACGGCAAGTGGAGAAGGTATGAAAATTAGTCACGTTGGTCACTCAATTGTTAAAACCCCTCATCGGAATATCCATCTTAGAAAAAAATTGCATGTCCCTAGTGATTCAAAAAGTCTCCTTTCAGTCCATCACACTGCTATTGACAATCATGTCTTTCTTGAGTTTCACCCTTACTTCTGCTTGATCAAGGATCAGGCAACGAAGAAGGTGCTCTATCGAGGTAGATGCGTTCATGGGCTTTACCCTTTGATCCCGGAGATTAGAAGACTCAATAAACAAGTTTTTAGTGCCACCAGAGTGTCTTCAACACGATGGCATGATCGTCTAGGGCATGCATCTTTTTCTTTAGTTGAGCGTTTGCTTAGGAAAAATAAGCTCCCATATGTTGGAGAGTGTGATGTTGAAACAATTTGTGATTCATGTCAAAAGGCTAAAAGCCATCAATTGCCCTATCCAGTTTCTACCAGCATTTCTACCAAGCCTTTGCAAATTGTTTTCTCTGATGTGTGGGGACCCTCTGTTGGTAGACACACGTATTCTGTGAGTTTCATTGACGACTATAGCAAATTTTCCTGGATTTATCTTCTTAAGAAGCAATCCGATGTGTTTCAAGTTTTTCTCAACTTTCAAGCTCTTGTTGAGTGCCAATTTGATTGCAAAATTCTTGATCTCCAATCCGACTGGGGTTGAGAGTATGAGAAATTGAACTCATTCTTTTAGAAAATTGGCATATCTCATCATGTATCTTGTCCACACGCTCACCAGCAAAACGGGTCTGCTGAACGCAAACACAGACACATAGTTGAAGTTGGTCTAGCACTGTTGGCTGGTGCCTCCATGCCCCTTAAGTTTTGGGATGAGGCTTTCCTTGCGGCTGTTCACATCATCAATATGCTACCTAGTCGTGTCATCAACTATGAAACTCCTATTGACCGTCTCCTCCACACTAAACCGGACTATACCACTCTCTGTGTGTTTGGTTGCGCTTGTTGGCCCAACCTTCGTCCTTACAATTCTCGCAAGCTCATGTTTCGCTCTAAATAATGTGTTTTCCTTGGCTATAGAGCTCAGCACAAAGGTGTCAAGTGCCTTGATGTTTCTACTGGTCGCATCTACATCTCTGGAGACGTTGTTTTTGATGAGACTAAGTTTCCCTTTTCCGATCTTCACCCAAATGCCAGAGCTCTCCTTCGCAAAGAGATTCTTCTCTTGCCCTCTAGCCTTACTGGAATCACCCAAGGGGAAAATAATTGTAGTGACTCAATGTTGACTAATGCTCATAACCACGTCTCTAAGTTGTGTGATGATGCAGGTGATAATAACTGTGAAGAAACAAGTGCAGAAATCAGCAAAAATGACACAGAAATCGCTCCCAACACGACACATTTTATGTGTCCAGAGTTGGGGAGCAGATCCTCCTCGGGATCGATTCCCCTGCAGGCTGACAGCGGATCATCCTCGGGATCTGGCCCGCACCAGGACGGCAGCGTGCAGGATCCCGTGTCGCCTGCCAGTCGCGGCTCCACATCCGCCACGCGGCGCTCCGCCCCTGGCCCGGATGCTCCCTCTGGCCTGCACCACTCGGATGCCCCCACGCGGCGCACGGAGACCCGCTGGCCCGCTGCTGGGCCCATCCACTACGAGTGCCGTCCGTCGACCGGGGTGCAGCCCCGTCTGGTGCTAGGTGCGGGCACCAATACCGATCCGGCCCTGCCTCCTGTCGCGCGATCCGGATCGGATTCGGCTGGGCCCACCTCATCATCGCGGCATGATAGGCCTGCGCTGGATTTGTCCCGCAGCCTTGGATCTTCTGCGCCGTGTTCTGCCTCGACCCTGACGCCTCATGCTCCAGGTGCCGCAGACGATCCGTCTGGCTCGGATGCACACGAGGCGGTCGGTGCAGGGGGGCCCATCTCGGGGTCTGTTGCACCTGCTACATCAGCAGCGGGATTTCCTGCGCCGGACCTCTCTGCTGCACCTCCCGTTGCTTCACACACACGTCTCCAAAAAGGGGTAACTAAACCAGTTAATTATAAGCAAATAACGAAGTTTGGTCTTGCCTGCTCCACAGATGGTGAACCACGTTCCCTTGGGGAGGCACTTAGTGATGAAAAGTGGAAGAAGGCCATGGAAGAAGAACACATGGCACTTCTGAAAAATAAAACATGGCACTTGGTTCCTCCACGGAAAGGTACAAATTTGATCGATTGCAAGTGGGTTTTCAGAGTCAAAAGGAAATCTGATGGAACCATAGATCGCTACAAAGCCAGACTAGTTGCGAAAGGGTTTAAATAACGGTATAGCACTGACTATGAGGACACCTTTAGTCCTGTTGTTAAAGCTGCAACTATTTATCTCGTGCTCTCTATTGCTGTTTCCAGGGGATGGAGTCTTCGTCAGCTAGATGTACAGAATGTGTTCCTTCATGGCGTTCTGGAAGAGGAAGTATATATGAAACAACCTCCTAGGTTTGAAAACAAAAACAAGCCTCTTCATGTATGCAAGCTTGACAAAACTCTATATGGACTGAAGCAAGCTCCCAGGGCCTGGTACTCTAGACTTAGTCAGAAATTACAAGATCTTGGTTTTCTTCCTTCTAAGTCTGACACATCTTTGTTCATTTACAATAAGCTGAAAACATCAATATTTGTTCTCATATATGTTGATGATTTTATAGTCACGAGTTCATCTGATGAGGCCATATCAGGACTGCTGAAGGATTTGAGTGCTGAGTTTGCCCTCAAGGATCTGGGAGATTTGCATTTTTTCCTAGGAATTGAGGTCAAGAAACAAGGAGATAGTCTTCATCTCTCTCAAGAGAAGTATGTTGCTGACCTGGTAAGAAGAGTTGGGTTACAAGGATGCAAACCTTCACCAACTCCGTTATCTAGCACGGAAAAATTGTCACTTGTAGAAGGGGAACCTCTGAGTCATGATGACAGCACCAGGTACAGAAGCTTGGTAGGAGCACTCCAATACTTGACCTTGACACGGCCTGATATTTCTTTTGCTGTGAACAAAGTTTGTCAGTTCCTTCATGCACCCACTAAAACTCATTCGACTGCTGCTAAACGTATTGTGAGATATGTGAAAAATACCGCGAATCTTGGACTTACTTTTACCAAGTCTCCATCCACACTTGTCAGTGCTTTCCCTGATTCTGACTGGGCAGGATGTGTAGATGACAGACGCTCCACTGGTGGGTTTGCAATATTTTTTGGTCCAGACTTGATATCATGGTGTGCAAAGAAACAAGCCACAGTGTCATGTTCAAGCACAGAAGCTGAATACAAGGCCCTGGCCAATGCCACAGCTGAGATCATTTGGGTTCAGTCCATGTTGAGAGAGCTTGGTATTAAAAACACGCAAGCCCCATGCTTGTGGTGTGATAATCTTGGTGCTACTTATCTATCTGCTAATCCTGTTTTTCATGCAAGGACAAAACATATTGAAATTGATTTTCATTTTGTCCGAGAACGAGTTGCCAATAAACAATTGGAGATTCATTTTGTTCATTCTCGAGATCAGGTTGCAGATGGATTAACAAAAGTTTTGCCCACAAGAAACTTCGAAGAATTCAAGCGTAATCTCAACTTGACGAAGTTGTGATTAAGGGAGGGTGTTGAATGAAATACGTTGCACCTCCTCATGTCTACGTGACAGCGTTCAGGCAGGGGCGAATCCACGTACAAGGTTGTAGGGGCGAGTGCCCCCACTTGTTTTTTTAGCCTACTCGTACTAGGCCCAGGATAAACAGCCCTGCCCCACTCAGCCCAAGGTATTTGCCCCCACTCTCTAATTTTCTGTTATATGTTTAAAGCCCGTCTATGAGAAATCGATAGGTCATTAGCCCAGCAGCCCATCCTTAGATAATAACCCCTCCGTTCCTTTATATAAGGTGTATTTGTTTTTTCATAAAATTCCAGAATGTAAGGTGCATTTCTTCTAATTCCTCATAATTCCCTTGTTAGCCCTTCAGAAAAAGGAAAAGTATCTCTCTTCTGTTTGTCTGTACCTCTCCTTGTAACAAAAGAAGGAAAGTATCTCTCTGTCGATTGCATGTATCTCATACTTTCCTCGACTAACTGATTTACTTGCCACTAAGAAATAAATTTGACAAGGGTAATTTCGTCGTAACATATCTATATTCCGTGCCTTGGTCACCGTACCGAAAATAATACACCTTACATAAAGGAACCGAGGGAGTACGATTAGGCCCCATGCATACGATCAGGTAGTTCTCGATTCGCTTGAACGGTATTGACTTCTTCCCGAGTTTCAGATGCGTTCGTCTTCTGTGCTCGCGTGATGGCTTCCCAAGCCGAAGCCGTCGTGCCGCCGCCTGCGGTTATAAGCTGCACATACACCCCTCCCCTCCGGCGATCAGCCTAGATCTGCACTGCGCACACCGGACGGCCGGCCGGCTCGCGTCATCCCCAAGGAAGAAGTTGTACTGATCAATCATTCAATCAAGGTAAGCCCTAGGTTTAGTTCTTTTTTCTTTCTAATTTCCACATTGTTCTTTTCTGATTTTCCATGTTAAAAGGTAGTGAATTGTATTTGCATCTGTATGAATTATATTGTACAAATTGGTGATTAGGTTGATTGAATATGAATAAGTTTGAGGACGTGGGAGTAGAACAAAATCTATGCAATAATCTGCCTTCATGTATCTCAATTTATTTAATGCTCAACGAGAGTATGTGCCTGAAATAGTCAATAGTCGATCTGAACAAGCTTACTCGGGATCCATTTAATAGAAAGTGACTTACAGATTTTACAGAACACGATCAGGAAATGTTGGATAATTTCCTAATGAGGTGATAATTAAACGCTTCCGTGCAAAAAATCGTTGTGGCATGACACGGAAGGAGGTAATGTGCTCAAGCTTTTCTCCTTATTTATATATGATTATATGCTCTCTATATTTAAACATGTTTCTTCTTTGTGCAGCTTGAAGTCTAGAAATCATGGACATATACCGATAAAAGGGAACCGCATATTCAGATTTCTCAAGTTATTGTGGTTTAAGTGGTTAGTTTTCTTTTACTTTGGCAATGAAATAGTCATAATTATGTGTCTGATGACATTATCTTATAAGAAAATATGTGATTTTGCTTCCTCCGCACTATATCTATGCACATTATCTTATAAGAAAATATGTGATTTTGCTTCCTCCGCACTATATCTATGCTTCTGTGGTTTAAATGATCTAGTCATTATACTTCGTATACATCTTTCTGAAAAAAAAAACGTAAAAACCTTTGCCCCCTCTCGTTTTTCATCCTGGCTCCGCCCCTGCATTCAGGTGATGGAGATAACCATCGATGGAGGAGTCCAAACCGCAGATAGACTAGGATCTCTAGTTAGTTGCCATATGGTTGTAATATCCTCTTATCTACTTCTATCTCTTTCTCTTCAAGTCTCCTGTAATCTGAACGATCTTGTACACTATACCAAGAGTCGTGCCCTGGCTATATAAACATGTAGCCGTCGCCCTGGATGGGTACGACGTTCCTCCACATGTACTACTATTGCTTCATTAAAAATCATCCACGAGAAACCGTTATGTAAAAACTCATAAAAGAAAAGAGTGCAATATCAAAGATCCGAGGATCAAAAACATGTTATCATTCAGAGATGGACTCTCCCTGAATTTTACAAGTCTTGAAGTTGTCTGATACCAATTCCATTTATATACTTCTCACACAAATAAAATGACTTTGTTTGCAAAATATGTATCTCTCATTTTTCTGTAATTCACGGGGATAAAATAATTTAGGAGCAATATGCTTTGTAGTATTATTCTTTATATAAATTGCTTAAAATGTCTGTAATGCATGCAACATTATCTTCATAGATAATGGTGGGTGATTCCAATGAATCAATACCGATTAAAGTCCGCCTCTCATTTTATTATATCATGAAGCAAAGGTATGGTGTATCAGGATGAAAGGTTCGCTCAATGATTTATTCGTATATGTGATGGAGCCAATATGGGTACCCAGATCCCGCTATTGATTATTAATCCGAAAAAATTGGGCCATGTCTGCACATTATCGAACCTGCGGGGTCACACGCTTAAGGTTCACTAATTTGTTGAGTACTAGAAGTGTTAGTACCGTCAGAAAAATTCACCGAAAAGGTTTGGGGGAGATTGAAAATGTTTCAGAGAGAAAAAATTGAAAGTGTTTTTGAGAAAACATGAAAAGTTTTGGCAAACCAAGAAATTGACGAAGGACGCAAAACACCACTGGAAGGTTCTGAAACGTTCCTGAATTTTCCACAACCTACCAGAATATTATGGAGAGTGCAGTGGGCAACCCACTTTGATTGGCCCAAGCAGGCGGAGTTGCATGGGCCCCGTGGGGCCAAGTATGGGGCGCCACCCCTTTGCTTGGGTGTCAAGCCACCTTTTGGTGGCTAGGGTTCGGGGCCCCCATTGGTGCCCTGACCTAGGAGTAGGCAGCTTCTCATCAAGGGCGGCGTCCACCACTTCCTTGGCCTATATACTTGAGGGGGCAGCCCCTCAAACGGATCTCTTTTTGCGCTTCAAGACTGCCCATCTCTCTGACGCACACACGCATAGAAGTTATGTGGCTGTTAGGCTGCTCCAGCAGGTCCACCTCCACCTCTAGTTTCCGATAGAGGTTTTCATTCTAGGTGGTGAAACCCTGTTGGATTGGTGATCTCGTACGTGTGCATACTGACAAAGGGATCATTTCTTTGATCCTAGATTGGGAGGAGATAAATTTGCGTAATTGACAGGTTGAATCCTAGCAGTGGGAATCGGCATCAACTTCTTCACCAACTTTACATCTCCGATGTGTTGTAATTGGTAAATATTTGATCTAACCGATTTGCATCTTCATAGTGATCATGAGTTTTAGACATGAGCAATTTTTTTTATATTTTGTACTACGTTTCCCAACAAAATTGTGAGAGATGTGGGCTAGACAGACCAAAACGTAGCAATAACGAGTCACTAACTCACGGGAAAAGAAACATACATGCCTAGGAACAGCCACAGGGAAGATAAAAGACAGCAGTGCTATGCACACCTCAAAGTTGGCACGATTCACAGACGACAATTAAATCCAGCCGGACATGCGTAGATGGAAAAGTGCACCGGCCGCTGGATTAACATGTTGTGCAGAGTTCGGGCACAGGTATAGTTTCGAACAATGTATTACGTCACAACGGACACCAGGAACGCGTGTGAGGAGTAATGTACTTGATACGTACAAACCATTTGCACGAAACAAATGCGCTCGTACGTCTAGCATTGCTCCTGGAAAAAATTCTATTCCTTCCTACAAACCACATGGTGTATGTGATAAGCCACCTCAAAACAATGAATGTTAAAAAAGTTCCATCTTAGAAAAGCAGTACTGCCTCTAATAACATATCAAAATTCACGCATTCTTTGTAATGTCATCTCTTAAGGGGTAAGATCATAAAGCTTGGCCCTCCTATAAGTTTCTGCTTTTGGATGAATGGTTGATCCATGTTTCAATCGTGTGATTCACATGCTCGCACAACTTTCCGTTGCCAGCATCGATGTGCATTTCTTCAAGAATCATTGCATTCTCAGCGAAGAATTTGATGAGCTTGATACCGAGACAGTTGGACTTCTCCGGCCAGAATCGCAAGGCCACTCTCCTCAGCGAGCTCTGCAAGCATTCGAAGGAGCGTCGACTCAAGCCTGGGATTTCAGGTACATCGTCATAGGCAACACTGATGGTTTCTTCATCTCCTTCCAAAGAAAAGGAATCGTCACAACGGTCGAAACGATCCATGGACTTGTCGCGGTCGTGTCGAAATTTCCATTCCAAGAATTCAGTAATGTACCGTTCTTGTTTGTAGGCGTCCTCGTGCTCCGTGGTGAGGTTGATCCTGAGGTCATGGAGTGCGTTGCTACAGCGGAGCAGGTTTGCGATGGCTGCCGCCGCTGTCTTGCCTCTCCCCCTGCGCACCCCTTCCAGCTCGAGGCACTCAAGGCGGCGGAAGGCCGGCAGGAGCTCGACCCGCCTCGCCTCGTTGAGCACGGCCACATCCTGAAGGTGGTTCAGCCGTAGATTCATCTTCTTGGTGCTGGTGAAGCTCCCAACGAATCGCCAGAAGGTTTCAAGGTTGCCGCATGGATCCATGTTCCTCTTTTTTCCCGGGAAAAAATGCAGGTCCATTTGTTCCAACTCCGGCGGCTGTGGACTGAATGTGAATGGCCGGAGAAGCCCCATGTACCGGAAGCGACGCAGCCTCGGTGAGTCGATTTCCACCGCGATGAGGGGCGTGCTCTTGTCATCGTCGTAGTATCCGTGGTGACGGCGGCGCCTCAGGTTCTCATCCTCCTCCCACTTGCAGCCCTCGAGCGTGAGCACAGTGGCTGCTGGGCATCGGAGGCGGCAGCGTGCATCCTGTTTGTAATCCGGGACACCGTCGTAGCCCCAATCCCGGGCGGCGTCGCATTGTGAAGTCGCGTCGTCTGTCACTTTGATAAGGACGGACTCGAGGCGGACCACGGTGAGCGTCGGCACGACGTCGATGACTTTCTGAAGAGATTCAAGGTACTGGGTGCAGTGCCGGAGTCGTAGCGATGATAGCCGTGGGAGCATGACCGCGGCGGCGTGGGTCGGCAGGTAGAGTCCCGAGCAGTTGGTGAGGTCGAGCACGCGGAGGTTATTGGACGGCAGGGAGTCCAGGGTGAGGGTGTATACACCCACCCGATTCCAGCAGCAGATCTCGCCGTCGTGGTACGTGTCGCTGCTCCAGTCATTGGCGACCAACCGGAGCTCCTCGATGCAACGCGCCGCCCGGTGGGAGAGCAAGACGGCGATCACGCTGTGGTCCCGGTCGGACCACCTCCGGTCGTCTCTGTTGGAATATTAGGCAAGTTCATGATTAATTCCAGTAAATAATTCATGACTACAAGAGATACTAGCATGCAAAAATCTAGCAAACTAGAAGAACAGCAAGACATGCATAACAGCAGCAAACACGTAACAATAGCTGTAGAAACAGACATGAACAGAGGATGTTGGACGTACTGATCGTTAGCTATTATGGGTGCGACAGGGTTGATGACGATGTTGGCGACGATCTGCTGCTGACGGCGATAAATACGACGATGAGTAGCACCGCCCGACTTGGACGGAAGACGACCCGTGATGACGAATTTGAGCAGTCGCGCACAGCACTTCCCAAAAACCTAATTCGTCCTCTCCCGGTGCAGGATCGCAAAGACGAACGGTTCCGGAGACCTGCTCTCCCACGCGCCGATGCACGCCGGCGTTTGGGATGGAGTAGACTACGATGGCGGCGCAAGTTGTGAGATGAGGCAAAACCCTAGGTGTTTTTCGGTGTGTCTCTGGCCGCAGCCGGTAGCTGTATATATATTAGGACCAGAGGCGGTATTGTGTCGCGACCACAATCCCAAACCGACTCGGTTTCTAATTCGTATACTTACCGGACAAGAAATCAAAAACTTGTCTGCCAAGACATAAAAATAAAACGGCAAAAGGAAGCTGCGCTCCTGTAAGGAGACGGACCGGATTTCGGCGGACCATTCACGCGCATGTCGCATGTACGCGCCGCCGCGCCTCGGCCAGGCAAGGCGAGGCGAGCGAGCGCGCGCGTGTGGTTTTCCCTTTCTCTTCTCACACACCACTTAGAGTGGTAGAGAGAACCCACTATATAAAGAGGTCCAACTCTTCTTCAACTTCCGGGGTGGGACTAAACTTAGCACGACCACTTGCCATTTTACACATGGGCTTTGAGATTTCAGAAATTGCTATGGGCCTAGCCCATTAATTCTAACAATCCCCCACCAGATCTCAAATACCCATTTAGAGATTTGCCTTCTCTCACCACATGTTTAATATACCAGTGTTTCAGCAGAGACTGTTAAGTTGAACTTCTGCCTAGAACTTTAAGCTACATCCATTCACAACTTGACAATGGACTATGCCTTGAATTGCTAGTTTTGTGTGAACAGGTTTCACTCAAAGTCTTAACCAGTACCTGACCGCCAGTAGGCTACCCCGCGGTTTGGAGCTTATACGTCATACTCCCTGGTCTCTTCGTGAGCTTACTAGAGATCACCCAAATCTCATAGACTGCGACGTTTACAGTCAGAACTCATATAGGTGTGTTCTTTCAAGACTGCTCTGTAGGACAGCATCTTTGCTAATTATAGCCAATAGAACCACATTAAGGCATGTTGCCAACCTGCCTTACAGATCTGAGCCTTACAGCTCTGAGAGTTTTGCATCTTCACTTGGAGACGATCATAAGTTATTACTCTCCTCAGTTAGCCAATAGCTTGTTCTTCCCAGATCCTAATTCACAGGATCTCCGATCACAAAGGTTGGGTTATTACTATGGTGTAACATCTATGGGTCTCATACCCATCTCCCTCGATGCAATATCTATCACATTTCGTGATAGTCCCTTTGTAAAGGGATCTGCCAGGTTTTTGTCTGTTTGTATATACATAACAGTTATTACTCCGAAGTTTCTCAACTTCCTGACAGACTTCAAACGTCTTTTCACGTGTCTTGATGACTTTGCATTATCTTTAGAATTGTTCACTTTAGCGATAACCGTTTGGTTATCATAATTCATAAGAATAGCCGGTACAGGTTTTTCAACAACCGGCAAGTCCATCAAGAGCTCACGCAGCCATTCTGCCTCAACAGTAGCTGTGTCCAAAGTAGTTAATTCTGCTTCCATAGTTGACCTTGTCAATATGGTTTGCTTGCAAGACCTCCATGACACTGCGCCACCACCATGAGTAAATACATACCCACTTGTTGCGTAAAGTACATCAATATCGGAGATCCAATTTGAATCACTATATCCTTCTAGCACAGCAGGATGCCCTGAATAAGTAATTCCGTAACTCATAGTACCTCTCAGATAGCGCAAGACCCTTTCTAGTGCATGCCAATGATCATCACCCGGGTTGGACATGAACCTACTCAGTTTGCTCAAAGCAAAAGAGATATCTGGTCTTGTAGCGCTAGCTAAGTACATGAATGAACCGACAATTTGAGAGTATCTTAATTGATCTCTCGTTTCTTTCTTGTTCTTTCTGAGTGTCACGCTGGGATCATAAGGTGTTGGAGAAGGCTTGCTATCCATAAAACCGAATCGGTTCAAGACCTTCTCAACATAGTGAGATTGCGTTAATGTAATCCCACTCTTATCCTTAATAAGTTTCATGTTTAGAATTACATCGGCTTCTCCCAGATCTTTCATGTCAAAACTTTTTGATAGAAAAGACTTGACCTCATTAATTGCATTAATGTTTGTACCAAAGATCAGTATGTCGTCCACATACAAACATAATATGACACTATTGCCCCCACCATGGCGATAGTAAACACACCTATCAGCCTCGTTAATCACAAATCCTGCAGAAGTCAGAGTTCTTTCAAACTTCTCATGCCATTGCTTAGGTGCCTGTTTCAGACCATACAAAGATTTTAACAACTTGCACACCTTTCTCTCTTCACCCTTTACCACAAACCCGTCAGGCTGATCCATATAGATCTCCTCTTCCAACTCTCCATTGAGAAAAGTTGTCTTTACATCCATTTGATGAATGATAAGACCATAAGAGGCAGCCAAGGAAAGTAACACTCGAATGGTGGTCATTCTAGCAACGGGTGAATAGGTGTCAAAGTAATCTTCGCCTTCTTTCTGAGTGTAGCCCTTGGCCACTAGCCTCGCCTTGTACTTATCAATAGTACCATCAGGCTTTAGCTTCTTTTTGAACACCCACTTACAGCCCACAGGTTTACAACCATATGGTCTATCAGTTAGTTCCCAAGTTTCATTAGAAAGAATTGAGTCCATCTCATTATGAACAGCTTCTTTCCAATCATCTACATCCGGAGATGCATATGCTTCTGCAATCGTCTTGGGTGTGTCGTCCACAAGGTATACAATGAAATCATCACGAAAGGATTTTGCAATCCTTTGTCTCTTGTTCCTTCTAGGAACTTCATTGTTATCCTTCTCAAGGACTTCCTCATGTGATTGTTCGAAATATTCATCAGTTGTACTAGATTCAGGAATTATCTCAGAAGAAAATCTAGCAATGCTATGCATATCTTTCATAGGAAATATGTTCTCAAAAAATGTTGCATCACGAGATTCCATTATAGTATCAACATGCATATCAGGTACTTCGGATTTTACCACTAAAAACCTATAAGCAATGCTCCGTTGAGCATACCCTAGAAAGACACGATCCACTGTCTTTGGTCCAAGTTTGCGTTTCTTAGGAATAGGAATATTGACCTTTGCCAAACATCCCCAAGTGCGCAAACAAGAAAGTGATGGTTTTCTCCCAACCCACTCCTCATAAGGGGTTTTCTCCTTATTATTGTTGGGAACTCTATTCAGGACATGACATGAAGTCAATAGAGCCTCCCCCCACCATGCCTTAGATAAACCAGCAGTGTCTAACATGGCATTCACCAAGTCAGTCAATGTGCGGTTTTTCCTCTCGGCCACTCCATTTGATTGAGGTGAATAGGGAGGCGTCCTCTCATGAACAATACCATGTTCCTCACAAAATTCATCAAAAACTTTTGGAAAATACTCTCCACCACGATCGGACCTAAGACGCTTGATCTTTCTCTCTAGTTGATTTTCAACTTCAGCTTTATAGATTTTAAAGTAGTCTAATGCTTCATCTTTAGTTTGCAACAAATAAACATAGCAAAATCTAGTCGCATCATCAATCAAAGTCATGAAATATCTCTTTCCACCTTTTGTCAACACACCATTCATCTCACAAACATCAGAATGTATGAGTTCTAGAGGTGCCAAGTTTCTCTCCTCGGCAACCTTATGAGGCTTTCGAGGTTGCTTAGATTGCACACAACTATGGCACTTAGAACCTTTGGCAACTGTGAAGTTCGGAATTAAACTCATGCTGGATAGCCGAGACATTAGACCAAAATTAATATGACATAAACGAGAGTGCCAAATACTTGCATCATCATTAACACTAGCACAAATTTGGTTTATTGACTTATTGCAAAAATCTGAAAGAGAAAAACGGAACAAGCCTCCGCACTCATAGCCTTTTCCTATAAATTGTTCAAATCTTGACACGATTACTTTATTGGACTCTAAAACTACCTTAAATCCATCTCGACATAGAAGGGAGCCGCTAACTAGATGCTTGTTCATAGTAGGGACATGCTGCACGTTCCTTAGTTGCACGATCTTTCCCGAAGTAAACTTCAGATCCACCGTGCCAATGCCACGAACAGAAGCATGTGACCCATTCCCCATTAGGACGGAAGAATCCCTTGCGACCTGATAAGAAGTAAACAGGGAGATGTCAGCACACACATGAACGTTAGCACCCGAATCAATCCACCACGAAGATGATTGAAATACTGAAAGCACAATAGGCAAATTACCATACCCATCAGTATTGCTAGCGGTCACCATGTTGACAGTCTTGGAGCTTGTTTTCCCTCTACGGTCTGCACGTTCAGGGCATTCCTTGGAAAAGTGTCCAGGCTTCCCACAGGCGTAGCACTCTAGCTCAGCCTTGTTGAACTTCTTCTTCTTGAAGGTAGTAGTCTTGGTAGGCTTGTTGAAAACAGGTTTGTTCTTCCCTTTGTTCTTGTTCTGTGGGTACCTCTGCACCATGTTAGCAGTAGGCTGAACCTCACCTCCTTTTTCAGTAGTATCTTTAGCCCGAGATTTTTCTTCAACATCAAGAGATGCAATCAGATTTTCAACTGATATCTCCTGTCTCTTATGCTTTAGAGTTGTGGCGAAATTCCTTCATGAAGGAGGCAACTTTGCAATCATGCACCCAGCCACGAATTTGTCGGGTAGAACACATTTAAGGAGTTCAAGTTCCTTCACAATGCACTATATCTCATGAGCTTGTTCAACCACAGAACGGTTATTCACCATCTTGTAGTCATGAAAACTCTCCATGATGTACAGTTCACTGCCTGCATCTGTTGCACCGAATTTTGCATTCAGTGCATCCCACAGAATCTTTCCGTCATTTATGTGCATGTACACATCACACAGACGGTCAGCAAGAACACTCAGAATGCATCCCACAAACATAGTATTGGCTTCCTGGAATTTTCTCCGATCTTCGTCGGTCATTCCCTCTGGAGCACCAACACTAGCGTGGAAAACTTTCAGAGCAGTAAGCCAGAGCGTGGTCTTCACCTGCCACCTCTTAAAGTGCACACCGGTAAACTTATCCGGCCTCAGTGCATCAGCGAATCCAGCCATAGTTAACTCAGGAAATTGCCTATAATTAGGTTTTTGGATTGTTGGAATATTAGGCAAGTTCATGATTAATTCCAGTAAATAATTCATGACTAGAAGAGATACTAGCATGCAAAAATCTAGCAAACTAGAAGAACAGCAAGACATGCATAACAGCAGCAAACACGTAACAATAGCTGTAGAAACAGACATGAACAGAGGATGTTGGATGTACTGATCGTTAGCTATTATGGGTGCGATAGGGTTGATGACGATGTTGGCGACGATCTGCTGCTGACGGCGATGAATACGACGATGAGTAGCACCGCCCGACTTGGACGGAAGACGACCCGTGATGACGAATTTGAGCAGTCGCGCACATCGCTTCTCAAAAACCTAATTCGTCCTCTCCCGGTGCAGGATCGCAAAGACGAACGGTTCCGGAGACCTGCTCTCCCACGCGCCGATGCAAGGAGACGGACCGGATTTCGGCGGACCATTCACGCGCATGTCGCATGTACGCCTCGCCTCGCCACGCCACGGCCCGGCCCGGCCAGGCGAGGCGAGCGAGCGCGCGCGTGTGGTTTTCCCTTTCTCTTCTCACACACTACTTAGAGTGGTGGAGAGAACCCACTATATAAAGAGGTCCAACTCTTCTTCAACTTCCGGGGTGGGACTAAACTTAGCACCACCACTTGCCATTTTACCCATGGGCTTTGAGATTTCAAAAATTGTTATGGGCCTAGCCCATTAATTCTAACAGTCTCCATAATCGTGCAGGAGCTCGTCGACCGGTTTGTCGCGCTCGCGCTCGGACTCGAGGCGCAAGGTGAGCCTCGTGACGTGCTAGGCGCCGTCGAGCGCCGCCACGGCCGCGGAGAGGAAGGCGTCGCGGCGGGAGAAGAAGAGGGCCTTGTCTTCTTCAAGATACCCGCCATAGCGGTCGCGGTACTCGTAGTCCTCGACGCGCGTCTCGAGGTTTACGGCGCCCGAGGAGCGCCAGAGCGGCGTGCGCCAGCGCCGCGAGAGCGCGGTCGTTGAGGCGGCCTCCTTGGCTGGGGCGAAGTGGAGGACGCGCCGGAGGAGGTAGTCGGGGAGGTCGGACAGCCGGTCGCGGTTGGCCATCGTCTAAACCGTCGGCGGCGATGCGATCTGGCCGGATGGGGACGTACGTCGGCTTTGAGTTTGGGTTTGATTTCGGTTTGCCGATCGGAAATCTGGAGAGGCCACGAGGGTAATACACGCACACACCATATGGGAAAGGAAAAGCCTTCAATTCAGCCGGCTGATTTTAGCGCTGGCGTCCGCCGCGCGCTACACCGTCCGATCGGCCGAGCACTGAGCTGTCTGATCAGCCGAGCGTAATACGTATACCGCGGCGCCAGAGCTGCGAGGTCTGTCTGGCTTGTCACATGAGTGGTCCCCTAGGCCTGTGGGCAGTTGTTTGTTTTCACACGTTTCTTTACTGCCAACGCGCGGATGCTAAGCTCATGCACCAGGTAGTACAGTAGCTTTTAGCTTACGAGACCATTCCAAAGAGTCCACTAGTACTTAAAAAAATGTTGCCATGTTGTTGCAATCCAGCGCCTCGGCAACTCAGTCGCGCGTTGCAACAAAGATTGGGCGCCGCTTCAAATTGGCCCGCATGTCGTTACAAGGACCGGGCGTCGCTGCTACAAAACTGCCACATATGACCCAACAAGGATACACTGCACTGGAAGGGATGGCCACCATCCGCAATGATAAGATGTAAATAACTATACGGTGTTGCAAGCCATCGTCGGGGCATCGACGACTGTCGGTGTCATTTCTCTCCCCAAGCTTGTTGCCCGACATCTCCCTCATTCTCCATCCTCCGCAAGCTTTGCAAAATCATCTCCGTTGCAGCTTCACACGTCTACCGTATTGCGAAGCAGCTTTGCAATGCCATCTTTGTTGCAAAGGGGCTTTGCAACGTCATCCTTGTTACAAAGGGGCTTCACAACACGGATCATGTTGCAACCGACAACATATTTTTTGAGTGCAACATGAATCATGTTGCAATCAGCGAGCACAACATGGCTCATGTTCCAAAAGAACTAAAATAATTGCAACAACATGGCTCGTGTTGCAACCCCGAGCGCAACACGCAATGCTGCGGGGGCATCAACAATGTTGTGAGCCGATGTTGGGTGGCACGTTGTCGTGTTGCAAAAGCGTCGTCGTATGTGTCATGTGTCATACGAGCATTGATGTTGTGAGGCGTGTCATTGTGCTATGAGAGCATCTGCGTGTCGTGGGAGTGTCGCTGGTGTTGCGACGCGCGTCGTCGTGCTATGAGGCGTGCTACAAGCACGTGTAGTCGCGAGCCATGTCGTGTAGTGGGCATGGCCGGTGCCACAAGTAGGTGTTGCGGTAGCGTCACCGGTGTTGTGAGCCATGCTACGAGCGTCGAGAATGATGCTACATGACGGATGCTCGACCCTACAAATCTTGGCACCAATGTTTTTTTGTTGAGAAACTAGAATGTTGTGCTATTAAATCGCGGGAAGCAAGGTTGCCTATGTTGCCACAGTGCAAGTCTAGTTGTCCTTGTGTTTTTCCTATGAAAAAAGACTGATCATTGTGCTACAAAACTGTGCGACGCCGCAAGGCCGGTTGGTACTGCTACTAGCCGAGCGCTCGACATAGCAAGTCGAAAGTGCAACGTTGTAAGTTGATCGACATTTTTTTGAAGCGAACCAATGTTATTGGAAGCCGAACACACAATGTTGCAAGATCGAACATTGTTGTTGCCTGCTACAAGCCGAGCGCTCGGCATACCAAGTCAAAAACGCGTGGGTGCCGCTGCTGCCGCCCGCCTCCACCATGAGCGTCGGCCATCACGGTACGCCCGAACTCAAGCTGCATCTGCCATCCCGAGGGAGCACTGGTGCCCGCGTCTACCGTGGGGAGCTGCGTCCACCATGACCCCACCGTCCCATGGGAGCACCCGCCTTTTGTTTCGTCCGATGTGGTCGCTGCTCAATGTCCGCAACAACGAGTTTCTGCAATAAGGTCTTTGTTGCAAAAAAAACAGTAACAAGATCTTTGTTGCCAAAAAGTTTAAATTCCAGCGAGACCTATGTTGCAAAAAATTTAAATTGCAACAAGATCTTTGTTGCAAAAAAAATTGTAACAAGACATCCGTTGTAAAAATAATCTGCAACTTGACATAGGTTGTAAAAAATTCTGTAATATAACTTGCAACCCAACATGTGTTGCAATGGTAGAAGATAATCCGTGGTCGGTTAACCCAGCACATCGGACGACTCGCGAGGCAAAAGATCGGCCGACGCGTAGCAGCGTCCAAGTTGTATTGCAACAGCCGGTACGTTTTATTATAAAAATACAACCGAGTCACTTTATTCATATTCCAATCTCCCCACAAAATGTATAAAGCAACACCACGGGGAACATTCGATTTGATGAGATGATCAAAGCGTTTGGGTTTACACAGACTTATGGAGAAGCCTGTGTTTACAAGAAAGTGAGTGGGAGCTCTGTAGCATTTCTCTTATTATATGTGGATGACATACTATTGATGGGAAATGATATAGAATTCTTGGAAAGTATAAAGGCCTACTTGAATAAGTGTTTTTCAATGAAGGACCTTGGAGAAGCTGCTTATATATTAGGCATCAAAATCTATAGAGATAGATCAAGACGCCTCATTGGTCTTTCACAGAGTACGTACCTTGACAAGATATTGAAGAAGTTCAATATGGATCAGTCCAAAAAGGGGTTCTTGCCTGTATTGCAAGGTGTGCAATTGAGCAGGGCTCAATGCCCGACCACGGCAGAAGATAGAGAAAAGATGAGTGTCATCCCCTATGCCTCGGCCATGGGGTCTATTATGTATGACATGCTGTGTACCAGACCTGATGTAAACCTTGCCGTAAGTTTGGTAGGAAGGTACCAAAGTAATCCCTGCATGGAACACTGGACAGCGATCAAGAATATCCTGAAGTACCTGAAAGGACTAAGAATATGTTTCTCGTATATGGAGGTGACGAAGAGCTCGTCGTAAAGGGTTACGTCGACGCTAGCTTCGACACAGATCTGGATGACTCTAAGTCACAAACCGGATACGTGTATATTTTGAATGGAGGGGCAGTAAGCTGGTGCAGTTGCAAACAAAGCGTCGTGGCGGGATCTACATGTGAAGCGGAGTACATGGCGGCCTCAGAGGCAGCACAGGAAGCAGTCTGGATAAAGGAGTTCATTACCAACCTAGGGGTGATTCCCAATGCGTCGGGCCCGATGACTCTCTTCTGTGACAACACTGGAGCTATTGCCCTTGCCAAGGAGCCCAGGTTTCACAGGAAGACAAGGCATATCAAGCGTCGCTTCAACTCCATTCGTGAAAGTGTTCAAAATGGAGACATAGATATTTGTAAAGTACATACGGACCTGAATGTAGCAGATCCGTTGACTAAACCTCTCCCTAGAGCAAAACATGATCAACACCAGAACTCTATGGGTGTTCGATTCATCACAATGTAACTAGATTATTGACTCTAGTGCAAGTGGGAGACTGTTGGAAATATGCCCTAGAGGCAATAATAAAATGGTTATTATTATATTTCCTTGTTCATGATAATTGTCTATTGTTCATGCTATAATTGTGTTATCCGGAAATCGTAATACATGTGTGAATACATAGACCACAACATGTCCCTAGTGAGCCTCTAGTTGACTAGCTCGTTGATCAACAGATAGTCATGGTATCCTGACTATGGACATTGGATGTCATTGATAACGGGATCACATCATTAGGAGAATGATGTGATGGACAAGACCCAATCCTAAGCATAGCACAAAGATCGTGTAGTTCGTTTGCTAGAGCTTTTCCAATTGTCAAGTATCATTTCCTTAGACCATGAGATTGTGTAACTCCCGGATACCGTAGGAGTGCTTTGGGTGTGCCAAACGTCACAACGTAACTGGATGGCTATAAAGGTGCACTACGGGTATCTCCGAAAGTGTCTGTTGGGTTGGCATGAATCGAGACTGGGATTTGTCACTCCGTATGACGGAGAGGTATCTCTGGGCCCACTCGGTAATGCATCATCATAATGAGCTCAAAGTGGCCAAGTGGTTGGTCACGGGATCATGCATTATGGTACGAGTAAAGTGACTTGCCGGTAACGAGATTGAACGAGGTATTAGGATACCGACGATTGAATCTCGGGCAAGTAACGTACCGATTGACAAAGGGAATTGTATACGGGATTGATTGAATCCTCGGCATCGTGCTTCATCCGATGAGATCATCATGGAACATGTGGGAGCCAACATGGGTATCCAGATCCCGTTGTTGGTTACTGACCGGAGAGTTGTCTCGGTCATGTGTGCATGTCTCCCGAACCCGTAGGGTCTACACACTTAAGGTTCGGTGACGCTAGGGTTGTAGCGATATTAGTATGCGGAAACCCGAAAGTTGTTCGGAGTCCCGGATGAGATCCCGGACGTCACGAGGAGTTCCAGAATGGTCCGGAGGTAAAGATTTATATATGGGAAGTCTTATTTTGGTCGCCGGAAAAGTTTCGGGGGTTATCGGTATTGTACCGGGACCACTGGAAGGGTCCCGGGGGTCCACCGGGTGGGGCCACCTGTCCCGGAGGGCCCCATGGGCTGAAGTGGGGAGGGGAACCAGCCACTGGTGGGCTGGTGCGCCCCCCTTGGGCCTCCCCTGCGCCTAGGGTTGGAAACCCTGGGGGTGGGGGGGCGCCCCACTTGGCTTGGGGGGCAAGCCACCCCCCTTGGCCGCCGCCCCCCCCCCACAGATGGGATTTCCAGGGGGACGGCGCACCCCCAGGACCCCTATAAATAGTGGGGGGAGGGAGGGCAGCAGTACCCTAGCCCCTGGCGCCTCCCTCTCCCTCCCGTGACACCTCTCCCTCCCGCTTGCGCTTGGCGAAGCCCTGCCGGGATCCCTGCTACTTCCACCACCACGCCGTTGTGCTGCTGGATCTCCATCAACCTCTCCTTCCCCCTTGCTGGATCAAGAAGGAGGAGACGTCGCTGCTCCGTACGTGTGTTGAACGCGGAGGTGCCGTCCGTTCGGCGCTCGGTCATCGGTGATTTGTATCACGACGAGTACGACTCCATCAACCCCGTTCACTTGAACGCTTTCGCTCGCGATCAACAAGGGTATGTAGATGCACTCCTTCCTTCTCGTTGCTAGTAAACTCCTTAGATGGATCTTGGTGATGCGTAGAAATTTTTTGATTTCTGCTACGATCCCCAACAGGGACTTCCCTGGCTCTCGCGTCACCCCTCTCGGGCGGTATGGGAGTGACCCAAAACTTTTGGCCGGACATCGGAGGCATTCTTGCGTCTCGATCCTCCTTGGAGGCGTCGTTCAAAGGGTGGTTGGGGAATGCGCTCCTGATGCATGGTGGTTGGTGGCGGCGGCGGTGCTCAGCTCTCCTGGTTGCGAGCTTTGTTGGTGATGAGTTGGTCGTTCCGCATCTTTTAGCGGCTCCATGCCTTGTTTGCTTGTGGGTTGCCGGCCAATGGTGGGCATCCGCGTGTGTGGCACGTCTGGATGAAAGGGATATAGTGGTCTCCCCTCCGGGAGTGGTCCGAAGCGGCAGGCGGAAAAGTCGACGGTTTCCTTCAAGCGACCTGGTTCTTTTTGTCCACATCAATTGTTGTCATCGGGTTGCTTCTGTTCTGCGGTTCTGGCTGTGCATGATCTCCAGTGGCTTGATCTTCGTTTCTCTGATGCTCTGCTCGCTGCTGCTTCTTGGTCGTAGTGAGATATGCATGTAATCTTTCGGTTTTTTGTCAAGTTTTTGCCTTTGTAATTCAGCACCATTGTATCCTAACCAGTTGGTTGCTTCATTAATTTGAAGTCGGACCTTTCATGTCTTTTTCTTTACCTAATATTAAAGGAGGAGGCTTTCGTTGTTCTTCATACGTTTATATCCATATATAGGTGCAAGCCTTTTAATTATTCGCCCGGAAAAAAACATAAAACCTGCTCGATTGATTTTCCAACTCGGTTTTAGTCCACCAACCTGGTGTTCCATATGTCGTTCTGTTGGTTGCCAATGCAGCCCACTTAGGCCCAAACACCTTCCATGTATAGTGGATTCCAAAGAAACCATCCTGTGTCCGGATCGAACACGTACAAGAAAAGTATATCAATTGCACCGGGTAGACATCGAAGGCTCAATCGAGAAGAAAAAAGGTACTGATGCCGAACGAAGTTGCCCGCACCCTGCGCCATTGGCCTTCCTCTTCCGGCTTGAGAAAATCCTCGCCCAGCTCACCAACGCCGGCGGAGTTCGTGCGAATCCTGGCCCAGCTTACCCAGATAGACAGAAGCCGTCGACATCGATGCAGTACGCTTCCGAGATTTCCGCTCGGGGTCCTTGCTTCTCTCTCGTACACATCATCGCTTCGCCACCAATTAAACACCATGGCCGCTGCTAGGGAGAGTTCGGCCGGGATCCTCTCCAATCCTTCTCTTCCCCGTTCTTCTGTGGCCGTCACTCCGGCCGCCGCCAGTGCCCTGCGGGATATCAGCGGATAAGCTCAGAGGCGCTCAATGAACCCAGTCCCACAGCCGAACCAGCACATGAGCGAGACGGCGTGGATGGAGAGCTCCGGTGAGGTGCGATTGCGAGCAGGGAGGAGATGATGCGTTCTCGCGCACATGGTGGGACTGGGCTCCCCTATCAAGATTTTTACGACCTTAAATATGTTACTTCTCAAACTATGACAAGCACTTGGTCTTCAATGAACTCTATGTGTAGAATTTGTGGTTGCAATATGAGTCTTCACCGGTTTCTAAACCGTTGAATACTCATATTGACAATTCAGATTGTACACAAAAAGATCATTGATAATTAATGTATTTTTTATGATAGTCAATGTTTTTTAAACTTATTTGAACTCCAGCCTATTTTTGCGTTCAGTATGAATCATTCAAAGCGACGTCATCAATTTTCAACACGTTCTGACATCATTTGCTGTTTTTCAGTCATTTACCAATTTGTTTAGAGAGCTAATGACGGTGAAATTAAAAATCACTACAAAATGAACTCTGAAAATGTTGGAACTTGGCATGGTATCATCATTTCACCCGCATAGCATGTGCAAAAGAGTAGAGAGAGTCACGGCGAAAACTGGACGCACCTCGTGTACAAACTGGACAATCTCTTTCGGAGTATCAAGGTTTCGGACGAGAACTCATCTGTTACACGGGCCCTTCAATGTTTTTTAAACTTATTTGAACTTCAGCCTATTTTTGCGTTCAGTATGAATCATTCAAAGCGACATCATCAATTTCCAACATGTTCTGACATCATGCTGTTTTTCAGTCATTTACCGATTTGTTTAGAGAGCTAAATGACGGTGAAATTGAAAATCACTACAAAATAAACTCTGAAAATGTTTGAACTTGGCATGGTATCATCATTTCACCCGCATAGCATGTGTAAAAGAGTAGAGAGGGTCACGGCGAAAACTGGACGCACCTCGTGTACAAACTGGACAATCTCTTTCGGAGTATCAGGGTTTCGGACGAGAACTCATCTGTTACACGGGCACTTCAATGTTTTTTAAACTTATTTGAACTCCAGCCTATTTTTGCGTTCAGTATGCATCATAATAAAACAGAAAATAAATAAAACAGAAATGACAAAAAACTATATAAAAAATTACTCAAAAATAAATAGCAGAAAATAAATAATGCAGAAAAGAAAAAAACTATATAAAAATTATTATATCCACAAAAAACTAAATACAACAAAAAACACTAGTCAGAGATAAACAGACGAAAATTATATATATAATTGTTGGGGCGCTGCCCAGTGGGCCTGCCAGACCTAGGGTTTGCAAATGCAGGCCCAGAAGGGCCAGCAGGCTCACAGGGCAGCGCACCGAAGTTAGGCCCAGAAGCCTGCTATATAGAGAAGTTCGAAGGAGCAGTCGCGGCTGGGTTTATAAACCAGTGCGGCTGCCCTTCGCTCGGCGAGGTGGGACTAAACATTGTGCACCGCTGGTGGCAGCGCACAACCATTAGTACTGGTTGGTGGCTCCAACCGGTACTAATGTGTGGGCCTTTAGTACCGGTTCAAGCCACGAACCGGTACTAAAGGGGGCCGTTTCCCGCCGCTTGACCTGACGAAAATTGGCCTTTAGTACCGTTTGGTGGCTCCAATCGGTACTAAAGGCCCCTACTATATATATGGCACTTACAAAAAATCAGTTTCATCGACCCACTTCTTCTCTAAGTTCTTCGCGCGACATCGCCGCCGCCGCCGCGCCGTTGCCCATCGCGCGCCACCCTCGCTGGCCCCGCCGCCCTCGCCGCCCCCGCCACCCGTCGTCGCCGTCACCGCCGTCGCCCCCGCCGCCCGTCGTCGCCGTCACCGCCGTCGCCCCCGCCGCCCCGTCGTACGCCGTCGCCCCCGCCGCCCGTCGTACGCCGTCGCCCCCGCCGCCCGTCGTCGCCGCCCCATACTACGTCGCCGTCTCGATCGCGCCGTCGCCCCGGCCCGCCGTCCCCGTCGCATCGCTGTCTCGCGCCGCCGTCCGTACGTCGCCGCCCCCCGCTCGTACACACACACATACACACACACACACACATATTTTTTTACTTATTTTCTGTTTTCTGTTTTTTAGATTAATGTTAGATGAATTACGTAGATAAGAATGTTAGAATGTTAATGTTAGATAAATTATATGGAAAAGATGTTAAATATTAATGTCAATTTTAGATGATTAGCTAGATATTAATTAGGTATATATATGAGATTTGAACTAGTTTATTTTTAGTATGAAAATTAATAGAACAAGTTTATTTTTAGTAAGAAAATTTAGGTATATGAGATTATTTGAACTAGTTGAATTAATATAACTAGTTTATTTTTAGTAAATGCTTAGTTGAACTAGTTGAATTAATATAACTAGTTTATTTTTAGTATGAAAATTAATAGAACAAGTTTATTTTTAGTAAGAAAATTTAGGTATATGAGATTATTTGAACTAGTTGAATTCATATAACTAGTTTATTTTTAGTAAATGCTTAGTTGAACTAGTTGAATTAGTATAACTAGTTTATTTTTAGTAAGAAAATTTAGGTATATGAGATTTGATGATCTAATTAAAATATTACTATATATAGCTACTTTATATATATTTTTAGTAAGAAAATTAATAGAAGTAGTTTATTTTTAGTAAATTCTTAGTTGAATTAATAGAACTAGTTTATTTTTAGTAAGAAAATTTAGTTATCTGAGATTTGATGATCTAATTAAAATATTACTATATAGAACTAGCTACTTTATTTTAGTAAGAAAATTAATAGAACAAGTTTATTTTTATTAAATGCTTAGTTGAATTAGTTGAATTAATAGAACTAGTTGAACTAATAGAAGTAGTTGAATTAGTTGAATTAATAGAACTAGTAAGTGTTTAATGTTTCACGTATATGAACATAGGAAATATCGTCTGACGACGAAAAAGATTTCATTAAGTGCAAATACTGTGAAGACCAGCGCGGCCTGTGCGACAGAAATTTCCTTGTTGATGATAGGCGCTTCAGCATCAAGCTGGATGAGACCTTCGAAGTGGATACAGTAAGTCACAACGACAAGTATTTTTTCGTAATTAAGCATGACTTATATATGCTTCATTTGCTTCAACTTATAAATTTAAATTTTCACTATTTTACTAGCGCATCCCCTGCCATGCAAGAATTTTTGTCTTGGATAAGATAGATTTCAGTGCTATGGAAACTATGAAGGTAAAGAGAGTTCACCTGAAGACCGAGCATGATTATACTTTCAACATCAAATTATACAATGCAGACACGTAGACCTATTTTGAATGCAAAACTTGGCAAGCACTATGCAAGGCTTATGCATTTGAGCCTGATATGGTTATCACCTTTGATATTCGACCGGAAGATGATATTGAAGGTAATAAAGACATCTGGGTCGATGTGCAGACGCCTCCAGTTCTACCATTATGTGAGTTTCTCAACCATATTTATGTCTTTGATATTGTTTATTCAAAATAGTTGACAACTAATTTCTATTGACAGCTTATTTCCATTCAAGCAAACATGTCCGGCGCTTGGTAGACAGGACCTACTACTGCCCCGGAGCTGAACTAAACTGCGAGGAGATAAGTCATTATGTTTCATGGCTTGAGGATCTTCATACTGTTAAGACAAATTTTCTTCCTGCACTTAGAAATGTTAGTACTCAAAACATGCGACCAATAGTGATCGTATTGAACTATGGTCACATCTATTTACGAAAGATGGTAAGATTTTTACTATTTGTCCTTAGTGCATCTTTTGCATACATTATTTTTTTTGCTAAACTTTCATTGTTAAGTATATTAATTACTATACGATGTTCTTCAACAGGGACTCCCGATGACAGTTGTGCCTCAGTGGATCGAGACTAAAGGTCACATGTCAATGGTTAGCTTACGGCCAAGATATCCTACATTGCACATGAGTGCATTCAGGATTTCTAAAAGCGATGAATGCTTAATAGTGAAAGATTGGAGCAAAATTGTTAACGATCCCAGAGAAGTACTAGGGGCAGCAATGAGAAGCACAACCCACGATTAGGAGACAGGTTCATCTGCATGCTCCAGTATGATGAATCAGGAGAGCTATACATGTTCTATGCTATTTTACCTGAGAAAGAGCAGCAGGAGTGATTTAGCTAGTTCATGCTCTTAGTACTTTTGTCCTCTCATGTGCGTGTTCTTCGTCCTGAACTTAATCTCAAAGGGTGATTTGCTTTTGTGGTGTTATGAACGCTTATAATATGATGACCATGTTGAACTCGATGATATCTTTGCTTCGGGCACAAGTGAATGTTTTTTCTTTAATCTAGTGTTGGTGCTGATTAGATAGCGGTAATGACTATGATGATTAAACAGTGGTAATGACGACTATGATGATTTTTAGCTAGCTAATTTACTGTTGTTGATGATATGATGCAAGAGTTTTTATATTAATATGATGATGATGATGATGAGTTATTATATCATTTATAAAAGAAACCGCGGATTAGTTTCAGCTGGATGGATCCTAGCTAAGTGATCAAGTATATGCCATATCCATATTATACTGGATCACTTAATTATAGGTGATCAAGTATTATATAGATATGACATATACTTGATCACTTAGCTAGAATCCACATGCATCCAGTCGAAACTAATCTGCGGTATTTTTACCTAATGATTTAACAACTAAAATAATTACTAAATTAAATTGAAAACACAAAATTAAAGGAAAAATAAAAAATAATATCAAAACACCCCCAAACATGTAGTACCGGTTGGTGTTACCAACCGATACTAATGTCCTGCACACACCCGGGCCTGGCTTGTGCCACGTGGTGGCACTTTAGCGCCGGTTCGTGATGAACCGGTACTAAGGGGGGACCTTTAATCCCCACTCTTTAGTGCCGGTTGCCCTTACGAACCGGCGCTAAAGCCCGATTCTGTACTAGTGTGGACGAGCCCGTTCGTGTGGTCTGTGCTGGGAGGGCTAGAGAGGGAGATTGAGGATTGAGGGGAGAGAGAGAGAGATCGGTAGTTGGGCAGCACGCCACCGGGAGCTTCTCCTGATCCACGCCAGGGTCTTGCTATAATGCGTCGCATTCCTGCTCTCTTGATTGAAGCTTGCGCGCATGGAATCGGTGGTCTTCTAACCTGACCAACCAGCTACCCCTGAGATGGTCTCCATTTTCAAGCAATCTTCTTCTCCAGGTAGGTCATTCATTCAGTCTGTTCTTTCACCCGCAAAAAAAGGGAAAACATAAACACTTTGATGCCCAAAGGCTCAAACTGTTTCTGTTACTTTGAGCAAGCAATATGCGTGGTTTGTTAATATGTTGATGACTTCTATTCGGCAAATAGCATGAGGCTGTTAGTTGCCCTGGTGAAAATACAAGTAGTCTTCATACAGTCCATAGTAATATTATTCTCCGGCAATCTGATGTGGTGCTCCTTACTCAGCAAGTTCATGATTATTTTTGTCTATCCATCAGCTTAGGTTCATGTCTAAGACTCTATGTACATGTAGTGTAGGTGTATACATGTTCTGTTAGTCAACTCTTAATTCACTGAATCGTTGGCAGTTTTTTATTAGTGTGAGTGTGATTCCCCCTTGCAACTAAGCAAAGTGACACGAGGATGGATATGCAGCCGAGGTGGCTCCACCTCCCACTGGACAGAATCAGAGTGGGACAATAACGGTTCGATGGTCGACGGCGGCTGCGTGCAGGCAACGCGAAGACGGCGGAAGCTCTGCGGGAGTTGGTATGGCATGGCTAGGATAGCTTGCGGAGGGGAACAACATCAAGAAATGCACGCGATGCAGAGTAGGACGATTTGTTTTTCAAGGAACTGAGCAGGAGGAACAAGGGAGAGCAGTAACGATAAGAAGAAGCGGCCCCTGTCCCTATCCATGGTGGTTCTCTGTTTGCCCTCTAAAAGGTGTTTCATTGCGTTCTTTCCAGCATGATTTCAATTGTTTTGTTCCTCAGGTTGAGGATGCCATTCCAGCTCAAAGGAACAACTATTATCTTATACTCTTTCTACATTCGATGGGTACTTATCCATCTTGAAACTGCAACTGCAGGTTTCATTGTCGTCCACATGTGTTTCAGATGTCTTTATATGGTAACTGGTAGGAGTTTTGCCTTTGCACTATAGGTTGGGCGGAGAAGATTTCTGCTGACGACAGAGATTGTTGTTGCTTGTAGCGCACGCCACTGTATGTGTAGCTAAATCTTTTAGTTAGGTTTCTCACATCATGGTTTCATTAGCTCAATCATTTTATGTGTTTGTGACGTAGGCTGCGATACATCTGTGGACTAATGTGGTGCGACAGGCTTTGTTTTCTTCCTTCAGGTTCCTGCTACAAATACAACTACATGCTCAGGTATATATGTTTGTTTTTGTGTCCACCGCTTATATAGACTAAAACTTATTTTAATATGGTAAATCGATATAATAGGCCACACGTTGTGATAAAATGGATGAAGTGCGTTTATATGCAAAACCGATGTCCTACGAAATAAATTATAGAAGTTCTAATGAAGTATTAGTTTAGTTAAAACATTAATAGTTTCTTTCCGGGTTCCTTGGATCCAAATCCCAACCAATCCATTTGGTTAACACGGATGGATTACTGGAAATGACTATAGCAATGGAAGTAGAGATAATCATCCCGGGATCGACCAAGCATTGTGATCAAATAGACACCGTGGCCACTATCTGCGAGGGTGTAAAGGAGGATAAGCGACACAAATGGGTCACCATGTTGTAATTAAATAGAGAATGTGGAATTATGTCGTCAGCGGTTATCCTTGAGACATTAAGTCATGCTTATTAGGCTAGGGGCTGTGTTATTTCCGTTGCAACGCACAGGCCTTTTTGCTAGTTGTAAATAAAGGGAGGAGCCATGCAGAGTCACAGGCAGCGCCTCGGATAGAGTATGGACGAGCCACATGCAGGGAAACTTGCGCGTGTGGTTCTGGCCGGGGACCCCTGCTTCCGCACTTGCGTTGTGATTTTTGCAGAAACCCCCTTGTTATTTTCGGTTAATCAACTGGCAGTCCTATTTCTACCGAGTCCAAAAATCTTTTTGCTTTTTGCGGAAACCACCCTCATATTTTAGTTAACAACCAGCAGTCCATGTAGAAAATAATGTTTTATTGGGATGATTAAAATGGTTTAAACATATACCCATATATTTTAAACCCTAACTCCAATTTTGACATGTTATATTTGGAAATTAATTAGAAAAATATGTAGAATTTTAATATAATGTTGTTTTATTTGTTAAACATTTTTAAATTCTATTTAGGGTGCAACTTAAGCAACGTGCATGATCCGTCTTTCTTTCGTACGGGTGTAGATTCGGATTGAAAATCAACAGCTCCGCAAAATTATTTTAGAGGCGAAAGAAACCATCTATAATGACACATGCACGTCTCGTCAAAACCTCCCGGGGGAAGAAAGCAGATTTCTCATCTTATGTGGAGAGAGAGAAAGAGAGAGACCTTAGGATTGACCATATTCAAATGCACAGAGTTTGTGTTAGCACTTAGGCCACCGTCAACGAGGATGGGAAGGAGGATATGCGCAACACAGATGGGACCTATTTGGGATCTTTAGTCATGGTTATTTTGTTAGGGACATGTGGTATTTTCTGTTTCGTTGCAACGCACAGTCTCTTTTGCTACTATATTATGTATTATTGGCATGCGTACTATTTTCTCAAACCCTTCCATATAAAATAGTTAGTTGCACGTATATTTTTTCTCTCAAACCCTTCCATATCAAATACTTAGTTGCATGGGTATTATTTTTTATTTCTGTTATTTTATCGTTGCCAATTTTTTTCGCTGGCACTATTTTTTGGCGCTGACACTAGCTAGTTGTACATGCATCAAAATGCGTCATCATAACAACATCACCTCTCATCATTTATGATGTTATGACTACATCGACACGATGTTATTTACTACACGCATGCATACATGGCAATTTTTTCCCACACAAAGCATGGCAATTATAATTAAAACACCATGGCAAATCTTAATATGCATTGGCCATGGCAATTTTGTTCGTGTGTTTTGACATGCACAGCAATTTTTTAAAAAATTATCATACACAACATGACATTTTGTACATGGCAATTTACAATTTTTTTGGCATGGCAAATTTACCAATATTGCCATGGAAATTTTACTTTATCATACACGCAAATTTAATTTTAAACACTCATGGCGGTTTTTTTTACTTTTCATTTTTTGACACGACATTTTTTACTTTTATGGACAATGTCAAATGTAGTTTATACAACATGGCAACTTTACACTTTTTTTGGACCATGGCATGTTTCATTGCTTTTCAACCATGGCACAATTTACTTTTTAATTTTCTCACAACAAATTTACCTGCATTTTACAAATGGAAATTTACTTCAACATACATGGCAAGTTTAATTTAGGCGCTCATGGCAAATTTTATTTCTGTTTTGCCATGGCAATTTTATTTTTGTCAACATTGGAAAATTTAATATACATCCATGGAAAATCTGAGTCATTCAAGGGAATTTTCTGCCTTCATCGGACCATGGTAAATTTACTTATCAAAACACGGCAATTACTACTTAACAACATTTTTGTACACTTTTTTGTGTTCTGTGTGTATAGCAATTTTTAATCCACATTATTTTGTCTTCACTTACATTATAAATTTACCTTACAATTTTAATCGATTTTTTTGGCACCATGTATGTACAGATGGAAATTGCCACGAATATTTCCTTTTGGGTCATTAAAAAAAAACTTTTTACCCATGGCAATTTTCTGGTTTATTAAGTTGGTGGCGTTTTATTTCTTAGCACAACAAAAAATGGACTTTTATTTGTCATAGAAAAAAATCTCATCTATTCTTTATGTTTAATTACTGGGCTTTTTTCCAATTATCTTCTACAAGGATACATCCTATAGGTAGGGGCGTTGAGGAGGCGTTCAGGCTGTGGGGGTTTCCCTATCGAACGAAATCAATTGTCAAGGAGTAATGATGGTACCAAACGTTTCGTTCGGTCTGGCCCCTCCCCAGACCGAACGTTTAACTAATATCAGTGTCCTATCTTTTTGGAACATCAACACCTGGCTTCCACAAAGTTTCTTTTATTGGAACGGTTTCCAATAAGTAATCCCATCATGATCAGAACCATATTTGACATATTTGTGTTGAACTTACTCGCAGAAAAAAATATTGCTCTCTCCGTCTCGAATTACTTGTCTTGCATTTGTCTAGATACATATGTATTTATATATGTTTTGGTGTTAGATACATCCGTATCTAGATAAATCTAAGACAAGTAATTTAGGACGAAGGTAATACTATTTAACATCGTTTCCATTGATTTAATAGTATCACTGAACATATTTATTTTTAGATGAAAACGGTGTACACACATACATTGATTTCCAGGGATATATATCGTACACTTTAGCAAGTATTTAAGTTATTGGCGATCTTGACCAGAGCATCACAGAGCTCCGTAGGCCTAGAGCTCATGATGGCATGGTCAGCTCCGGCGATCTCCTCGACCTCCGTGTCGGGGCTAAACATCACCATCCAACGCTGCATCTCCTCGGTGCTGGAGCCATCAGCCTTGGCTACCACGTATACCTTCTTCACCGACCCGTAGTTGTCATCGGTGAGCAGGCTTGCATCCTTCATCACTGGATCCTTCATGAACTGGTTTCCCGGCCTCACCAACATTTTTGCTAGGGCCAAATCCTGCATCAACATTGTGAACTGAATCACTGGGTCTGCGAAAAGTTGGTAAGGTGGAGAGTTCATTGCTATAGTATATCTATCTTTGCGAATATTTTGGAGAATCATGTTGATCAGATTAGTTCATTATGGGAGATCAATAGGATGTTAAATCGTGTTGTGCACCTCAGGTGGACTTTGCTGGTAATACTTGCGTGCTAAGAAGTCTGGGCCCATTATGATTGCAACCCCTGCACCCTGGTTGTTATTGATTGGCAGCATCTCGCAGTCCATGAGTAGTCCCTTCGATGATGTTCTTCGCATGAACTAATTCCATCAACACAAGATAAGATAAAAATTAGCATTAATATTGGAGTTACAGAGTCAGAGACCAATCTTTATATTCCAACAAAAAATGGTTCATAACCTCCTTCAAACATTTATAATTTGATTACCTGTAACTTTTATTAATTTGATTACCTGTAACTTTTATTAGTACTCATTCCGTTCTGAATTAGTTATCTTAGATTTGTCTAGATACGGATGGATAGATGCATCCGTATCTGGACAAATCTAAAAAAACTAATTTGGGGTCCGGCGGCGCGGCGGGTGGGTCTCCCATCGGCGTCGTGCGCGGCGCGGCGGTGGCGACCTGCGTGAGTGAGGTGGTGGCTGCGTTGGCCTGACCGGTGGTCGCGGGTGCCGCCGGATCCAGATCGGATCCATCTGGATCCTTTCTTGGACTCCGTCGGCCGCCCCGGGGTGTTGATGATCGTCGCTGACCACGTCGGATCGTTGGATTCGGCGTCTGGAGATCTACAAGGAGTTCTTCTCGATCCTCCTTTCTGGTGGGTTGAGCCCCATGGCTCTTTCATCTTCGCGGATTTCGGATAGTGTCGTGCCGGATCCGGAGTACACGGAGGTTTGGTGGCATAGGATGGGGACCGGAGGAAACTTTGGTCGGCGTGTTCGGCCCGGCATCGGCGACGTCACTTGACGCTGTTACCCTTCCTGGAGGCGAAGCCGAGGTCCCCCCTATCCACCCCCGAACCCCTCCCGGACGAAAGTCCAAAATTCAGTCTGGATTGGGCGGCGGCGTCCTGCGCGTCGTATCCTCCATGGTGGCGCCGTCTTGGGAGGAACTGCTGTTCAGGGGAGAGATGTTGTGGATGGTGGGCTCCGAGTGGCTCTAGCAGTGGCGATGGTGTGGAGGTTGCCAGGTGGTGCGGCATTGTATCTACCGCGTCATTGACGACGAGTGGTGGCGGCATGGTGCAGCTGCATATCGACGATGGATGCGGCTGGATGGACGAGCGCAGGGTGGTCGAGCTATCTGGCGCCATGGTGGCGTCGACGGCAGGCCTGGCAAGGTCTGTGCGTCAGTACCTGCTCTGGAGATGCATCGGTGGAAGAAGGCGGCGGCAGCCTCGGTGAGTGCGCCGGACCGGCGTGTGACCCAGTCCCGGTATGTGGCTATGATGGGGCATCTGGCATTAGATGTTATGGTGCGATGTCGGTTTGGTATTAGGCTTGGACATTCGGCACCACTGCATCAAGGGGGTAGGAGTAGCAACAGATGTTGCCTAGATGGTGGCTTCAGGCTTACTGATGTACTGCTTTGTAAGTTTTTTATGCTTAATAATTAATATAGTGGCCGTATGCATCGTCCAGATGCAAAGGCCGGGGGTGCATCCTCCTTTTCTAAAAAAAAACTAATTTGAGACGGAGGTAATATTAGAGACTACATTTTGGAATATATTCGCTCTGTCCCATATTAATTGTCTTAAATTTGTCTAGAGGCGGATGTATCTAGACATGTTTCATTGTTAGATACCTCCGTATCTAGACAAATCTAATACAACTAATTTAGAGTGGAGGTAATATGTTCATAGTGTTGTAATTTTATTGACGATTATAAAATATACACGTGTTACAACAGAAACTTGTTGTCGAAGTTATATATTGAAAACACATCAAATTTTGTATATTTGACTAAGATGAGCTTGCCAGCCTCACCAACATAAGGAACTGATATAGAGATCGGGTGTTTTGGTCAACACTCAACAAAGATAACAAAAAGAAAACCATACACAATTGACATACCTCCTCGGTGGTGACGCCCATGTGCTTGCCAACGCTCGGCATCGCGGCGGCCGCGAACACGGCGGCGGCGACCTTGCCGGGGAACCTCTCCATGGCTAGCGCCAAGCTGAGCCCGCCGTGGCTGTGCCCGACCAGAATCAGCCTCTCGCCGCCCCTCTCCGGAGCCGCGGCCACCGCGTCGAGCAGCGGCCTGGAGTACTCCTCGAACGAGTGCACCTCGTCGACACGCGCCGGGTGGGCGCCGGACGCGGCGAGGTCGACCGCCGTGACACGGTGCCCCGCGGCCTCGAGCGCCGTGACCACCTTGTACCAGCACCACGCCCCGTGGCAGAGGCCGTGCACCAGGATGAAATGGTTCCTCACGCTGTTGGTCTGGGTGCTCTCCATTTCTTGCGTAGCGTAAAACCTGTTTGGTTTTGTGTTGGATGTTTGTTGCCGCGCACACGGACCGATATTTATAGTGCAAATTGGGCTTGCTCGAACGCTTATCAGTTAACAGCTTCTGCTGCAAGAAAAATGTGACGACTTGTTTTTGGACGTTCGTGCCCATGGGTCAAAAGAAGAAAATTTTATATTCGGGATCGAGTACTAAATTGCATCAGATCAACTTGATCAACAAGATAGGTAGACGAGCCACGAGACTTTGACTGGTGCTGACGCAAGGCAGATGTGAACATTATTGAAAATTCTAACTAAACAAATTTGGAGGGATGTCCGTTCTGCACACGTCAGCACCACTTTGTCAGCTGAAGTAACTGCCCACAAGTTAATCACTAAATGTGCAGGCTAATTTTGTTAAACATAGTAATTGTAATGTCTCCCCTGTATGAACAAACAACAAAGACAGCGGGACAATCTCCTTTCTGGTGCCGATATCTTTGGTTTGCCACCACATCCTCCGTTCTCTTTGAAGAGTTGAGAGATTTGCTGCAATTATACTGATCCCCCGGAGCTATGTGTCGGACACTCTCATGATCCGCAGCTACATGTGTTTGATCATGTCCGCATTGTGATCACCGTGAAGGTCATCCATAGAAGGCAATGCACATGTGGAGATGAACTGTTTCATGTCCTCAATGTTGGCGTTTTTTTGTTGTCCCCCATTGGCCCAAAGAATTCCGCATTCATAGAAGGAAATGCACATGGTCAATACTCCTTTTGTTGGAAATAATATGGTAGAATCCCGATCTTCTAACTTGATCCGCTCTCTGCTCTTCTTCTCTCCATCTTCACGCACCTCTGCCAAGCTTGTTTAGGTCTACAGCTCGCTCTTACACCAAAGCCTTCGCCAAACCCTATTCAGCGTCTTAAGCGCCAGTTAAAGTGTTCTCGCAACCTCGCACATACCCCGTTGACCTTGGGTTCGGCCAATTTAACTCCTTTTTTCGTTCACACCGTTCGTGGCACCCAAAGTCGAGCACAATGGGCAGGCCCATCTAAAAATAGTTGTACCGAAGAAGCTCGTCCCAGTTTTGGAAAGCTTCCAGAAGCTTCGCAGCAGGTTTTGGGAAGCATTCAGACATTTATTTTTATTTTTTCGTTATGTTTTCTCGAATGGTTTTTTTCTATTCATTTCTTTTTGCACAAAGCGCGGACTTTTCTCAAATTTTATGTCCTTTTTTAATAGCAACCTATTTAAATTTTGTGAACTTTTTTATTTCACAGTTTTCTAATAAACTAGCGAACAATTTTTTTGAATCTCTGAATTTTTTTAAAAATCATGAACTTTTTACAAATTCATGATTTTTCAAATTTATGAACATTTCCAATTTCAATTTGTTTTTAAAATATGGACTTATTCAAAGTCATCAGCTTTTTTACTGGTTTTCAAATTCACAAACGTTTAATAGACTCATGACTTTTTTGAATTTTGTGGACTTTTTTAAAGTGAAATGGTCAACTGCACCACTGATCAATGGTCAACTGGAACCGAATGATCGAGGGACAAGTGAACTGATCAAGCTGCTCCACCGTTTATTGGGCCGTCCCGTGAGCGAATGGCGCGCGAATGCTCTTGCATGGATCGCAATGGGCATTCCCGTCTAAGACAGCTGTAGCAGAGAAGCTCGATCTTGTTTTAGGTAGCTTCCGAGCCAGTTTCGGGAAACTTATGGTCTGGTTTTTTTTGGACCCTGTTTTTTCCTTTTACATTTTCATTTCCTTCGTGTGTTTTTAAGTGCAAACTTTTTCCTATTCGTCAAGTTTATCTCAATCTTTTGAACCTTTTATTAAATCAAATAACTTTTCAGAAATACTTGAACCTTTTTATTTCATGATTGTGTGCACTTTTCTCAAATTTGTGATTTTTTCCAAGTTTTGTTGTAATTTATGAATTTTCAAAAATTTCACGATTTTTTCAGTATTTATGAACTTTTTATTTTCACTGATTGTTTTTCAAAAAATGGTCAACCTGCCAACTAGGCACCGTGCGAACCCGCAACGAGTGAACCGACTGAACCACGGAATCGAGTGCGCTACTAGCCCAAGTTATTGGGCCGGCTCATGAGCGGCCGACGTGCGAGCGTTCCTTCAATAAGTGGCACCGATTGCAATAGGTAGCCCATCTAAGGCAGTTTTAATGGAGAAGCTCGTTCAGGTCAGAAGCTTCCAAACAGGTTTTGGGAAGCTTCTATTGGATTTCTTTTTTCCTTTTTTTGTTTTGGTCATCTTGACAAGTTTTAAGTTTTAATTTTTTGTGTGTTTTCTTATAGCGCATAATTTTTACAAACTCGTGAACTTTTCCGCAAATTTTGTTATTTTATTTTATCAAACTTTTTTTGAAAACCATGAACTCTCCTTAAAGTTATCAACTTTTTCAATTTCTGGATTTTCTTTAATTATATGAAGTTTTTTAAAATTCATGAACTTTTATCATTCTCATAATTTTTTGTGAAATTCATGAACTTTGTCAGAACTCGTGAACTTTGACTGAATTTTGTGATTTTTTTTTTGAAAAGGCAATGTTCAACCGTGCCAACAGGTTTTGGGAAGCTTCTAGTCGGTTTCTATTTCTTTTTGATGTTTTTGTTTCGTGGACCTGTTTTTTCTTTTATTTTTTGTTCAAATACATGGGCTTTTGAAATTTTGTGAGCTATTTTTCAAATTCATGGAAAAACTTCAAATATTCGAGCTCTTTTGAAGTTATCAATGTTTTTAGTTTGATGATTTTTTTTGAATTTTATGATGTTTTTTCAAATCCATGAACTTGTTCATTTTTTATATATTTCTTTCAAATTCCAAAACTTTTTTCAAACTCGTGAACTTTTTCTCAATTTTCTGATTTTTTTTAAGTCAATGTTCAACCACGCCACTAGTCAACGTTCGACCGCTCAACTAGAAACCAAATGAGTGAACCAGGGAAACCGCATGAGCTGCTCACCCTGTTTATTGGGCCGGCCCATGAGCAGGCGGCATGCGGGCGCTCCTTCTATCACTAGCCTTCATCCTCCTTGACCTAGACTTACCGCAAGAATTGGGCCAAGTACTTGTTTTATTGCTCTTCAGAGATTTCGTGGGTGGGATTTTGAGGTAGGAGCCCAAAAACTATGGATAGGTGGAGAACCTCGTCTAGCAGCAGTCATCGCCCCAACTACCTCGCACAAAAGGTTCGAGGCTGGCACCAGCTAGGTCTCCTAGGATTGGATGTGGTCCACGGCTTCTCCCGTCAGGCACTTCTTTGCGCCAATGTCAAGTTCGTGCCTAGAAGATAGGCACAACAGAGAATTTGGTAACATAGGGCATCTCTAGTCGATCCTCTGCCCATTAGAGGAGTAAATGGTTCAATATCTTTAGAGGAGTAAAATTTTAGTCCTTTAAAGGTGGACGACCCTTGCCGATCCCCAACATTTAGAGTAGTAATTTTTTTCTCAACTTTTTTAGCATAGCCGCATGGACTTCAAACAATTGCACATTATATCATCAAATCATTCGAATATTTTGAAATAAACATGCATAACATATAAACCTTAATGAGCATATGGTTTCACGGATCAAGATATTCAAATTTAAACATGCATAGTTCATCGAAAAGGTATCACATTGATCAAGTTTGATCCAGAATCACCAGAACATAGCATATTTTATGTTGCGGACCGAGCCCAACCAAAGACACCCATGACCATCCTCGCCAAAGAAATCACCGGCACCAACACCACCCTTAATTATACACACTGTCACCACCATCATCATCACCACCACCATCATCCACATGGCCACCACCATCACCACCACCATTGTCCACACGGCCACCGCCACCACCACCATTCCGAAAAGACACCTCCATTTGGGTCAAGATTTCCCCACGTGTGAGCTCCCAAAATTTCATTACAATATCATCCATTGTAGTTGGATTCATGAACATGATAGAACGGTCTTTGACTTTATTTGCATTCTAAAGCCCAACATATGTGACGTCTCGAAACTTGACAAGAATTCGGATGTGTTCATCTCCGCACTACGACAACAACAAAATCCTTCGGCCGCAAGAGATCACTACACAATGTATAGGCCAAATGAAAATTGCATTTTTCTATCTTGAAGGCATTTCATCGAACACTTGGCAGGCACGACCCTTGTTGCCAGCAGCGGCGGTCGGACGCGCCGGAGCAATGTCGTATGGGTGGTCGGAGACAGTGCCTGAGCCGTCGTATGAGACCAAGGCACCAGAGCTGCTTTCTTGGTCTTCTTCTTCTCCGCCTCCGTGGCGACGATCGTCGAGGCGGCCCTTGGCTTCCTTGCCCGCATGCCGGCGGCCAGAGCAGTGGGAGGGCGGCCTATCATCGACAGAGATGCAGTGGCCACCCCGCCGACCTTGGTACCTGTTGGGGAACGTAGTAATTTCAAAAAAAAATCCTACGCACACGCAAGATCATTGTGATGCATAGCAACGAGAGGGGATAGTGTTGTCCACGTACCCTCGTAGACCGAAAGCGGAAGCGTTAGCACAATGCGGTTGATGTAGTCGTACGTCTTCACGATCTGACCGATCCAAATACCGAACGTACGGCACCTCCGAGTTCAGCACACGTTCAGCTCGATGACGTCCCGCGGACTCCGATCCAGCAGAGCTTCACGGGAGAGTTCCGTCAGCACGACGGCGTGATGACGGTGATGATTTTGCTACCGATGCAGGGTTTCGCCTAAGCACAGCTACGATATGACCGAGGTGGAATATGGTGGGGGGAGCACCGCACACGGCTGGGAAAGATCAACAGATCAACTTGTGTGTATAGAGGTGCCCTCCTGCCCCCGTATATAAAGGAGCAAGGGGGCAGAGGCGGCCGGCCAAGGAGGGCGCGCCAAGGGGGGAGTCCTACTCCCACCGGGAGTAGGACTCCTCCTTTCCTTGTTGGAGTAGGAGAAGGGAAGGAAGGGAGAGAGGAGGAGAAGGAAAAAGGGGGGCGCCACCCCCTCCATGTCCAATTCGGACTAGAGGGGGAGGGGCGCGCGGCTGCCCTGGCCGCCCCTCCTCTTCTCCCACTAAGGCCCATGAGGCCCAATTAACTCCCCGGGGGGTTCCGGTAACCCCCGGCACTCCGGTAAATGTCCGAAACCTCCCGAAACCCTTCCAGTGTCCGAACATAGTCATCCAGTATATCGATCTTTACGTCTCGACCATGTCGAGACTCCTCGTCATGTCCGTGATCATATACGGGACTCCGAACTACCTTCGGTACATCAAAACACAAAAACTCATAATACCGATCGTCACCAAACTTTAAGCGTGCGGACCCTACGGGTTCGAGAACTATGTAGACATGACCGAGACACGTCTCCGGTCAATAACCAATAGCGGAACCTGGATGCTCATATTGGCTCCCACATATTCTACAAAGATCTTTATCGGTCAAATCGCATAACAACATACGTTGTTCCCTTTGTCATCGGTATGTTACTTGCCCGAGATTTGATCGTCGGTATCTCAATACCTAGTTCAATCTCGTTACCGGCAAGTCTCTTTACTCGTTCCGTAATGCATCATCCCGCAACTAACTCATTAGTCACATTGCTTGCAAGGTTTATAGTGATGTGCATTACCGAGAGGGCCCAGAGATACCTCTCCGACAATCGGAGTGACAAATCCTAATCTCGAAATACGCCAACTTAATAAGTACCTTCGGAGACACCTGTAGAGCACCTTTATAATCACTCAGTTACGTTGTGACGTTTGGTAGCACACAAAGTGTTCCTCTGGTAAACGGGAGTTGCATAATCTCATAGTCATAGGAACATGTATAAGTCATGAAGAAAGCAATAGCAACATACTAAACGATCAAGTGCTAAGCTAACGGAATGGGTCAAGTCAATCACATCATTCTCCTAATGATGTGATCCCGTTAATCAAATGACAACTCATGTCCATGGCTAGGAAACTCAACCATCTTCGATTAACGAGCTAGTCAAGTAGAGGCATACTAGTGACACTATGTTTGTCTATGTATTCACACATGTATTATGTTTCCGGTTAATACAATTCTAGCATGAATAATAAACATTTATCATGATATGAGGAAATAAATAATAACTTTATTATTGCCTCTAGGGCATATTTCCTTCAGTCTCCCACTTGCACTAGAGTCGATAATCTAGATTACACAATAATGATTCTAACACCCATGGAGTTTTGGTGTTGATCATGTTTTGCTCATGGAAGAGGCTTAGTCAACGGGTCTGCAACATTCAGATCCGTATGTATCTTGCAAATCTCTATGTCTCCCACCTGGACTTGGTCCCGGATGGAATTGAAGCGTCTGTTGATGTGCTTGGTTCTCTTGTGAAATCTGGATTCCTTTGCCAAGGCAATTGCACCAGTATTGTCACAAACGATTTTCATTGGACCCGATGCACTAGGTATGACACCTAGGTCGGATATGAACTCCTTCATCCAGACTCCTTCATTTGCTGCTTCCGAAGCAGCTATGTACTCCGCTTCACACATAGATCCCGCCACGACACTTTGTTTAGAACTGCACCAACTGACAGCTCCATCGTTCAATGTAAACACGTATCCGGTTTGCGATTTAGAATCATCCGGATCAGTGTCAAAGCTTGCATCGACGTAACCATTTACGACTAGATCTTTGTCACCTCCATAAATGAGAAACATATCCTTAGTCCTTTTCAGGTATTTCAGGATGTTCTTGACCGCTGTCCAGTGATCCACTCCTGGATTACTTTGGTACCTCCCTGCTAAGCTAATAGCAAGGCACACATCAGGTCTGGTACATAGTATTGCATACATGATAAAGCCTATGGCTGAAGCATAGGGAACATCTTTCATTTTCTCTCTATCTTCTGCAGTGGTCGGGCATTGAGTCTGACTCAACTTCACACCTTGTAACACAGGCAAGAACCCTTTCTTTGCTTGATCCATTTTGAACCTTTTCAAAACTTTGTCAAGGTATGTGCTTTGTGAAAGTCCTATCAAGCGTCTTGATCTATCTCTATAGATCTTGATGCCCAATATGTAAGCAGCTTCATCGAGGTCTTTCATTGAAAAACTTTTATTCAAGTATCCTTTTATGCTATCCAGAAATTCTATATAATTTCCAATCAGTAATATGTCATCCACATATAATATTAGAAATGCTACAGAGCTCCCACTCACTTTCTTGTAAATACAGGCTTCTCCAAAAGTCTGTACAAAACCATATGCTTTGATCACACTATCAAAACGTTTATTCCAACTCCGAGAGGCTTGCACCAGTCCATAAATGGATCGCTGGAGCTTGCACACTTAGTTAGCTCCCTTTGGATTGACAAAACCTTTCGGTTGCATCATATACAACTCTTCTTCCAGAAATCCATTCAGGAATGCAGTTTTGACATCCATTTGCCAAATTTCATAATCATAAAATGCGGCAATTGCTAACATGATTCGGACAGACTTAAGCATCGCTACGGGTGAGAAAGTCTCATCATAGTCAACTCCTTGAACTTGTCAAAAACCTTTTGCAACAAGTCGAGCTTTGTAGACAGTAACATTACCGTCAGTGTCAGTCTTCTTCTTGAAGATCCATTTATTCTCTATGGCTTGCCGATCATCGGGCAAGTCAACCAAAGTCAACACTTTGTTCTCATACATGGATCCCATCTCAGATTTCATGGCCTCAAGCCATTTGCGGAATCTGGGCTCACCATCGCTTCTTCATAGTTCGTAGGTTCGCCTTGGTCAAGTAACATGACCTCCAGAATAGGATTACTGTACCACTCTGGTGCGGATCTTACACTGGTTGACCTACGAGGTTCAGTAGTAACTTGATCTGAAGTTATATGATCATCATCATTAGCTTCCTCACTAATTGGTGTAGGAGTCACAGAAACATATTTCTGTGATGAACTACTTTCCAATAAGGGAGCAGGTGCAGTTACCTCATCAAGTTCTACTTTCCTCCCACTCACTTCTTTCGAGAAAAACTCCTTCTCTAGAAAGGATCCGTTCTTAGCAATGAACGTCTTGCCTTCGGATCTGTGATAGAAGGTGTACCCAGCAGTTTCCTTTGGGTATCCTATGAAGACACATTTCTCCGATTTGGGTTCGACCTTACCAGGTTGAAGCTTTTTTAGATAAGCAACGACAACTTTGGTTTCTTGCCAAACCACAGTTCATAAGGCGTCGTCTCAACGGTTTCGACGGTGCCCTATTTAACGTGAATGCAGCCGTCTCTAAAGCATAACCCCAAAACGATAGCGGTAAATCAGTAAGAGACATCATAGATCGCACCACATCTAGTAAAGTATGAGTACGACGTTCGGACACACCATTACGCTGTGGTGTTCCAGGTGGCGTGAGTTGCGAAACTATTCCGCATTATTTCAAATGTAGACCAAACTCGTAACTCAAATATTCTCCTCCACGATCAGATCGTAGAAACTTTATTTTCTTGTTACGATGATTTTCCACTTCACTCTGAATTTTTTTGAACTATTCAAATGTTTCAGACTTATGTTTCATTAAGTAGATATACCCATATCTGCTCAAATCATCTGTGAAGGTGAGAAAATAACGATTCCCGCCGCGAGCCTCAATATTCGTCAGACCACATACATCAGTATGTATGATCTCCAACAAATCTGTTGCTCGCTCCATTGTTCCGGAGAACGGCGTTTTAGTCATCTTGCCCATAAGGCATGGTTCGCAAGTACCAAGTGATTCCAATAGTCCATCAGTATGGAGTTTCTTCATGCGCTTTACACCAATGTGACCCAAACGGCAGTGCCACAAATAAGTTGCACTATCATTATCAACTCTGCATCTTTTGTCTTCAACATTATGAATATGTGTATCACTACTATCGAGATTCAACAAAAATAGACCACTCTTCAAGGGTGCATGACCATAAAAGATATTACTCATATAAATAGAACAACCATTATTCTCAGATTTAAATGAATAATCGTCTCACATTAAACAAGATCCAGATATAATGTTCATGCTCAACACTGGCACCAAATAACAATTATTTAGGTCTAAAACTAATCCCGAAGGTAGATGTAGAGGTAGCGTGTCGACGGCGATCACATCGACTTTGGAACCATTTCCCACGCGCATCGTCACCTCGTCCTTAGCCAGTCTTCGCTTAATTCGTAGTTCCTGGTTCGAGTTGCAAATATTAGCAACAGAACCAGTATCAAATACCCAGGTGCTACTGCGAGCTCTACTAAGGTGCACATTAATAACATGTATATATATCACATATACCTTTGTTCACATTGCCATCCTTCTTATCCGCCAAATACTTGGGGCGGTTCCGCTTCCAGTGACCAGTCTGCTTGCAGTAGAAGCACTCAGTCTCAGGCTTAGGTCCAGACTTGGGTTTCTTCTCTTGAGCAGCAACTTGTTTGCCCTTCTTCTTGAAGCTCTTGTAGCTTGGTGGGAGTGATTGAAGAATTCTGTGAATGACACTATCATCCGGAAGATTAACTCCCAGTTGAATCAAGTGATTGTTATACCCAGACATTTTGCGTATATGTTCACTGACAGAACTATTCTCCTCCATCTTGTAGCTGTAGAACTTATTGGAGATTTCATATCTCTCAATCCGGGCATTTGCTTGAAATATTAACTTCAACTCCTGGAACATCTCATATGCTCCATGACGTTCAAAACGTCGTTGAAGTCCCGGTTCTAAGCCGTAAAGCATGGCACACTGAACTATCGAGTAGTCATCAGCTTTGCTCTGCCAGACGTTCTTAACGTCGTCAGTTGCATCTGCAGCAGGCCTGGCACCCAGCGCTGCTTCCAGGACGTAATTCTTCTATGCAGCAATGAGGATAATCCTCAAGTTACGGACCCAGTCCGTGTAATTGCTACCATCATCTTTCAACTTTGCTTTCTCAAGGAACGCATTAAAGTTCAATGGAACAACAACACGGGCCATCTATCTACAACAACATAGACAAGCAAAATACTATCAGGTACTAAGTTCATGATAAATTTAAGTTCAATTAATCATATTACTTAAGAACTCCCACTTAGATAGGCATCCCTCTAATCATGTAAGTGATCACGTGATCCAAATCAACTAAACCATGTCCGATCATCACGTGAGATGGAGAAGTTTTCAATGGTGAACATCACTATGTTGATCATATCTACTGTATGATTCACGCTCGACCTTTCGGTCTCAGTGTTCCGAGGCCATATCTGCATATGCTAGGATCGTCAAGTTTAACCCGAGTATTCCGCGTGTGCAAAACTGGCTTGCACCCATTGTAGATGAACGTAGAACTTATCACACCCGATCATCACGTGGTGCCTCGGCACGACGAACTTTGGCAACGGTGCATACTCAGGGAGAACACTCTTATCTTGAAATTTAATGAGAGATCATCTTATAATGCTACCGTCAATCAAAGCAAAATAAGATGCATAAAGGATAAACATCACATGCAATCAATATAAGTGATATGATATGGCCATCATCATCTTGTGCTTGTGATCTCCATCTTCGAAGCACCGTCATGATCACCATCGTCACTGCTACCTCTTGAGCACTGCGTTGGTTTTCCCTTGAAGAGGAAAGGGTGATGCAGCAAAGTAGCGTAAGTATTTCCCTCAGTTTTTGAGAACCAAGGTATCAATCCAGTAGGAGGCTATGCGCGAGTCCCTCGCACCTACACAAAACAAATAACTCCTCGCAACCAACGCGATAAGGGGTTGTCAATCCCTTCACGGTCACTTACGAGAGTGAGATCTGATAGATATGATAGGATAATATTTTTGGTATTTTTGTGATAAAGATGCAAAGTAAAATAAAAGCAAAGTAAAAAGCAAAGGAAATAACAAAGTGTTGGAAGATTAATATGATGAAGATAGACTTGGGGGCCATAGGTTTCACTAGTGGCTTCTCTCAAGAGCATAAGTATTTTACGGTGGGTGAACGAATTACTGTTGAGCAATTGACAGAATTGAGCATAGTTATGACCATCTATATAGGCATCACGTCCGAGACAAGTAGACCGACTCCTGCCTGCATCTACTACTATTACTCCACTCATCGACCGCTATCCAGCATGCATCTAGAGTATTAAGTTCATGAAAACAGAGTAACGCCTTAAGCAAGATGACATGATGTAGAGGGATAAATTCATGCAATATGATAAAAACCCATCTTGTTATCCTCGATGGCAACAATACAATACGTGCCTTGCTGCCCCTACTGTCACTGGGAAAGGACACCGCAAGATTGAACCCAAAACTAAGCACTTCTCCCATTGCAAGAAAGATCAATCTAGTAGGCCAAACCAAACTGATAATTCGAAAAGACTTGCAAAGATAACCAATCATACATAAAAGAATTTAGAGAAGATTCAAATATTGTTCATAGATAATCTTGATCATAAACCCACAATTCATTGGTCTCAACAAACACACCGCAAAAAGAAGATTACATCGAATAGATCTCCACGAGAGAGGGGGAGAACATTGTATTGAGATCCAAAAAGAGAGAAGAAGCCATCTAGCTACTAACTATGGACCCGAAGGTATGAAGTAAACTACTCACACTTTATCGGAGAGGCTATGGTGTTGATGTAGAAGCCCTTCGTGATGGATGCCCCCTCCGGCGGAGCTCCGGAACAGGCCCCAAGATGGGATCTCATGGGAACAGAAGGTTGCGGCAGTGGAATTAGGTTTTTGGCTCCGTATCTGATTGTTTGGGGGTACGTAGGTATATATAGGAGGAAGAAGTACGTCGGTGGAGCAACGTGGGGCCCACGAGGGTGGATGGCGTGCCCCCTACCTCGTGGCCTCCTGGAAGCTTCTCTTACGTAGGGTCCAAGTCTCCTGGATCATGTTCGTTCCAAAAATCACGCTCCCGAAGGTTTCATTCCGTTTGGACTCCGTTTGATATTCTTTTTCTGCGAAACTCTGAAATAGGCAAAAAAACAGCAATTCTAGGCTGGGCCTCCGGTTAATAGGTTAGTCCCAAAAAATAATATAAAAGTGGATAATAAAGCCCAATATTGTCCAAAAATGTAGATAATATAGCATGGAGCAATCAAAAATTATAGATACATTGGAGACGTATCAAGCATCCCCAAGCTTAATTACTGCTCGTCCTCGAGTAGGTAAATGATAAAAAAGATAATTTTTGATGTGGAGTGCTACTTGGCATAATTTCAATGTAATTCTTCTTAATTGTGGTATGAATATTCAGATCCGAAAGATTGAAGATAAAAGTTCATATTGACATAATAATACTTCAAGCATACTAACTAGGAATTATGTCCTCTCAAAATAACATGGCCAAAGAAAGTTCATCCCTACAAAATCATATAGTTTAGTCATGCTCCATTTTCGTCACACAAGAATGCTCTCATCATGCACAACCCCGATGACAAGCCAAGCAATTGTTTCATACTTTAGTAATCTCAAACCTATAAACTTTCACGCAATATATGAGCGCGAGCCATGGACATAGCACTATGGGTGGAATAGAATATAATGATGGGGGTTATGCAGAGAAGACAAAAAAGGAGAAAGTCTCACATCAACGAGGCTAATTAATGAGCTATGGAGATGCCCATCGATTGATGTTAATGCAAGGAGTAGGGATTGCCATGCAACGGATGCACTAGAGCTATAAATGTATAAATGCTCAACAAAAGAAACTAAGTGGGTGTGCATCCAACTTGCTTGCTCACGAAGACCTAGGGAACTTGAGGAGGCCCATTGTTGGAATATACAAGCCAAGTTCTATAATGAAAAATTCCCACTAGTATATGAAAGTGACAAAACAAGAGACTCTCTATCATGAAGATTATGGTGCTACTTTGAAGCACAAGTGTGGCAAAGGATAGTAGCATTGTCCCTTCTCTCTTTCTCTCTCATTTTTTTGGGCCTTCTCTTTTTTTATGGCCTTTCTCTCTCTTTTTTTATTCCTCACTTGGGACAACGCTCTAGAAAATGATGATCATCACACTTCTATTTATTTACAACTCAATGATTACAACTCGATACTAGAACAAAGTATGACTCTATATGAATGCCTCCGGCGGTGTACCGGTATATGCAATGAACCAAGAGTAACATGTATGAAAGAATTATGAATGGTGGCTTTGCCACAAATACTATGTCAACTACATGATCATGCTAAGCAATATGACAATGATGAATGTGTCATGATAAACGGAATGGTGGAAAGTTGCATGGCAATATATCTCGGAATGGATATGGAAATGCCATAATAGGTAGGTATGGTGGCTGTTTTGAGGAAGATATAAGGAGGTTTATGTGTGAAAGAGCGTATCATATCACGGGGTTTGGATGCACCGGCGAAGTTTGCACCAACTCTCAATGTGAGAAAGTGCAATGCACGGTACCCAAGAGGCTAGCAATGATGGATGGGTGAGAGTGCGTATAATCCATGGACTCAACATTAGTCATAAAGAACTCACATACTTATTGCAAAAATCTACAAGTCATCAAAAACCAAGCATTACGCGCATGCTCCTAGGGGGATAGATTGGTAGGAAAAGACCATCGCTCGTCCCCGACCGCCACTCATAAGGAGGACAATCAAAGAACACCTCATGTTTCAAATTTGTTACATAAAGTTTACCATACGTGCATGCTACGGGACTTGCAAACTTCAACACAAGCATTTCTCAAATTCACAACTACTCAACTAGCACGACTTTGATATTATTACCTCCATATCTCAAAACAATCATCAAGCATCAAACTTCTCTTAGTATTCAACACACTCATAAGAAAGTTTTTACTAATCTTGAATACCTAGCATATTAGGATTATTTAAGCAAATTACCATGCTATTTAAGACTCTCAAAATAATCTAAGTGAAGCATGAGAGATCAATAGTGTCTATAAAACAGATCCACCACTATGCTCTAAAAGATATAAGTGAAGTACTAGAGCAAAACTATATAACTCAAAAGATATAAGTGAAGCACATAGAGTATTCTAATAATTTCCAAATCATGTATGGCTCTCTCAAAAGGTGTGTACAGCAAGGATGATTGTGGTAACTAAAAAGCAAAGACTCAAATCATACAAGATGCTCCAAGCAAAACACATATCATGTGGTGAATAAAAATATAGCTCCAAGTAAAGTTACTGATGGAAGTAGACGAAAGCGGGGATGCCTTCCGGGACATCCCCAAGCTTTGGCTTTTTGGTGTCCTTAGATTATCTTGGGGTGCCATGGGCATCCCCAAGCTTAGGCTCTTGCCACTCCTTGTTCCATAATCCATCAAAATCTTTCACCCAAAACTTGAAAACTTCACAACACAAAACTCAACAGAAATCTCGTGAGCTCCGTTAGCGAAAGAAAACAAAAGACCACTTCAAGGTACTGTAATGAACTCATTCTTTATTTATATTGGTGTTAAACCTACTGTATTCCAACTTCTCTATTGTCACTTGGAAAGGACACCGCAAGATTGAACCCAAAGCTAAGCACTTCTCCCATTGCAAGAAAGATCAATCTAGTAGGCCAAACCAAACTGATAATTCAAAGAGACTTGCAAAGATAACCAATCATACATAAAAGAATTCAGAGGAGATTCAAATATTGTTCATAGATAATCTTGATCATAAACCCACAATTCATCGGTCTCAACAAACACACCGCAAAAAGAAGATTACATCGAATAGATCTCCATGAGAGAGGGGGAGAACATTGTATTGAGATCCAAAAAGAGAGAAGAAGCCATCTAGCTACTAACTATGGACCCGAAGGTCTGAAGTAAACTACTCACATTTCATCGGAGAGGCTATGGTGTTGATGTAGAAGCCCTCCGTGATGGATGCCCCCTCCAGCGGAGCTCCGGAACAGGCCCCAAGATGGTATCTCGTGGGTACAGAAGGTTGCGGCGGTGGAATTAGGTTTTGTGCTCCGTATCTGATCGTTTGGGGGTACGTAGGTATATATAGGAGGAAGAAGTACGTCGGTGGAGCAACGTGGGGCCCACGAGGGTGGAGGGCGCGCCCCCCCTACCTCGTGGCCTCCTAGAAGCTTCTCTTACGTAGGGTCCATGTCTCCTGGATTATGTTCGTTCCAAAAATCACGCTCCCGAAGGTTTCATTCCGTTTGGACTCCGTTTGATATTCTTTTTTTGCGAAACTCTGAAATAGGCAAAAAAAACAACAATTCTGGGCTGGGCCTCCGGTTAATTGGTTAGTCCCAAAAATAATATAAAAGTGGATAATAAAGCCCAATATTGTCCAAAACAGTAGATAATATAGCATGGAGCAATAAAAATTATAGATACGTTGGAGACGTATCAGTCACCGGCGCGACACCTTGATCTCCATCGTAGCATCGTTGTCGTCTCGCCAACTATTGCTTCTATGACCATCGCTACCGCTTAGTGATAAAGTAAAGCAATTACAGGGCGATTTCATTGCATACAATAAAGCGACAACCATATGGCTCCTGCCAGTTGCCGATAACTCGGTTACAAGACATGATCATCTCATACAATAAAATATAGCATCATGCCTTGACCATACCACATCATAACATGCCCTGCAAAAACAAGTTAGACGTCCTCTACTTTGTTGTTGCAAGTTTTACGTGGCTGCTACGGGCCGAGGAAGAACCGTTCTTACCAATGCATCAAAAACCACAACGATAGTTCGTCAAGTTAGTGCTGTTTTAACCTTCTGAAGGACCGGGCGTAGCCACACTCGGTTCAACTAAAGTTGGAGAAACTGACACCTGCCAGCCACCTATGTGCAAAGCACGTCGGTAGAACTAGTCTCGCGTAAGCGTACGCGTAATGTCGGTCCGGGCCGCTTCATCCAACAATACCGCCGAACCAAGTATGACATGCTGGTAAGCAGTATGACTTGTATCGCCCACAACTCACTTGTGTTCTACTCGTGCATATAACATCTACGCATAAAACCAGGCTCGGATGCCACTGTTGCGGAACGTAGTAATTTCAAAAAATTTCCTACGCACAGGCAAGATCATGGTGATGCATAGCAACGAGAGGGGAGAGTGTTGTCCACGTACCCTCGTAGACCGAAAGCGGAAGCGTTAGCACAACGCGGTTGATGTAGTCGTACGTCTTCATGATCCGACCGATCCAAGTACCGAACGTACGGCACCTCCGAGTTCAGCACACGTTCAGCTCGATGACGTCCCGCGGACTCCGATCCAGCAGAGCTTCACGGGAGAGTTCCGTCAGCACGACAGCGTGATGACGGTGATGATGTTGCTACCGACGCAGGGCTTCGCCTAAGCACCGCTACGATATGACCGAGGTGGAATATGGTGGAGGGGGCACCGCACACGGCTGGGAAAGATCAACAGATCAACTTGTGTGTGTAGAGGTGCCCCCTGCCCCCGTATATAAAGGAGCAAGGGGGAGAGGCGGCCGGCCAAGGAGGGCGCGCCAAGGGGGGAGTCCTACTCCCACCGGGAGTAGGACTCCTCCTTTCCTTGTTGGAGTAGGAGAAGGGAAGGAAGGGAGAGAGGAGGAGAAGGAAAAAGGGGGGCGCCGCCCCCCCTCCTTGTCCAAATCGGACTAGAGGGGGAGGGGGCGCGCGGCTGCCCTGGCCGCCCCTCCTCTTCTCCCACTAAGGCCCATGAGGCCCAATTAACTCCCCGGGGGGTTTCGGTAACCCCCGGCACTCCGGTAAATGTCCGAAACCTCCCGAAACACTTCCAGTGTCCGAACATAGTCATCCAACATATTGATCTTTACGTCTCGACCATGTCAAGACTCCTCGTCATGTCCGTGATCATATCCGGGACTCCGAACTACCTTCGGTACATCAAAACACAAAAACTCATAATACCGATCGTCACCAAACTTTAAGCGTGCGGACCCTACGGGTTCGAGAACTATGTAGACATGACCGAGACACGTCTCCGGTCAATAACCAATAGCGGAACCTGGATGCTCATATTGGCTCCCACATATTCTACGAAGATCTTTATCGGTCAAACCGCATAACAACATACGTTGTTCCCTTTGTCATCGGTATGTTACTTGCCCGAGATTCGATCGTCGGTATCTCAATACCTAGTTCAACCGGCAAGTCTCTTTACTCGTTCCGTAATGCATCATGCCGCAACTAACTCATTAGTCACATTGCTTGCAAGGCTTATAGTGATGTGCATTACCGAGAGGGCCCAGAGATACCTCTCCGACAATCGGAGTGACAAATCCTAATCTCGAAATACGCCAACTCAACAAGTACCTTTGGAGACACCTGTAGAGCACCTTTATAATCACCCAGTTACGTTGTGACGTTTGGTAGCACACAAAGTGTTCCTCCGGTAAACGGGAGTTGCATAATCTCATAGTCATAGGAACATGTATAAGTCATGAAGAAAGCAATAGCAACATACTAAACGATCAAGTGCTAAGCTAACGAAATGGGTCAAGTCAATCACATCATTCTCCTGATGATGTGATCCCGTTAATCAAATGACAACTCATGTCCATGGCTAGGAAACTCAACCATCTTCGATTAACGAGCTAGTCAAGTAGAGGCATACTAGTGACACTATGTTTGTCTATGTATTCACACATGTCTTATGTTTCCGGTTAATACAATTCTAGCATGAATAATAAACATTTATCATGATATGAGGAAATAAATAATAACTTTATTATTGCCTCTAGGGCATATTTCCTTCAGTACCGGTCTTAGATGTCAGTGTGTGGACCGGAGAAGATTTTTCATCCCCAACCTTATTTTTGGTACGGTTGGCAGTGCGGGGGGTCATTTAAGGCAGCGACATACCAGCGATGGTGGCCGGCGGGGTGTCAGATGGGTTGTGGCAATCCATTCTAGCCGCGCGGGCGGGAGAAGGGTGCGTGTGAAACTTTTACTGGCCGTGCCGAGGTTGGTTAGAGGATCGGCTAGAGTTGCCCTTACTTGTCACCTTTAAATCTGCCAACCTTCTTTGTATTTTTCATGTGACTTTGAAATTGATGGGGCGCATATTGGTTTGAGACTCAGGCTCTTACTGCACTTATAGGCATGCTAATGAATATTCCATCTCCTTTGGTACAGACGCCTAATCCCATGTTGCACTGGTTGGAAGATGAGCTGAAGCTAGATTCAAATTTTAATCTGCTTTGTTTTTTTTCTCTGTAGAGGACATGCATTGTATAAGAAATAATGTTTACAATTATGAATAATGTTACGGGTGTTTCTAAAAAAAGTTGAAGATAGATCCAACTTTAATCTCTTTTATTTTCTCTCTCCTGAGAACATGCAATGTATATGAAAAGACTGTCTAAACAACCATGCTAAATGTCTTTTGTCTTCTCCAGAGAACATTTCCTTCTTCTTATAATAGTGCATAAGAAACGAACGTCGATCTTATGAACTACCTGCCCTTTGGTGATACAATCTTGATTGAAAATGAGAGCATGACTCGATAACAAAACCAGAAAATAACAATTTCCTCTTTAGAAAAGCACAGCCTCTCATAAATAAAGTATACATATGAAAAATCTCATTCCCTGTAGGGACATCTCTTAAGGGGCAAGACCACAAAGGTAGGCACTTCTAGCTTTGTCTTTTTAGATGAACTGGTGATCCATGTTTCAACCTTGCGATTCATGTGTTCAAACAACTTTCCGTTCCCACCATCAATTTGCATTTCTTCAAGAACCGTCGCATTTTTGGTGAAGGATTTGATCAACTTGACACCAAAACAGTTTGACTTCTCTAGCCGGAATTGCAGACCCACTCTCATGAGTGAGCTCCGCAAGCACTCGGCCGAGTGTCGACTCAAACCAAAAATTTCAGAAATTTCGTCATATGCAACGCCTAATTCTGGTGATACCGTGGCCGGCTTGGAATCGCCGCATTGGTCGAGATGAGCCATGGACTTATCGCGGTCGTACCAAAATTTCCATTCCAAGAATTGGTGGGTGCCCTCATCTCGATTGCGGGCATGTCTTTTGTAGGCATCATCTTCCTGCGTGGTGAGGTTGATCCAGAGTTCATGGAGCACCGGGCAGCAACAGAGCAGGTTGGAGATCGCCACCGCGGCCATCTGGCCTTTCGGCCTATGCACTCCTTGCAGCTCGAGGTGCTTGAGGCGGTAGAACGTCTCCGGCAGGAGCTCGACCCGCTTGGTTAACCATTTTAGAATGCTATTTAGGGTGCAGCCTTAATAAACGCGCATGATCCGTCTTTCTTTGTACCGGTGTAGGTCCGGATTGAAAATGAACACCTCCGCAAAAGCATTTTAGAGACAAAAGAAACCATCTATAATGACACATGCATGTCTCGTCAAAACCTCCAGGGGAAGAAAGCAGATTTCTCATCTTATGTGAAGAGAGAGAAAGAGAGAGACCTTAGGATTAACCATATTCAAATGCATTGAGTTTGTGTCGGCACTGAGGCCACCCTCAATGAGGATGGGAAGGAGGATATGCGCAACACAGACGGGACCTATTTGGTGTCTTCAGTCATGGTTATTATGTTAGGGACGTGTGGTATTTTTCTTCTCTTGTTGCAATGCACGGGCTCTTTTGCTACTATATAATGTATTATTAGCATGCGTATTATTTTCTCAAACCCTTCCATACAAAATAATTAGTTGCATGTGTATTTTTTTGCTCAAACCCTTCCATATCAATACTTAGTTGCATGGGTATTCTTTTTTATTTCTAATTTTTTTCATTGCCATAATTTTTTTCGCCGGCACTATTTTTTTGGCACTCACACTAGCTAGTTGTACATGCATCAACATGCATCATCACGACAACATCGACCTCACCATTTATGATGTTATGACTACATCGACACGATGTTAATATATACTACACGCATACATACATGACAATTTTTTCTCACACAAGCATGGCAATTATAATTAAAACACCATGGCAAATCTTAGTATGCATTTGCCATGGCAATTTTCTTTGTGTGTTTTGACATGCACAACGATTTTTTTAAAATTTTATTATACACAACATGATATTCTGTACATGGCAATTTACATTTTTTGGCATGTCAAATTTACCTATATTGCCATGGAAATTCTACTTTATCATACATGGCAAATTTAATTTTAAACTCTCATGGCATATTTTCTTAATTTTCATTTTTTGACACGACATTTTTACTTTTATGGACAATGTCAAATGTAGCTTATACAACATGGCAACTTTACACTTCTTTTGGACCATGACATGTTTCATTGCTTTTCAACCATGGCACAATTTACTTTTTAATTTTCCCACGTCAAATTTACCTTCATTTTACCAATGGAAATTTACTTGAACATTGTGGCAAGTTTAATTTAAGTGCTCATGGCAACACAAAAAATTTATCAGCATTGGCAAATTTAATATACATCCGTGGCAAATCTGAGTCATTCAAGGGAATTTTCCGCCTTCATGGGACCATGCTAAATTTACTTATCAAAGCACAACAATTGTTAATTAACAACATTTTTTTACATAGTTTTGTGTTCTGCATGTATAGCAATTTTTAATCCACAATATTTTGTCTTCACTTACATAATAAATTTACCTTACAATTTTAATCAATTTTTTTGGCACCATGTATGTACAGATGGAAATTGCCACGACTTTTTCCTTTTGGGTCATTGCAAAAAAAAACTTATTACCCATGGCAATTTTCTGGTTTTTAAAGTTGATGACATTTTATTTCTCGGGATAGCAAAAATTGGGCTTTTATTTGTCATAGAAAAAATCTCATATTTTCTTTTTGTTTAACTTCTGGCTTTTTTCCAATTAGTTTTTACAGGGATAAGTCCTGTAGGTATGGACGTTGTGGAGGCGTTCAGGCTGTGGGGGTTTCCCTAACCGTTCTCTTTGCCTGTGGGGCCTACTGGGCCTTTTGCGGGCCTGAATCCTGGCCCACGGATGGGTTTCAAGTCGTATTCAGGCCGTGGTGGCCCAGTAGGTGGCATAATTTTTTTCTCTGTTTTTTGTTTTCTCTTTTGCTTTATTTGTTTTGTTTTTTTCTACTTACAACAAAAAACTTATTTATTTTATTTCTAATTACTTATGTATTTTACTTTAATTATTTTATTTTTATTTATTTTACTGCTGCCATTTTTATTTATTTTACTGCTGCTATTTTTATTTAATTTATTAAGGTTTATTTATTTTAGTTACTATAGTTTATTTTATTAAGGTTTATTTATTTTTATTTACTATAAAAAAATTAACATAGATGCGCCTATAGAGAAAATTCAACCTAAATTCATAATAAATTTCTATGAAATTCAAAGAAATTTACTGTGAATTTAGGTCAAATTCCCTGTATAAGGGCATCTATTTTCACTTTGAGAGGAGCTCAACAAGGCAGAGAGGGACGGGCTTATAAACTGGTGTGAGCGCCCTTCGGTTGGCGAGGTGGGTCTAAACACTGGCCGCAACTAGGACCAGCCCTTTAGTCCCGGTTTGTGTTATGAACCGGGACTAAAGAGTGGTGGGCCAGGAGCGTGGCCCATTGGTCCCGGTTTGTCCCACCAACCGGGACCAAAGGGTATGGACGAACCGGGACCAATGCCCCCACGAGGCCCGGCAGGCCCCTGGCCGCACGAACCGGGACCAATGCTCACATTAGTCCCGGTTCGTGACTGAACCGGGACTAATGTGAATATTGCCCTGTGACCAAAGCCCAGATTTCTACTAGTGGGCGTTCAGGCTGTGGGGGTTTCCCTATCGAACGAAATCAATCGTCAAGGAGTAATGATCATACCGAAGGTTTCCGTCGGTCTGGCCCCTCCCCGGGCCGAACGTTTGGCCAATATCGGCGTCCTATCTTTTTGGAACATCCACACCTTCCACATAATTTCTTTTATTTGAATGGTTTCCAATAAGTAATCCCATCATGATCAGAAGCATATATGACATATTTGTACCAAACTTACTCGCAGAAAAAAAGTATTGCTCTCTCCGTCTCGAATTACTTGTCTTGCATTTGTCTAGATACACATGCATTTAGATATGTTTTAGTGTTAAATACATCCGTAGATAGACAAATATTTAGGACGAAGGTAATACTACTTAATTTCCATTGATTTAATAGTATCACTGAACATATTTATTTTTAGATGAAAATCAAGTACACACCTACATTGATTTCCAGGGATATATATCGTACAATTTAGCAAGTATTTAAGCTGTCGGCGATCTTGACCAGAGCATCACAGAGCTCCCTAGGCCTTGAGCTCATGATGGCGTGGTCAGCTCCCGCGATCTCCTCGGCCTCCGTGCCGGGGCTCAACAACACCATCCAACGCTGCATCTCCTCGGTGCTGGAGCCATCAGCCTTTGCTACCACATATACCTTCTTCACCGACCCGTAGTTGGTATCGGTGAGCAGGCTTGCATCCTTCATCACCGGATCCTCCATGAACAGGTTTCCCGGTCTCACCAACATTTTTGCCAGGGCCAAATCCTGCATCAACATTGTGAATTGAATCACATAATGGGTCTACTGAAAGTGGATAAGGCCAAGAGTTAATTGACTTAGTATATTTATTTTTGCGAATATTTGGAGAATCATGTCGTTGAGATTAGTTCATTATGGGAGACCAATATGATGTTAAGTCGTGTTGTGCACCTCAGGTGAACTTTGCTGGTAGTTCTTGCGTGCTAAGAAGTTTGGGCCCATTATCATTGCAACCCCTGCACCGTGGTTGTTATTGATTGGCAGCATCTTGCAGTCCATGAGTCCTTCCGATGATGTCCTTCGCATGAACTAATTGCATCAACACAAGATAAGTTAAAAATTAGCATTAATATTGGAGTTATAGAGTCGGAGACCAACCTTTTATATTCCAACAAAAAATTGGTTCATATAACCTCCTACAAACATTTATAATTTGATTACCTATAAAGTTTATTAGTACTCATTCCGTTCTAAATTAGTTGTCTTAGATTTGTCTACATACATATGTATCTCAACATATTTAGATACGATTTGTGTAGATACAGATGTATCTCAACATATTTAGATACATCTGTATCTAGACAAATCTAAAATAACTAAAAAAAATTGAACACACAAATAACTAATTGGGGATGGATCGGTACTATTAGATACTTAAAAAAACATGTACATATTCATTTTGGAATACACTCCCTCCATTTCATATTATTTTTCTTAGATTTTTCTACATACGGTTGTATATAGACACGTTTTAGTGTTAGATATATCCATATCTAGAATTATGTAAGACAACTAATTTACGGAGGTAATATTTTCGTAGTGTTGTAATTTTATTTACTATTATATAATATACACATGTTACAACAGAAACTTGTTGTTAAAGTTACATTGGAAACATATCAAATTTTGTATATATTCGACTAAGACGAGCTTCCCGGCCTCACCAACATACGGGACTTGTACATACAGTGGATATCTTGGTCAACACTCAACAGAGATTTACCCGCAAAAAAAAAACCACTCAACACAGATTCTTTCGCAAATAGAAAAGAAGAAGAGAAAAACACTCAACAGAGAATAAGAAAAAGAAAACCATAAACAATTGACATACCTCCTCGGTGGTGACGCCCATGTGCTTGCCAACGCACGGCATCCCGGCGGCTGCGAACACGGCGGCGGCGACCTTGCCGGGGAACCTCTCCATGGCTAGCGCCAAGCTGAGCCCGCCGTGGCTGTGCCCGACCAGAATCAGCCTCTCGCCGCCACCCTCTGGCGCCGCGGCCACTACGTCAAGCAGAGGCTGGGAGTACTCCTCGAACGAGTGCACCTCGTCGATGCGCGCCGGGTGAGCGCCGGACGCGGCCAGGTCGACCGCCGTGACACGGTGCCCCGCTGCCTGAAGCGCCGCAACCACCTTGTACCAACACCAGGCCCCGTGGCAGAGGCCGTGCACCAGGATGAAATGGTTCATCACGCTTGTGTTGCTCTGGGTGCTCTCCATTTGTTGCGTAAGACCTGTTTGGTTTTGTGTTGGATGTTTGTTGCCGCGTACACGGCCTGATATTTATAGTGCACATTGGCGTTGATCGCACGCTTATCGGTTAGCACTATCAGCTTCTGCTGCAAGAAAAATGTGACGACTTGTTTTTGGATGTTCGTGCCATACTGCCATGGGTACTAAATTGCATCAGATCAACTTGATCAGCAAGATTGGTAGACGAGCCACGAGAGTTTGACTGGTGGTGACGCAACTCTATTGAAAATTGGTAAACGTTTGTAGGCGGCCGAGCCTGCGTCGTTGGATAGTTAGCGATCGTTGCTTTCGTGTTACTCATCCACACGCCCAGCTAGCCGTCCCTTCTTTTTCGTTCCTCATCTCGAACGAAGACTAGTGGCACCTCGTTTTGTTCTCCCCGCACGGTGTCTAATCTTGACTCCCCAAACTTTCTCTTTTGAGCCGCCGCCGTCGGTTTTGAAGGCCCGACCGGCCGCCCTGCTGTTAGCCGGCCACCGCCGCCCAAGCAGAGGGGCCGCACGACTGTTGGTAGTCGGCCACCGCCGCCCAAGTAGGCGATGCTGACCGGTGCCCTGGGAGCTGCGCACCCGTGCTACAACCAGCAAGCGGCGGTGCTGGGACCAGCGCACCGCACTTTTGCCGCCAGCAAGCGATGGTGCTGAAAGCTGAATAAAACTGTTGCTTGTTGATGATTTGGTGTGGCATACAAGAGTATATAAAAGGGTACAAACCGACTTGGGGTAGAGGTACAAAACTGACTTGGACTAGAAGTCGTATACCATAATGACTACTCTAACATCCCCCCGCAGTATCAACGGCAGGCTCGACGATGTTGAGAGTGAAACAGATATCTTGAAACGGCTTAGTAGGCAGTGCCTTGGTGAAAATGTCAGCAAACTGAGCCGAAGAAGGAACATGAAGCACCCGAACCTGACCAAGAGCAACCTTTTCACGAACAAAATGAATATCAATCTCAATATGCTTTGTGCGTCGGTGTTGAACTGGATTGCTGGTCATGTAGACTGCTGATATGTTGTCACAGTAGACAATAGTGGCCTGCTCAATAGGCCTGTTTAGCTCGGAGAGTAACTGCCGAATCCAGATTGTATCTGCAACGGCATGTGCCACAGCGCGATACTCAGCCTCGGCCGACGAACGTGAGACTGTAACCTGTCTTTTCGAAGACCAAGAAATCAAATTGTTACCAAGAAAAACACAAAAACCGGAAGTGGACCTTCGAGTGTCAGGACAACCAGCCCAGTCTGCATCAGAGTATGCGGTAAGCGAGTTTGGAGAAGAATTATTGAGGTGGAGACCATGATTGAGAGTTCCTTTTAAATACCAAAGAATGCGTTTAACATGATTATAGTGAGGAACCCGGGGATCATGCATATAGAGACATGCTTGTTGAACAGCAAAAGAGATTTCAGGACGAGTAATGGTGAGATATTGGAGAGCACCTGTTAGGCTACGATAGAGAGTAGGATCGGAAAAGGGTTCACCGGTAGCCGAAAATTTAAAACTAGTATCGACAGGAGTGCGAGATGATTGACAGTCAAGCATACCAGCACGATTAAGAAGATCAAGAATATACTGGCGTTGGGAAAGAAAAAGGCTGGAGGAATCTCGAACAACAGCAATGCCTAAGAAATGATGAAGGAGTCCTAGGTCAGTCATAGAAAATTCAGATCTAAGAAGAGAGACAATATGATCTAAGAACTTTTGAGAGGAGGCAGTAAGAATGATATCATCTACATAGAGAAGTAAATAGGCAGTGTCAGAAGTTTGATGATACACAAAAAGAGAGGTGTCGGAGAGAGATGGAGTGAAGCCTATTGTTTGAATGAAGGAGGAGAAGCGTTGAAACCAAGCTCGTGGGGCCTGTTTAAGACCATAGAGAGATTTCTGAAGAAGACATACATGAGTTGGAAATGATGGATTTTCAAAACCCAGAGGTTGCTGGCAGTAGACAGTTTCTTGAAGGGAACCATGGAGGAAAGCATTTTTAACATCAAGTTGGTGAATGGGCCATGAAGAGGAGACAGCAACACTAAGAACGGTGCGAATGGTGCTAGGTTTAACAACAGGAGAGAAGGTTTCTTCGTAATCAATTCCTTGTTGCTGAGAAAAGCCACGACAAACCCACCTGGCTTTATATCGTGAGAGGCTCCCATCGGAGTGGAACTTTTGGCGAAAAATCCATTTGCCAGAAACAATATTTGTATTGGGAGGACGAGGAACAAGTTGCCAGGTGTTGTTTTGAAGTAAAGCATTATATTCTTCTTGCATGGCAGCGGCCCAATTGGGATCAAGTAGAGCAGTTTTGCAATTCTTTGGAAGAGAAGTGAGAGATACGGAGGTATGAAGGTTTAGGCGGTCTTGGGGTTGATGAAATCCTGATTTGGCCCTAGTACGCATGCGATGATCATTAATCGGGGCTGCTGTAGGAATAGCACGAGGGGGTAAGGTGGGTACTGGTGAGTCCGGCGCAGCGGAAGAGTCGGACGAAGGAGTAGGGCTGGGTGGTGGAGTGGGAGTAGGGGCCGGGGGTGTTGGGGAGGGAGCAGGGGTCGGGGGTGTTGGGGACGTCTCGGGTGGGGTGAGTGTATGGTTGGGATTGGCTATGGTGGGTGTTAATGGTGGTGGTGATAAGTTGTGTTCGGCAGGTAGGGGAGTATATAGTTGGAAAGGACGGGGAGAGGGGGTGTTTGCGGAGCTAGGGGTGTTGGATGGTGTCGTGGTGCGTTGTGAGAAAGGAAAAATGTGCTCAGCAAACGTGACATGACGAGAGACATGAACGTGTCCGGTGTGAAGGTCGAGACAGCGATAGCCTTTGTGCTCGTCAGAGAAGCCGAGAAAAGCACATGGGATAGAGCGTGGTGACAATTTATTTGCAGAAGTGGCGTAGGCATTGGGAAACAGAGACAGCCGAAAACACGAACCGCGGAGTAGTCGGGTTGGGAAAGAAAGAGGGAATAATAGGGAGTAGTGTTGGGTTTAGTTTTAGAAGGTCAAATATTTAGAAGGAAGATGGCCATGTGTAGGGCTTCAGCCCAAAACTTGGGAGGCATAGATGATTGAATGAGGAGAGTGCGAACTATATCATTGAGGGTGCGAAGAGAGCGTTCTGCTTTACCATTTTGAGGGGAGGTGTAGGGACATGAGAACCTAAGCAGGATGCCACGTTGTAAGAAGAAAGTACGATTTTTAATGTTATCAAACTCACGACCATTGTCACATTGGATAAAGCGAATTGGGAGGAAGAAGTGAACAGACACATAGCGTTGAAAATTAAGGAAAAGAGAATGGACCTCAGATTTGTTGCGTACGGGAAAAGTCCAGACAAAGTGGGTGAAATCATCTAGGATAACAAGGTAGTATTTAAAACCCGAAACACTTGCAATGGGAGAGGTCCATAAATCACAATGTATTAATACAAAGGGATAAGTGCTACAAGAACTAGAGGAACTAAAGGGAAGACGCACATGTTTGCTTAATTGACAAGACTCGCAAAACACAGAATTATGAGAGTCCTTATTACATGGTATGGTAAATTCACTAAGCATAGAAGCTAAGACGGCGGGGTTGGGATGGCCCAAGCGACGATGCCAGAGATCGACGGAGGCCAGCATGGATGTTGGAGGGGTGGCGGCAGGAACTCCATTAAGAGAATAAAGATCACCGGAGCTATTGAAGCGAGCGATCTCGGCCTTGGTCAGGTAATTTTTCACAGATAAACCAAAAGGGTCAAATTCAGCCGAAACTAGATTGTCGCAAGTAAATTGGCGAACAGAGATAAGATTTTTAATGAGGTTTGGTGGAAGAGGGAAGTTGAGCCTGACCAACACAATATATAGGAATAGATGATCCATCTCCAAGGATAATGGAAGGGAAAGGAGATTTAGTGCAAGAAGATAACCAATTACTAGATGCAGACATATGACTAGAGGCCCCTGAATCAAAGATCCAATCCGTACCTGAGTTTCCTTGTGCAGCAAAGTTATTCATGGCCTGGAGAAAGGCAGCTTGATCCCAGCTCGGCGTCGCAGGTGAGGGTGGCGTCGGAAGCAGTGCCGGCGGATACGATGGTGAAGGCAGTAGGGCCGGCTGGGGAGTGTAGTAGGCATTGGCCGGCTGTGGTGGGGGTGGCGTCTGGAGCAGGGCCGGCTGAGGTGTGTAGTAGGCGCCGCCGTCGGTGCTGTAATGACCATAAGGAGCATACGTCGGGGCGGCGTGATAGGCATTGGCCGGCTGTCGGGGGTTGAGAACCCCGGGAGCACTAGTAGGCGGCCGAAGGCCGGGTTGCCAGGCACCTGAGTATGCCGGCGGAGCACCGAGGGTGGACGGAGTGGACCAGGGCATGGGCCATGCTTGAACAAGCCCCGTCCAAGGATCATGAGGAGGCTGCCATGCAACCGCAGATGGAGCACTGGTGGGTGGTGCAGAACTCGGTGCTGGTGATGTCGTAGGCGGAACCGAACGAGTCGACGGCGGCCTGTAGATAGGGTTTTTGCCGCGGTAGTTCGGACTAGGACGCCAGCCTGGGGGCGGTTGACCAGATGACGATGCGGACGGCCCGGCGGCAGGAGCCGGCCTGGAAGGCGGCGCTGGTGTAGACGACAGAGGAGGATGAGCCGCAGCATGAAAGACCTTGGGGCGAGAGTCCTTGCGAGCTTGTGTTTCCGCCGCGAGTTGTAGCAAGGAACTAAACTTCAGCGAAGGTAGGAGGGGGCCGTATCATCGGTATGAATGAGGCTTGCTTGTCAAAGTCTTCGCTGAGGCCGCCGACGACGATATTGATTAGCTGTGAGTCGCTAACTGTATCGCCGAGTTCGCGGAGCTCATCACCAATGGTCTTAACGCGCTGGCAGAACAGGTTCACCGGGGCGTCTCCTTGCACCATATTGCGAAGCTTGGTGTGGAGAGCGTTTTTCCGAGCGTCGGTGTTGCTTTGGAAGAGCTGACGGAGGGAGTGCCAGATGTTGGCAGCGGTGGCGCCGTCGTGATCGAGCATGTTAAAGATCTCGGTGGTGATGCGGGTGTAGAACCACTGGACGATCGCGAGATCGTCTTTCAACCATTGCGGATCGTCGGGGCGGGGAAGACAGTTGGCGGCGACATGCGAGCGCAGGTTGCAGCGGCCGAGGTGGGGATCGAAGAGATGTCTCCAATGGTAGTAGTTGTGGGCGGCGAGATCAAGAACTATGGGGATGTAGGGGCTGACGTCGGAGATTGTGTCAGCAAGAGATATTGGTGCGGCGAGGATGGGTGCAGGGTAGTTTTGTGGAGCTATGGTGAGAGCCGAGAGAGAAGCGGCCGTGGCGTTGGCAGCCTTGGCGATGAGTGCGACCCGGCGCTTGAAGTAGCCGGGCGGCGGCGGCGGCGGTGGCGTTGGCGGAGCCATACCCTAAACCCTAGGACCGGTATCTGATACCATGAAAGCTGAATAAAACTGTTGCTTGTTGATGATTTGGTGTGGCATACAAGAGTATATAAGAGGGTACAAACCGACTTGGGGTAGGGGTACAAAACTGACTTGGACTAGAAGTCGTATACCATAATGACTACTCTAACAGATGTGACAGAGGGCGAGACGTGCAGTTGTGGGGAGCACACCCTGACTGTTCGAGCTCCACCACTCGCCCTTTGCAACTCTACTGTAGCCGGTTGCAGCTCTGACACTAGCTAGTTCATGCTTCGCCCAAACGGATGCAGCTCTGCCCCTGCTGGTTGCAGCTCCACCACTCGCAGGTTCCAGTTTTCCCCTTGCCGGATGCAGCTCTATTCCTTGCCGGTTGTAGCTCCTCCACTGGCCGGTTCCAGCTTCGGCATCGAGCACCGTTGTACGCTAGCGAGCTGTGCTGCGACCGGCAACGAGCGGTGCTGGAACCGGTGTTTACGGTGCTGGAACCGGTGCATGGGAAAGATGGAACCAGAGGTCCGCCGTTCTGGCTCAAGCAAGGCTTTTTGCTGCAAGCCAGGGTGCCGTGCTGGAACCGACAATGCCCCGTGCTGGGACCGGTGGCTATCTAGTGTGCTGCAACCGGCGGCAAAAGTGATACAAATCGATGAGACTATGTGCAGGGACCGACCGCCGGAGCTGCATCCAGTGACACAAATTGCTACATCCTGCGACTGGCGGCGGTCACCACCGGAGTTGTGGCCGTCGCGCACCGGAGCTGCAAGTGTCTTCTTTTTTTGCTGGGATGCAAGTGTCACCACCGGAGACAAGCGTTGCCACCGGAGCTGCATTCGCAGGCAAAAGCTACTGCATGTGTGGAGCCGGCAATAAACGCAGGAGACGAAGACGGCGAGGGCGACCGACGGCGATGGTGGCAATCGGAGATGCTTCGAGGCCATCAACTAGGCACCGCGCGAACCTGGAACGAGTGAACCTAGAGAACCAGCAAATCGAGTGAGCTACTCGCCCTAGTTATTGGTCTGGCCCATCAGTGGGTGGCGTGCGACTGCTCCTTCAATAAGTGGCGCCTACCAGAATAGGTAGGCCCACTCAAGGCAGTTGCAGCGGAGCTTCTAGTCGATTTTTTATTTTGGTCGTCTTGACAGGTTTTTAGTTTTCAATTTCTTTCTTTTTCTTATTTTTCTTAAAGCGGAGACTTCTTTTCGAATTCAGGAGCCTTTTCTCAAATTTTGTGAATTTTTTAGTGATCTTTTTTCAAAACCATAAACTATTTTTTAATTTATGAAGTTTTCAATTTCATGATTTTCTTTAGTTATATGAAGGATTTTCAAATTCATGAAGTTTATCATTTTCATAGATTTTTTCAAATTCATGAATTTATCATTTTCATAGATTTTTTCAAATTCATGAACTTATTCCAAACTTGTGGACTCTTTTTTATTTATTTTTGAACTTTTTTTTAAAAGTCAATGTTCAACGGTGCCATTAGTGAACATCCGAACTGTCAACTAGGAACCGAGTGAACAAGGGAACAAGTGAACCAAGAGACCTGCTTGCCCGTCTATTGGGCCGACCTACGATCGGGCGGCGGGCGAGCGCTCCTTCAATAACTGGTGCTGAACGCAATAGGAAGGCCCATCTAAGGAAGTTTAGCGCAGAAGCTCAACCTGGTTTTGGGAAGCTTCTAGATGGTTTCTTTTTCTTTTTATCATCTTGGTTTCCTGGACCGTTATTTTTTCATTTTTTTTCTTTTCATGCTCAAATGCGCGGCCTTTTTTCAAATTCGTCAACTCTATCTCAATTTTGTGGTTTTTTTTAAATTATCAAACTTTTTACAAATTTTGTGACCTATTTTTTGAATTTCATGAAAAAAAAATCAAATCCGCGAGCTCTTAGTTATGAACGTTTTTCAGTTTCATGGTTTTTTATAATTTTATGAAGATTTTTCAAATTCATGAACTTTTTCATTTTTGTACATTTTTTCTCAAATTCCTAAACTTTTTACAAACTCGGAAACTTTTTCTGAATTTGGCGATTTTTTTTAAAAGTCAATGTTTAACCATGCCACTAGTGAACGTTCGACCGGTCAAATAGAAACCGAGCAAACGAGGGAACGAGTGAACCAGGGAAACCGAGCAAGCTGTCACCCCGTTTATGGGGCCGACCCACGAGAAAGGTGCCAATTAGGAGCACTCATGGCCTTCATTGTCCTTCACCTAGACTTATCGCAAAAATTGGGCCAAGTACTTGTTTTATCGCTCTTCCTAGAGATTTCTTGGGTTAGCATTTCGAGGTAGGAGCCCCAAAACTTTTTTTCCTTCTTTATGAGAGGACCCCAAAAACTATTGATAGGCGGAGAGGCTCGCCCAGCTGCACTCCTCGCCCCAACCAGCTGGAAAAAAGATTCGAGGCTTGCACCAGCTAGGTCTCCTAGGATGGGATGTGGTCCACGGCTTCTCCCGTCATACACTTCTTTGCACCAATGTCAAGTTTGTGCCTAGAAGATAGTCGCAACAAAGAATTCGCGTAACTAGGGGCATCTCTGGCCGACCCCTTATCCATTAGAGGAGTAAAGGGCTGAGTATCTTTAGAGGAGTGAAATTACTCCTGTAAAGGTGGGTGACCCTTGCCAATCCCCTACATTTGGAGTAGTAATTTTTATCTCAACTTTTTTAGCATAGCTGACTTGAACTTCAAACAATTCCACATTATATCATCAAATCATTCGCATATTTTGAAATAAACATGCATAACATATAAACCTTTAATAAGCATATGGTTTCATGGATTGAGATATTCAAATTTAAACATGCATAGGTCATCGAAAAGGAATCACGTCGAAAAAGGTTGATCTAAAATCAGCACAACATAGCATATTTTATGTTGCCGATCGATCCCAACCAAAGACATGCACGACCATCCTTGCAAAAGAAATTACCGCCAACATCACCACCCCCACACACACGGTCACTACCATCATCATCACCACCACCACCACCATCCATACGGCCACCACCATCACCACCACCACCGTACACACGGCCACCGCCACCACGACAATTCCGAAGAAACAACTCCGTTTGGGTTAAGATTTCCCGATGAGTGAGCTCCCAAAATTTCTTTACGGTATCATCCATTGTGGTTGGGTTCATGAACATGATAGAACGGTCTTCGGCTTTATTTGCATTCCGAACTCAGTGGTATCGAAACCTTGCGCCTCGTGAACGTACTCGACAGGGTCCTCGGACTCGAACTCGTCTCCCGGTACTACCCACAAGAAAGAGCAAGCATACATGTGACGCCCCCGATTCAATCGTACACTAATCATACACGCAAACGTGTATGATCAAGATCAGGGACTCATGGGAAGATATCACAACACAACTCTAAAAGTAAAATAAGTCATACAAGCATCATAATACAAGCAAGGGGCCTCGAGGGCTCGAATACAAGTGAGATACAAATCGAAAGAGGCGCAGGCCTCCTGCCTGGGATCCTCCTAAACTACTCCTGGTCGTCGTCAGCGGGCTGCACGTAGTAGTAGGCACCTCCGGTGTAGTAGGAGTCGTCGTCGACCGTGGCGTCTGGCTCCTGGGCTCCAGCATCTGGTTGCGACAACCTGGTAGAATGGAGAGGGGGGAAAAGAGGGAGAAAAGCAACCGTGAGTACTCATCCAAAGTACTCGCAAGCAAGGATCTACACTACATATGCAGGGGTATATGGGTAAAGGGCCATATCGGTGGACTGAACTGCAGAAGGCCAGAATAAGTGGGGGATAGCTAATCCTGTCGAAGACTACGCTTCTGGCTACCTCCATCTTGCAGCATGTAGGAGAGAGTAGATGGTAAGTTCACCAAGTAGCATCGCATAGCATAATCCTACCCGGCGATCCCCTCCTCGTCGCCCTGTTAGAGAGCGATCACCGGGTTATATCTGGCACTTGGAAGGGTGTGTTTTATTAAGTATCCGGTTCTAGTTGTCATAAGGTCAAGGTACAACTCCGGGTCGTCCTTTTACCGAGGGACACGGCTATTCAAATAGAAAAACTTCCCTGCAGGTGTGCACCACATAAGCCAACACGCTTTATCCCATTTAGCCGGACACACTTTCCTGGGTCATGCCCGGCCTCGGAAGATCAACACGTCGCAACCCTACCTAGGCACAACAGAGAGGTCAGCACGCCGGTCTAATCCTAAGCGCGCATGGGTCTGGGCCCATCGCCCATTGCACACCTGCACATTCCGTGGGCGGCCGGAAGTAGACCTCGCGACCTCCATTACAAAGGAAGTCACGTTACGCGGTCCAATCTGGCGCGTGCCGCTCAGTCGCTGAGGCCACGAAGGCTTCGGCTGATACCACGACGTCGAGTGCCCATATCTTTCCCACGTAGTTGGTTAGTGCGTATAGACCAAATGGCCAGACTCAGATCAAATACCAAGATCTCGTTAAGTGTGTTAATTGATGTAACCACGGACACCGACCAGGGCCTGGCCCACCTCTCTCCTAGGCGGTCTCAACTGCCCTGTCGCTAAGCAAAGATCCACCCAAAGGGCCGTCGGGACAAAGGTCCTTTCAGCCCCCAATCCGTGAATGACTCGCGGGTGCTCCACGAGCCGACCCGACTTTAGTCACTACATGTATCATGTATAAAGTATATAGTATAAACCCATGATCACCTCCCAAGTGATCACCGCCCGATATTATAGCACAGCAGACGGACAAGAATGTAGGGCCATATATGGAATACTAGCATCCTATACTAAGCATGTAGGATTGCAGGTAAAGGTAACAACAGTAGTAGCAAGGACATGCTATGTATCAGGAAAGGATTAACGAAAAGCAGTAACATGCTACACTACTCTAATGCAAGCAGTATAGAGAAGAATAGGCGATATCTGGTGATCAAGGGGGGGCTTGCCTGGTTGCTCTAGCAAGAAGGAGGGGTCGTCAACAGCATAGTCGGTCGGGGCACCAGCAGCGGCGTCGGTCTCGTAGTCTACCGGGGAGAAGAGGGGGAAGAAACAATGAATACAATGCAAACAGAAGCATGACGGTGAATGACATGACAATGCGCGGTGCTAGGTGTGCCCTAACGCGGTAGGAGGTGATACCGGTGAAGGGGGGAAACATCCGGGAAAGTATCCCCGGTGTTTCGCGTTTTCGGACAGATGAACCGGAGGGGGAAAGTTGCGAGTTTGCTATGCTAGGGATGTGTGGTGGACGAACGGGCTGTGTATCCGGATTCGTCTTGTCGTTCTGAGCAACTTTCATGTACAAAGTATTTTCATCCGAGTTACGGTTTATTTTCTATGATTTATCAAAGTTTTATGCATTTTTGACATTTATTCTATTATCTAAATCAGACATTATCCAGAACAGGGCAAGGTGATGTCAGCATGACATCACCACGACGTCACCAGGTCAAACCCAGCTGACCAGAGTCAAAGTTGGACTGTGGGGCCCGTGGGACCCACCTGTCATAGACTAACATGTTAATTTGGTTTTAATTAAGCAGGATTAATTGATTAGGTTAATTAAACACAGTTAATTATGTTAATTAATTTAGTTAATTAATTAATTAATACTTGTATTTATTATTATTTTTAATTCTTTTTTATATTTTTTTAATGTTCTAGGGGTTGGACCCCACATGTGTGTGGCCCAGGGCCTTAACGGGCACATGGGAAGCGGGCGCTGGGCGCTGCGATACGGGCGATGCTGGGCGTCGGGCACTAGCCCGGCAGGGCACTCGCCCAGGCCATCCGCGGCGCAGTGGGGTGCCGGCGGGTGTGGCTGCGGCTGCCGAAGCAGTAGCAGCAAGGGAGCGGCGCGAAGGGGAGTGTCCCGGGGGGGGACGGGATGCGGCAGAGCAGAGGCGAGCGAGGTCAGGGCGGGGTCGGCTGGCGGAGTCGGGCTCGAGCAGTTGGTAGCAGCGGCAAAAGGGGGGCGCCGGCGGCAGCTAAAGCAGCAGCGGGGGAGGTGCGCGCCGACGGGCGCAGGAGCGAGGCGAGGAGGGCCGCGGGTGCAAGCACAGGGTGCGGTCGGCAGGGGGCCGCGGGCGCCGTTTCAAGGGGCGCGACGAGCTGCCGGCGGTTGCCGCGTGGTTGAGCGTGAGCGCGGTGACCGTAGGGAGGGAAGATGGGGTCGGACGGGGAGGTCCTCACCGGCCCTGTAGTTGTGCAACGGTATGCTCGATGGAGGGCCGGAGATGCGTTTCCGGCGACGTGCGATGGATGGCGACGTCGGGGGCCCTTTCCGGTCCAGGAACGGGGAGGAGGGTGAGGACGACGGCGAGCGGCGGGCGGGGCGGCGCCGGTGATGCGTCGAGGAGGCGGGGTCCTGATGTGGATCGAGGGGGCGAAGGAGTGAGGCGATGGCGTCTGGGGCCCGCTGCCTCGACCTAGATGCGATCGGGGGGGAAGAGGAGCGAGGGGATCGTTTCCCCGATCCAGATTGGATCGGGAAGGGGGAGGAGAGAACGAGGGAGTGGGGGAAGTGGTGCGGTTAGGGGGGTTAGGGTTTCGGCACCAGGGGATAAGGGGGTGGGGCGTCGGCTGGGCCGGCGGACTGGTTGGGTGTGATGGCCCGAGGCCCATGGGGAGCGGGGGGGGGGGGGGTTCTTTGCTTTTCTATTTATTTTAGTTACACATTAATTTTAATTTAGTAAAATATATCTATGGCCCCTAAAATAATGTTTCAGAACAATACACTACTATAAAAAGTTTTTCCCTGATATAAAATAGTTTAGTATTTTATAAAATACCTAAGGCGTTCAAATAGTTGTTTTGCCAATGTTTAAATCATTTTAGTGCTTTTAATCTTTTTAAAAAAATGTGGTTCCTCCACCATTATGACTTAGGATTTATTTGTCCCATTTTGGACATTTTAGTTTTAACGTTTGAAAATTTTACCGTTTGACTTGATTTTGAATTTAAATTTGAATCGGTCTCGAACTAACACGAGATTAGCAACAGTAACCATCGTGACGTGGCATCATTAACAGAGGTTTACTGTAGATTAACTACCCGGGCGTCACAATTCTCCTCCACTACAAGAAATCTCGTCCCGAGGTTAAGAGGGGAGTAAGGGGGAAAGTTCTGGTTACGATATTCTAACGGATCTTCTCGAAGAAGTTAATCCTTTCGTTGATGTCTTCAATTCTTTATTCCAATGTATCATGATGAAGTTGTCGTCCTTTCTTCGGGAACTCCATCATACTTACGAAAGGATAAGGGGGCATTACGGAAAAACGGACCGCTACAATGTTTGCTTATCTAGTAGATAACATCGGGGAAGGTGGCAGAAGTAACCCTTGAATTGAAACTTAAGACATTATCAAGAGCAAAGTGAGTAGATATTATGGGAAGTTTCAAGCCGGCAGGCAATCGATCGATGCATGAAACAGGGCGTGAAAGGGGTTCAAAGCAACGGGAATAAGTGTTGTGTCTCACACCAAAATTTATGATCTCTTGGAAGGTGGCTCGCAGATTACCTACGAAACCAATAGTAAGGTATAACTTTGTGAACAAGGTGTACAGGAGAGTCAGGTTTTGATCCTGTGGAACTGTGAGTTATGGGCCCACCATGTGGTTAAAAGTAGGAAGGTCAGTGACATCTTGCATGATCATGTAAGCAAGGCATGTCAGAGAATAGTCTGTCGGTTATGTCGGCAACAACATCGGTACCAAGGGCGAGGGACGAAGAGAACCATTTTCCTGCTCGTTTGAACGAGGCGCACCAGTAGGCAAGGTTCTCGTCCATCGGTGGTTACCGGAATGTCATCAACAAATGCAACAGGGTCTTACTGACACGGTTGTACACCAAGGTGTTTACATAAGCAGGAGAAAATTACTGCTTAGATCATATAGATCACCAGAAAGGTTAAACAAATCAATGAAAAGCAAAGGTGACCATCAGATTAAACAGAACAATGGAAAGGTAAATGTGTTTAAACACATGTTTCAGGGATATATCCTTCCCAAGGACAAGCAGAGCATGATATCCATGACAGGATAGAAAGTAGATAACTGTTTAGGTAAGGGGAGAGGAATTTCATGACATAACCCAAACATCGGTATTTGGATAATGGACAAAGAAAATTTAGCATTGTTCTTCAAATGCTCTTATTGAAAATCAGAGTACCACAGACATGCTTCGAGGTAGCATTGGCATGGTCTTCAAGCAAAGGTCAGACTTTGGATACAAAGGATCCATCGGAAACAACTTATAGAATAAGTCTTACAATTTCCTCATGGAAAAATGGATAACCTTGCTGAAAAGGAATCTATAACAATAGGGCCTCCGGCCAGGTGTGCTAGGCACGACATCACCTTACCGGGTCACATAAAGACCAGTGTTATATCTCTTGGAAATATGTTCCAACCATCATATCAGACCGAGATTCAGTTCTGATTGGTGGCAGGATACCTAGGAAGAAAAGGTGCAACATAATTGACGAGATGACAATGTAAGATTCTCGGGAAATGAACTATGGAGCGAGTTCCGACACACGAGTTCATCATTAAACCAAGGAGTGGTGAGGAGGTGGCTGATTTACTCAGCGACAATTCATTGAGATTTTCAAAAGATGGATTTGCACACTTATGTGAACAAGGAGATAACATTTGTCAGGTCAATTGATATAATGAGGTATGCTGGAGGAAAACATACACAGTTAAACATTGGTTGAAAGATGCACCCGAAATATGGGCTTAGGTAGCATGATCAATGTTAGAATGGTGATCCGATAACCAATGGTCTAAGAATGAAATATTGACCATTAACTTCAAAGCAATAGGGTTGCTAGAAGTTTTGAAGTCGCACATCATTGTTCGATTGTCGGTTTTCCGGTAAGAAATAACACGGGGACCAAGGAATGAACGGATATGGCAAAAGGTATCACCTGCATCAAGAATTCTTAAGAGGTGGTGAAATTCTCACGACATTCTTGACATAAAAGATGGCAATACTCCAAGGTAAAGAAGAACAAATGCTGGATAGCGAGGATCTCAAGGTATAACACAAGACACGAACAAGTTTGTGTTGAACGGAAGGCAATCGAGTGGTCGATTATAACACAAATCATCGAGGGCAAGGATGGTATTTCTCATCATGAATTCAATTGATATCCTTGAGGAGCTTGGAATGTTGATGATGATCATGACACATTTGTCGAGAGGTTTCATGAAGATATAATCGCTCATCGGCGAAATCAAGTCAAAGGAATGATGAAGCAAGAGGTTATTGGAACCATGGGTACGACACAAACTCGAAACCAAGCTTGTTGTTCAAGGTGGAATGATAAGACAAGGAAATCAATGCAAGCTTAGCTCAGCGTCAAAAATTGTGTTCCGGGAAGAAGGACCGGGTAGCACAGTTAAGATTTAGCACAATAATGATATAGCCGATCAGGCTAGGAATGACATGATCAGGTACAAACTCGGAAGTAAAGAATATTAGTAAGAGTTGTTGAACCGTAATGCGGACTCGGTTCAGTTATCGGTGCCTTTGAGTGTTTAAAAACTCGGAGCCCGTGAGAAATTGGAATCAGTGAGGATGTAGTACTTGATGAAGAACTCATAAGAGGTTATGCAGTTCTGTGATAATCTCGAGATACCAGGGGGTAATACTCGACGACAGATCAAAATAGAGGTTGGACTGGGTATTGTTCTGCAGAAGACAAGTGCTTAAACTTGCACGAGAAATGGTATTTAAAAGAGAACATGGTTGGAACCACGATTGCAAAATGCCAGATCCCAGATATAAGATAAACTTATACCAAGGAAATATTTATTTGAAGAGAAGCTTTAATGATACGATCTACATCGTTTCCATGGGCATGAACACAAAGTTCAAGGTCAACTCCCACTTCTCCAATGCATAACCTTTCATCCACTTCTCACTTTCGAAGAAGTTGTAGTGTTGAAATTTTATCTGGCAAAATACCAGAATAGTATGACTCGTGAAAACTTTCGAGTTCACACATATTAAGGAAGGCATAGGTTCAACCCGTCAGGGTATCGTGGAAACATATACCACAAACTTCGGAGTAAATAATACAAGCTCGAAAGTAGAGTATGATTATCAAAGCAGAGGATACAAATTACCAAAGGCATTATATACCCATGGAAATGCTCACAAGGTTTTTGAATATGAAGGATATTATCGGATAAAATCCAACAAAGGATCCGGTGGTCTTCAAGGGATCTGATGTGAGCATCGGTACTCAACCAGAGGAAGAAAGGATGCAAGGAGATCAGACTATAGAAACAACTGACTAATTCAAAGCTGAAATGCAAAGGAATTATGAACTTCAAATCAAGGGATCAGAAGCAAAACACTCTGATCAAGGATGGATAAGTTGAGTAGGCTTAGGGGTACAATCGATGGCAATTTGATTGGTTGAGATCCAGCTCATGTTTAATATGACGTCTGAGCCGGATGGATGAATTCTAGGATCTGATTGAGGATTGCGAGCATTCGTAACATATCGAATCAAGGGACTCGAAATGATAATGACAAATGATGCTAATGAATATTGCTAGTCATATGGAACGCAACCATAATGCAAGCAGACAAGTATTTGCAGAGTAATGGCGGGCAGAGATTTATCAAAAGATCAGATAGTATTTCAAGGTGTCTTGTGAATCATATGAACAATGGGGGAAGAGCGGATACTCTGTAAGTGCGAGGAATTATCCGTAGAGGGTATTCATGTGGCAAGAACTGCAATGCAGTAGGCACAAAGTATTCTCAGATCAAATAGAGATAATTTCGGGGTATCTTGTAATAACAAGATCAACTGAGAACAAAAGTAAGAACAACAGGTGTATGTATTTATCCATAGGGATATTTCGGTGGTAGGGAATTGCAAAAGAAGTGGGCACAAAGTCTCGAGAGAACTTTAGAGAGTATCTTCGGAATCTTCTGGTGCAGCAAGCGACCATCTGGAGTGAGGGCTCTCCGGGAGAAAGTATTTTCGAGAACCTAAAGTTAGTTTTGTTTTTAGCAAAATCATTTAACCCGAATAGAAGAGAGATCAGAGTCCCAGAGTATAGGTTGACGAATAAAAGATCCTAATACCACCCAATGGCGACGTGGGCCCGTAAGCCACACAGCCATGTTAGTAAAAGTTTTGCAATTAATAGACTCGAGTTCGGCCAAGGAGTGTGGAAGGGGGATTCCTACAGGCAGTCGACTCTGATACCAACTTGTGACGCCCCCGATTCAATCGTACACTAATCATACACGCAAACGTGTACGATCAAGATCAGGGACTCACGGGAAGATATCACAAAACAACTCTAAAAATAAAATAAGTCATACAAGCATCATAATACAAGCCAGAGGCCTCGAGGGCTCGAATACAAGTGCTCGATCATAGACGAGTCAGCGAAGCAACAATATCTGAGTACAGACATTAGTAAACAAGTTTGCCTTAAGAAGGCTAGCACAAACTGGGATACAGATCGAAAGAGGCGCAGGCCTCCTACCTGGGATCCTCCTAAACTACTCCTGGTCGTCGTCAGCGGGCTGCACGTAGTAGTAGGCACCTCCGGTGTAGTAGGAGTCGTCGTCGACGGTGGCGTCTGGCTCCTGGGCTCCAGCATCTGGTTGCGACAACCAGGTAGAATGGAGAGGGGGAAAAGAGGGAGAAAAGCAACCGTGAGTACTCATCCAAAGTACTCGCAAGCAAGGATCTACACTACATATGGAGGGGTATATGGGTAAAGGGCCATATCGGTGGACTGAACTGCAGAATGCCAGAATAAGTGGGGGATAGCTAATCCCGTCGAAGACTACGCTTCTGGCCACCTCCATCTTGCAGCATGTAGGAGAGAGTAGATGGTAAGTTCACCAAGTAGCATCGCATAGCATAATCCTACCCGGCGATCCCCTCCTCGTCGCCCTGTTAAAGAGCGATCACCGGGTTATATCTGGCACTTGGAAGGGTGTGCTTTATTAAGTATCCGGTTCTAGTTTTCATAAGGTCAAGGTACAACTTCGGGTCGTCCTTTTACCGAGGGACACGGCTATTCGAATAGATAAACTTCCCTGCAGGGGTGCACCACATAACCCAACACACTTGGTCCCATTTGGCCGGACACACTTTCCTGGGTCATGCCCGGCCTCGGAAGATCAACACGTCACAACCCTACCTAGGCACAACAGAGAGGTCAGCACGCCGGTCTAATCCTAAGCGCGTAGGGGTCTGGGCCCATCGCCCATTGCACACCTGCACGTTGCGTGGGCGGCCGAAAGCAGACCTAGCAACCTCCATTACAAAGGAAGTCACGTTACGCGGTCCAATCTGGCGCGCGCCGCTCAGTCGCTGACGTCACGAAGGCTTCGGCTGATACCACGACGTCGAGTGCCCATATCTTTCCCACGTAGTTGGTCAGTGCGTATAGACCAAATGGCCAGACTCAGATCAAATACCAAGATCTCATTAAGTGTGTTAATTGATGTAACCGCGGACACCGACCAGGGCCTGGCCCACCTCTCTCCTAAGCGGTCTCAACCTGCCCTGTCGCTCCGCCACAAAGATCGACCCAAAGGGCCGTTGGGACAAAGGTCCTTTCAGCCCCCAATCCGTGAATCACTCGCGGGTGCTCCACGAGCCGACCCGACTTTAGTCACCACATGTATCATGTATAAAGTATATAGTATAAACCCATGATCACCTCCCAAGTGATCACGGCCCGATAGTATAGCACAGCAGACGGACAAGAATGTAGGGCCATAGATGCAATACTAGCATCCTATACTAAGCATGTAGGATTGCAGGTAAAGGTAACAACAGTAGTAGCAAGGACAAGCTATGTATCAGGATAGGATTAATGAAAAGCAGTAACATGCTACACTACTCTAATGCAAGTAGTATAGAGAAGAATAGGCGATATCTGGTGATCAAGGGGGGGGGGGGCTTGCCTGGTTGCTCTAGCAAGGAGGGGTCGTCAACAGCGTAGTCGGTCGGGGCACCAGCAGCGGCGTCGGTCTCGTAGTCTACCGGAGAGAAGAGGGGGAAGAAACAATGAATACAATGCAAACAGAAGCATGACGGTGCATGACATGACAATGCGCGGTGCTAGGTGTGCCCTAACACGGTAGGAGGTGATACCGGTGAAGGGGGGAAACATCCGGGAAAGTATCCCCGGTGTTTCGCGTTTTCGGACAGATGAACCGGAGGGGGAAAGTTGCGAGTTTGCTATGCTAGGGATGTGTGGTGGACGAACGGGCTGTGTATCCGGATTCGTCTCGTCGTTCTGAGCAACTTTCATTTACAAAGTTTTTTCATGCGAGTTACGGTTTATTTTCTATGATTTATCAAAGTTTTATGCATTTTTGAAATTTATTAAATTATCTAAATCGAACATTATCCAGAACTGGGCAAGGTGATGCCAGCATGACATCACCATGATGTTAGTAGGTCAAACCCAGCTGACCAGAGTCAAAGTTGGACTGTGGGTCCAGTGGGACCCACCTGTCATAGACTAACATGTTAATTAGGTTTTTATTAAGCAGGATTAATTGATTAGGTTAATTAAACACAGTTAATTATGTTAATTAATTTAGTTAATTAATTAATTGTATTTATTATTATTTTTAATTCTTTTTTTATATCTTTTTTTAATGTTCTAGGTGTTGGGCCCCACATGTCTATGTCCCAGGGCCTTAACGGGCACAGGGGAAGCAGGCGCTGGGCGCTGCGGTTACGGGCAATGTTGGGCGTCGGGCACCAGCCCGGCAGGGCACTCGCCCAGGCCATCCGCGGCGCAGTGGGGTGCCGGCGGGTGTGGCTGCGGCTGCCGGAGCAGTAGCAGCAAGGGAGCGGCGCGAAGGGGAGTGGCCCGGCGGGGGGGAACGGGATGCAGCAGAGCAGAGGCGAGCGAGGTCAGGGCGGGGTCGGCTGGCGGAGGCGGGCTCGAGCAGTTGGTAGTAGCGACAAAAGGGGGGCACCGGCGGCAGCTAAAGCAGCAGCGGGGGAGGTGCGCGCCGACGGGCGCAGGAGCGAGGCGAGGAGGGCCGCGCGTGCAAGCACAGGATGCGGTCGGCAGGGGGCCGCGGGCACCGTTTCGAGCGGCGCAACGAGCTGCGGGCGGTTGCCGCGTGGCTGAGCGCGAGCGCGGTGACCGTAGGGAGGCAAGATGGGGTAGGACGGGGAGGTCCTCACCGGCCCTGTAGTTGTGCAACGGTATGCTCGATGGAGGGGCCGGAGATGCGTTTCCGGCGACGGTGCGACGGATAGCGATGTCGGGGGCCCTTTCCGGTCCAGGAACGGGGAGGAGGGTGAGGACGACGGCGAGCGACGGGCGGGGCGGCGCCGGTGATGCGTCGAGGAGGCGGGGTCCTGATGTGGATCGAGGGGGCGAAGGAGTGAGGCGATGGCGTCTGGGGCCCGCTGCCCCGACCTAGATCCAATCGGGGGCGGGGGGGAGAGGAGCGAGGGGATCATTTCCCCGATCCAGATTGGATCGGGAAGGGGGAGGAGAGAACGAGGGAGTGGGGGAAGTGGTGCGGTTAGGGGGGTTAGGGTTTCGGCACCAGGGGATAAGGGAGTGGGGCGCCGGCTGGGCCGGCGGGCTGGTTGGGTGGGATGGCCGAGGCCCATGGGGAGCGGGGGGGGGGGTTCTTTTCTTTTCTTTTTTATTTTAGTTACACATTAATTTTAATTTAGTAAAATATATCTATAGCCCCTAAAATTATGTTTCAGAATAATAGTTTAGTATTTTATAAAATACCAAAGGCGTTCAAATAGTTGTTTTGCTACTGTTTAAATCATTTTAGTGCGTTTAATCTTTTTACAAAAAGTGGTTCCTCCACCATTATGACTTCGAATTTATTTGTCCCATTTTGGACATTTTAGTTTTAACGTTTGAAATATTTACCGTTTGACTTGATTTTGAATTTAAATTTGAATCGGTCTCGAACTAACACGAGATTAGCAATAGTAACCATCGTGACGTGGCATCATTAACAGAGGTTTACTGTAGCTTAACTACCCGGGCGTCACAATACAATAAACAAACAACGCATGGAAATGAACATATTCTACATACAATTCTATCATGAATGCATATGAAGAATGTTACGAAAGGGGCTACGGTTCTACCGGAACGAGGGATACGCCAACGGGAAAGAATCGGTGGAGACAAGATGGATATGGGCAAAATATTGGTAAACCAAGCATGGCACTGGAGATTCGGTTGAAATTGATATAAAGATCATCGAAAACGGATGCACGGAGCTCAAACGGTGAGCAAAACAATATGCTATGCAAACCTGTCCATAACAGCAACATGGAAATTTGGATGCAACATTTAAATATGATGCAAACTCAAACAAGGGAACAAATGACGTGGCTTGATAGTACTGGTAAAGCATGGCAAAACAAGCTTACTGATCATGTTGAAATTAGTTATAGATTAGTGGGAACCAACGAGACAAACACATGAGATGCTTCAGTGGGGATTTGACGAGGATTGTGGGCGCTTCTACGTCTCGTTTCCGGATGATCAGTAGTGGCCCTAGTCGGGTTATCCAGGGACTATAGCAGGGTGGTGTTTTCTCGTTTATCTTTTCCGTAGTCGGACTCTATCGATATGTTATGGATGATTTGTATGATGATTGTCATGTTTATGCTATTCTGGGGCAAGTGTATGCCTTGATCTCGTATTCTGTCTATTCTTCGGTTCTATGTATTTTTATGCCACCAACCGGGACCAAAGCCCTCTTTTCAGCAGCGCAAAGGGCGGGAAGCGGCGGCCTTTGGTCCCGGTTGGTGGCACCAACCGGGACTAAAGGTGGGGCATTGGTCCCGGTTGGTGCCACGAACCGGTACCATTGCACCCCTTTAGTCCCGGTTGGTGGCACCAACCGGGACCAAAGGCCTCTTGCTGCCCGCGTCGCGGCCAAAAGTTTAATCCCACCTCGCTAGTTGAGAAGGGCTCGGAGTGGTTTATAAGCCCCGCTGCGGCAGCTGTCTCAAACTCCTCTCTATAGCAGGCTTCTGGGCCTAACTTTGGCGCGCTGCCCGTTGAGCGCTCTAGCCCTTCTGGGCCTGTATTTGCAAACCCGAGGGTTGGAGGGCCCAGCGGACAGCGCCCCAACAATTTTTTTGCTGTATTTAATTTTTTTGTTTTCTTTTTTACTTTATTTATTTTGTTTTGTTTCTACTTACAACAAAAACTTATTTATTTTATTTTGTTTTGTTTCTAATTACTTATTTATTTTACTTTATGATAATTATTTTTGCTATTAAAGTTTCTATCAAAAAAAGTTCTTTATGAAAATTCTTTTTGCTGTATTTAGTTTTTTTGTTTTCTTTTTTGCTTTCTTTATTTTGTTTTGTTTCTACTTACAACAAAAAACTTATTTATTTTATTTTGTTTTGTTTCTAATTACTTATTTATTTTACTTTATGATAATTCTTTTTGCTATTAAAGTTTCTATCAAAAAAAGTTCTTTATGAAAATTCTTTTTGCTTTTAATGATTTTGAACAGAAAATACTTCGATAATTTTAGTTTCAATAATACTAGAGGTTTCTTATAATGTTTTGAACAGAAAATACTTTGTTAATTTTAGTTTCAAAATTTTTATTAAAGTTTATTTTATTTTGTCGGAACACAAGAAGTCCGGAGTTGTAATAAGTTATTAAAAATAAAAAAGAGGCGCAATGCTCGTTGATTTGCTTCAAGCCTTTCGGAATAGTGTAGACTGCACTGCACATAGCTCCATGCAGTCTACCTTATTCCTCAAGGCTTGAAGCTAAGCAACGTGAGCATTGCGCCTCTTCTTCATCGTCTCTGCACTCAGGGCTTATAAACCGCTCCTAGTGCCTCTCAGCTAGCGAGGTGGGACTAAAAAACTGCTTAGTAAGAAACTCTAGTACCGGTTCGTGCCACGAACCGGTACTAAAGGTGCTTGTGGGGCCACAGCCTCATTAGTACCGGTTCGTGGCACCAACCGGGACCAAAGGGTGGAATTGGTCCCGGTTCGTGCCACCAACCGGGACCAATGGCCTTGCACAGCGGCGTGGTGGTGAGTTTAGTCCCACCTCGCTAGCTGAGAGAGAGCCGCACCTGTTTATAAGGTGCGGTGCGCCTGAGCTGTCGAGCTCCTCTCTAAAGCAGGCTTACGGGCCTAACCTCTCTGTACATGCCTGTGGGCCTACTGGGCCTTCTGCGGGCCTGAATCCTGGCCCATGGATGGGTTTCTAATCGTATTCAGGCCGTGGTGGCCCAGTAGGTGGCATAATTTTTAATTTTTGGCCTGTTATTTTTCATGCATTTACTAATTATTTTGAGTTATAAGACCCTAAAATTGAAAAGCATTTCAAATGAACTCTGAAAAGGTTGAAAGTTGGCATGGTATCATCATTTCATCCACATAGCATGTGTAAGAAAGTTGAGAGGGTTACGGCAAAAACTAGATGCACTTCGTGTACAAAACGGACAATGGTATCATACTCGTCTGTTACAAAGTTGGCATGGTATCATCATAATAGTTGCGGGAGAAAGTCTTCACTTTCTCTTCGCTTGTGTCATTTTCTTATTGCGCCGTAACCATGGATAATCTTCATCGTTTATCAGGATGCTTGGGTCAGCCTTGACTTTGAAGGGAGGAATTTCATGAAACTTTTCATAATCTTCAGACATGTCTGTCTTGCCCTCCACTCCCACAATGTCTCTTTTTCCTGAAAGAACTATGTGGCGCTTTGGCTCATCGTATGATGTATTCGCTTCCTTATCTTTTCTTTTTCTCGGTCTGGTAGACATGTCCTTCACATAGATAACCTGTGCCACATCATTGGCTAGGACGAACGGTTCGTCAGTGTACCCAAGGTTGTTCAGATCCACTGTTGTCATTCCGTACTGTGGGTCTACCTGTACCCCGCCTCCTGACAGATTGACCCGTTTGCACTTAAACAAAGGGACCTTAAAATCATGTCCGTAGTGAAGTTCCCATATGTCCATTATGTAACCATAATATGTGTCCTTCCCCTCTCGGTTGCTGCATCAAAGCGGACACCGCTGTTTTGGTTGGTGCTCTTTTGATCTTGGGCGATCGTGTAAAATGTATTCCCATTTATCTCGTATCCTTTGTAAGTCAATACAGTCGAAGATGGTCCCCTGGACAACGAGTATAACTCATCACAAACAGTAGTGTCACCTCTGAGACGTGTTTCCAACCAACTGCTGAAAGTCCTGATGTGTTCACATGTAATCCAGTCGTCACACTGCTCCGGGTGTTTGGAGCGCAGACTGTTCTTGTGTTCATCGACATACGGGGTCATCAAGGTAGAGTTCTGTAGAACTATGTAGTGTGCTTGAGACCAAGAATATCCGTCCCTGCATATTATTGAGTCCCCTCCAAGCGTGCCTTTTCCAGCCAGTCTCCCCTCATACCGCGATTTAGGGAGACCTATCTTCTTAAGGCCAGGAATGAAGTCAACACAAAACCCAATGACATCCTCTGTTTGATGGCCCATGGAGATGCTTCCTTCTGGCCTAGCGCGGTTACGGACATATTTCTTTAGGACTCCCATGAACCTCTCAAAGGGGAACATATTGTGTAGAAATACGGGCCCCAGAATGGCAATCTCGTCGACTAGATGAACTAGGACGTGCGTCATGATATTGAAGAAGGATGGTGGGAACACCAGCTCGAAACTGACAAGACATTGTGCCACATCACTCCTTAGCCTTGGTATGATTTCTGGATCGATCACCTTCTGAGAGATTGCATTGAGGAATGCACATAGCTTCACAATCGCTAATCGGACGTTTTCCGGTAGAAGCCCCCTCAATGCAACCGGAAGCAGTTGCGTCATAATCACGTGGCAGTCATGAGACTTTAGGTTCTGGAACTTTTTCTCTGTCATGTTTATTATTCTCTTTATATGCGATGAGAAGCCAGTCAGGACCTTCATACTGAGCAGGCATTCAAAGAAGATTTCTTTCTCTTCTTTCGTAAGAGCGTAGCTGGCAGGACCTTCATACTGCTTTGGAGGCATGCCGTCTTTTTCGTGCAAATGTTGCAGGTCCTCCCGTGCCTCAGGTGTATCTTTTGTCTTCCCATACACGCCCAAGAAGCCTAGCACGTTCACGCAAAGGTTCTTCGTCACGTGCATCACGTCGATTGAAGAGCGGACCTCTAGCTCTTTCCAGTAGGGTAGGTCCCAAAATATAGATTTCTTCTTCCACATGGGTGCGTGTCCCTCAGCGTCATTCGGAACAGCTAGTCCGCCGGGACCCTTTCCAAAGATTACGTGTAAATCATTGACCATAGCAAGTACGTGATCACCGGTACGCATGGTGGGCTTCTTCCGGTGATCTGCCTCGCCTTTGAAATGCTTGCCTTTCTTTCGACATTGATGGTTGGTCGGAAGAAATCGATGATGGCCCAGGTACACATTCTTCCTGCATTTGTCCAGGTATATACTTTCAGTGTCATCTAAACAGTGCGTGCATGCGTGGTATCCCTTGTTTGTCTGTCCTGAAAGGTTACTGAGAGCGGGCCAATCGTTGATGGTTACAAACAACAACGCGTGCAGGTTAAATTCCTCCTGTTGGTGCTCATCCCATGTACGTACACCGTTTCCATTCCACAGCTGTAAAAGTTCTTCAACTAATGGCCTTAGGTACACATCAATGTCATTGCCGGGTTGCTTAGGGCCTTGGATGAGAACTGGCATCATAATGAACTTCCTCTTCATGCACATCCAAGGAGGAAGGTTATACATACATAGAGTCACGGGCCAGGTGCTGTGATTGCTGCTCTGCTCCCCGAAAGGATTAATGCCATCCGCGCTTAAACCAAACCATACGTTCCTTGGGTCAGCTGCAAACTCAGCCCAGTACTTTCTCTCGATTTTTCTCCACTGCGACCCGTCAGCGGGTGCTCTCAACTTCCCGTCTTTCTTATGGTCCTCGCTTTGCCATCGCATCAACTTGGCATGCTCTTCGTTTCTGAACAGACGTTTCAACCGTGGTATTATAGGAGCATACCACATCACCTTCGCAGGAACCCTCTTCCTGGGGGGCTCGCCGTCAACATCACCAGGGTCATCTCGTCTGATCTTATACCGCAATGCACCGCATACCGGGCATGCGTTCAGATCCTTGTACGCACCGCGGTAGAGGATGCAGTCATTAGGGCATGCATGTATCTTCTGCACCTCCAATCCTAGAGGGCATACGACCTTCTTTGCTGCGTATGTACTGTCGGGCAATTCGTTATCCTTTGGAAGCTTCTTCTTCAATATTTTCAATAGCTTCTCAAATCCTTTGTCAGGCACAGCATTCTCTGCCTTCCACTGCAGCAATTCCAGTATGGTACCGAGCTTTGTGTTGCCATCTTCGCAATTGGGGTACAACCCTTTTTTGTGATCCTCTAACATGCAATCGAACTTCAGCTTCTCCTTTTGACTTTCGCATTGCGTCCTTGCATCGACAATGACCCGGCGGAGATCATCATCATCGGGCACTGGTTCCTCTTGATCTTCAGCAGCTTCCCCCCTTGCAGCATCATTGGGCACATCGTCTGGTTCCTCTTGATCTTCAGCAGCTTCCCCCGTTGCAGCATCACCGTATTCAGGGGGCACATAGTTGTCATCGTCCTCTTCTTCTTTGCCGTCTTCCATCATAACCCCTATTTCTCCGTGCCTCGTCCAAACATTATAGTGTGGCATGAAACCCTTGTAAAGCAGGTGGGTGTGAAGGATTTTCCGGTCAGAGTAAGACTTCGTATTCCCACATATAGGGCATGGACAACACATAAAACCATTCTGCTTGTTTGCCTCAGCCACTTCGAGAAAATCATGCACGCCCTTAATGTACTCGGAGGTGTGTCTGTCACCGTACATCCATTGCCGGTTCATCTGCGTGCATTATATATAATTAAGTGTGTCAAAAACCATTACAGAACATCATGAATAGATAATTAAGTGACCAAATTAATAGAAGTTCATCATCACATTAAAACCAAAGTACATACATAGTTCTCATCTAACAACATATATATGGCTATCCAGAGCATCTAGTTAATTAAACCATACATTGAAACTATGTAAAACATTTCAATGCGAAAACAAATGCGATCATAATCGCAACCAAGGTAACAATTGATCCAACGACATAATGATACCAAGCCTCGGTAGGAATGGCATATTTTCTAATTTCTAATCTTCAAGCGTATTGCATCCATCTTGATCTTGTGATCATCGACGACATCCGCAACATGCAACTCCAATATCATCTTCTCCTCCTCAATTTTTTTATTTTTTCCTTCAAGTAATTGTTTTCTTCTTCAACTAAATTTAACCTCTCGACAATAGGGTCGGTTAGAATTTCCGGTTCAACCACCTCCTAGATAAATAAAATCTATGTCACGTTGGTCGGTATATTTGTCATAAACAATAAATGAACCAAATAGTTATAAAAAGATAATATATACCACATCCGAATCATAGACAGGACGAGGGCCGACGGGGGCGGATACCAAAACCATCGCACTATGTAATAAGAAGGAACAATAAAAGTAACAAAATTAGACAAGTAACTATCTAAAGTAAGAATTTTTTCCTTTCAGAAAGAAGATAAGAACAAGAGGCTCACCACGGTGGTGCTGGCGACGAGATCGGCACGGGCGATCGACGGCGGTGAAGACGGGGACGGGACGTGACGGACTGCTAAACCTAGACAAATCTCGAGGAAAATGGAGCTCGGAGGTCGAGTTTCGAGAGGAGAAAGATTAACTAGTGTGGCTCAGACATTTCATCGAACACCTCATGTGCATAGGAGGTGAGCTAGAGCACCCAAATGCCCTCCCCTCGCCGGCCAGAAAAAACAGAGCACTGTGGAGTGCTCTGCTGTGGCGATGGGGTATATATAGGGAACTCTTTGGTCCCGGTTCGTGGCACCAACCGGGACTAAAGGCCTTTGGTCCCGGTTGGTGGCAGCAACCGGGACCAAAGGCCTTTAGTCCCGGTTGGTGCCACGAACCGGGACCAAAGGCCTTGTGCTGCCCCGCGTCAAAAGTTTAGTCCCACCTCGCTAGTTGAGAGGGCTCGAGAGTGGTTTATAAGCGCTGCTGCGCCCACCCTCTCGAGCTCCTCTCAACTGCAGGCTTTCGGGCCTAACCGTTCTCTTTGCCTGTGGGGCCTACTGGGCCTTTTGCGGGCCTGAATCCTGGCCCACGGATGGGTTTCAAGTCGTATTCAGGCCGTGGTGGCCCAGTAGGTGGCATAATTTTTTTTCTCTGTTTTTTGTTTTCTCTTTTGCTTTATTTGTTTTGTTTTTTTCTACTTACAACAAAAAACTTATTTATTTTATTTCTAATTACTTATGTATTTTACTTTAATTATTTTATTTTATTTATTTTACTGCTGCCATTTTTATTTATTTTACTGCTGCTATTTTATTTAATTTAAGGTTTATTTATTTTAGTTACTATAGTTTATTTTATTAAGGTTTATTTATTTTTATTTACTATAAAAAATTAACATAGATGCGCCTATAGAGAAAATTCAACCTAAATTCATAATAAATTTCTATGAAATTCAAAGAAATTTACTGTGAATTTAGGTCAAATTCCCTGTATAAGGGCATCTATTTTCACTTTGAGAGGAGCTCAACAAGGCAGAGAGGGACGGGCTTATAAACTGGTGTGAGCGCCCTTCGGTTGGCGAGGTGGGTCTAAACACTGGCCGCAACTAGGACCAGCCCTTTAGTCCCGGTTTGTGTTATGAACCGGGACTAAAGAGTGGTGGGCCAGGAGCGTGGCCCATTGGTCCCGGTTTGTCCCACCAACCGGGACCAAAGGGTATGGACGAACCGGGACCAATGCCCCCACGAGGCCCGGCAGGCCCCTGGCCGCACGAACCGGGACCAATGCTCACATTAGTCCCGGTTCGTGACTGAACCGGGACTAATGTGAATATTGCCCTGTGACCAAAGCCCAGTTTTCTACTAGTGGGCGTTCAGGCTGTGGGGGTTTCCCTATCGAACGAAATCAATCGTCAAGGAGTAATGATCATACCGAAGGTTTCCGTCGGTCTGGCCCCTCCCCGGGCCGAACGTTTGGCCAATATCGGCGTCCTATCTTTTTGGAACATCCACACCTTCCACATAATTTCTTTTATTTGAATGGTTTCCAATAAGTAATCCCATCATGATCAGAAGCATATATGACATATTTGTACCAAACTTACTCGCAGAAAAAAAGTATTGCTCTCTCCGTCTCGAATTACTTGTCTTGCATTTGTCTAGATACACATGCATTTAGATATGTTTTAGTGTTAAATACATCCGTAGATAGACAAATATTTAGGATGAAGGTAATACTACTTAATTTCCATTGATTTAATAGTATCACTGAACATATTTATTTTTAGATGAAAATCAAGTACACACCTACATTGATTTCCAGGGATATATATCGTACAATTTAGCAAGTATTTAAGCTGTCGGCGATCTTGACCAGAGCATCACAGAGCTCCCTAGGCCTCGAGCTCATGATGGCGTGGTCAGCTCCCGCGATCTCCTCGGCCTCCGTGCCGGGGCTCAACAACACCATCCAACGCTGCATCTCCTCGGTGCTGGAGCCATCAGCCTTTGCTACCACATATACCTTCTTCACCGACCCGTAGTTGGTATCGGTGAGCAGGCTTGCATCCTTCATCACCGGATCCTCCATGAACAGGTTTCCCGGTCTCACCAACATTTTTGCCAGGGCCAAATCCTGCATCAACATTGTGAATTGAATCACATAATGGGTCTACTGAAAGTGGATAAGGCGAAGAGTTAATTGACTTAGTATATTTATTTTTGCGAATATTTGGAGAATCATGTCGTTGAGATTAGTTCATTATGGGAGACCAATATGATGTTAAGTCGTGTTGTGCACCTCAGGTGAACTTTGCTGGTAGTTCTTGCGTGCTAAGAAGTTTGGGCCCATTATCATTGCAACCCCTGCACCGTGGTTGTTATTGATTGGCAGCATCTTGCAGTCCATGAGTCCTTCCGATGATGTCCTTCGCATGAACTAATTGCATCAACACAAGATAAGTTAAAAATTAGCATTAATATTGGAGTTATAGAGTCGGAGACCAACCTTTTATATTCCAACAAAAAATTGGTTCATATAACCTCCTACAAACATTTATAATTTGATTACCTATAAAGTTTATTAGTACTCATTCCGTTCTAAATTAGTTGTCTTAGATTTGTCTACATACATATGTATCTCAACATATTTAGATACGATTTGTGTAGATACAGATGTATCTCAACATATTTAGATAAATCTGTATCTAGACAAATCTAAAATAACTAAAAAAAATTGAACACTGAAATAACTAATTGGGGATGGATCGGTACTATTAGATACTTAAAAAAACATGTACATATTCATTTTGGAATACACTCCCTCCATTTCATATTATTTTTCTTAAATTTTTCTACATACGGTTGTATATAGACACGTTTTAGTGTTAGATATATCCATATCTAGAATTATGTAAGACAACTAATTTACGGAGGTAATATTTTCGTAGTGTTGTAATTTTATTTACTATTATATAATATACACATGTTACAACAGAAACTTGTTGTTAAAGTTACATTGGAAACATATCAAATTTTGTATATATTCGACTAAGACGAGCTTCCCGGCCTCACCAACATACGGGACTTGTACATACAGTGGATATCTTGGTCAACACTCAACAGAGATTTACCCGCAAAAAAAAAACCACTCAACACAGATTCTTTCGCAAATAGAAAAGAAGAAGAGAAAAACACTCAACAGAGAATAAGAAAAAGAAAACCATAAACAATTGACATACCTCCTCGGTGGTGACGCCCATGTGCTTGCCAACGCACGGCATCCCGGCGGCTGCGAACACGGCGGCGGCGACCTTGCCGGGGAACCTCTCCATGGCTAGCGCCAAGCTGAGCCCGCCGTGGCTGTGCCCGACCAGAATCAGCCTCTCGCCGTCACCCTCTGGCGCCGCGGCCACTACGTCAAGCAGAGGCTGGGAGTACTCCTCGAACGAGTGCACCTCGTCGATGCGCGCCGGGTGAGCGCCGGACGCGGCCAGGTCGACCGCCGTGACACGGTGCCCCGCTGCCTGAAGCGCCGCAACCACCTTGTACCAACACCAGGCCCCGTGGCAGAGGCCGTGCACCAGGATGAAATGGTTCATCACGCTTGTGTTGCTCTGGGTGCTCTCCATTTGTTGCGTAAGACCTGTTTGGTTTTGTGTTGGATGTTTGTTGCCGCGTACACGGCCTGATATTTATAGTGCACATTGGCGTTGATCGCACGCTTATCGGTTAGCACTATCAGCTTCTGCTGCAAGAAAAATGTGACGACTTGTTTTTGGATGTTCGTGCCATACTGCCATGGGTACTAAATTGCATCAGATCAACTTGATCAGCAAGATTGGTAGACGAGCCACGAGAGTTTGACTGGTGGTGACGCAACTCTATTGAAAATTGGTAAACGTTTGTAGGCGGCCGAGCCTGCGTCGTTGGATAGTTAGCGATCGTTGCTTTCGTGTTACTCATCCACACGCCCAGCTAGCCGTCCCTTCTTTTTCGTTCCTCATCTCGAACGAAGACTAGTGGCACCTCGTTTTGTTCTCCCCGCACGGTGTCTAATCTTGACTCCCCAAACTTTCTCTTTTGAGCCGCCGCCGTCGGTTTTGAAGGCCCGACCGGCCGCCCTGCTGTTAGCCGGCCTCCGCCGCCCAAGCAGAGGGGCCGCACGACTGTTGGTAGTCGGCCACCGCCGCCCAAGTAGGCGATGCTGACCGGTGCCCTGGGAGCTGCGCACCCGTGCTACAACCAGCAAGCGGCGGTGCTGGGACCAGCGCACCGCACTTTTGCCGCCAGCAAGCGATGGTGCTGAAAGCTGAATAAAACTGTTGCTTGTTGATGATTTGGTGTGGCATACAAGAGTATATAAAAGGGTACAAACCGACTTGGGGTAGGGGTACAAAACTGACTTGCACTAGAAGTCGTATACCATAATGACTACTCTAACATCCCCCCGCAGTATCAACGGCAGGCTCGACGATGTTGAGAGTGAAACAGATATCTTGAAACGGCTTAGTAGGCAGTGCCTTGGTGAAAATGTCAGCAAACTGAGCCGAAGAAGGAACATGAAGCACCCGAACCTGACCAAGAGCAACCTTTTCACGAACAAAATGAATATCAATCTCAATATGCTTTGTGCGTCGGTGTTGAACTGGATTGCTGGTCATGTAGACTGCTGATATGTTGTCACAGTAGACAATAGTGGCCTGCTCAATAGGCCTGTGTAGCTCGGAGAGTAACTGCCGAATCCAGATTGTATCTGCAACGGCATGTGCCACAGCGCGATACTCAGCCTCGGCCGACGAACGTGAGACTGTAACCTGTCTTTTCGAAGACTAAGAAATCAAATTGTTACCAAGAAAAACACAAAAACCGGAAATGGACCTTCGAGTGTCAGGACAACCAGCCCAGTCTGCATCAGAGTATGCGGTAAGCGAGTTTGGAGAAGAATTATTGAGGTGGAGACCATGATTGAGAGTTCCTTTTAAATACCGAAGAATGCGTTTAACATGATTATAGTGAGGAACCCGGGGATCATGCATATAGAGACATGCTTGTTGAACAGCAAAAGAGATTTCAGGACGAGTAATGGTGAGATATTGGAGAGCACCTGTTAGGCTACGATAGAGAGTAGGATCGGAAAAGGGTTCACCGGTAGCCGAAAATTTAAAACTAGTATCGACAGGAGTGCGAGATGATTGACAGTCAAGCATACCAGCACGATTAAGAAGATCAAGAATATACTGGCGTTGGGAAAGAAAAAGGCTGGAGGAATCTCGAACAACAGCAATGCCTAAGAAATGATGAAGGAGTCCTAGGTCAGTCATAGAAAATTCAGATCTAAGAAGAGAGACAATATGATCTAAGAACTTTTGAGAGGAGGCAGTAAGAATGATATCATCTACATAGAGAAGTAAATAGGCAGTGTCAGAAGTTTGATGATACACAAAAAGAGAGGTGTCGGAGAGAGATGGAGTGAAGCCTATTGTTTGAATGAAGGAGGAGAAGCGTTGAAACCAAGCTCGTGGGGCCTGTTTAAGACCATAGAGAGATTTCTGAAGAAGACATACATGAGTTGGAAATGATGGATTTTCAAAACCCAGAGGTTGCTGGCAGTAGACAGTTTCTTGAAGGGAACCATGGAGGAAAGCATTTTTAACATCAAGTTGGTGAATGGGCCATGAAGAGGAGACAGCAACACTAAGAACGGTGCGAATGGTGCTAGGTTTAACAACAGGAGAGAAGGTTTCTTCGTAATCAATTCCTTGTTGCTGAGAAAAGCCACGACAAACCCACCTGGCTTTATATCGTGAGAGGCTCCCATCGGAGTGGAACTTTTGGCGAAAAATCCATTTGCCAGAAACAATATTTGTATTGGGAGGACGAGGAACAAGTTGCCAGGTGTTGTTTTGAAGTAAAGCATTATATTCTTCTTGCATGGCAGCGGCCCAATTGGGATCAAGTAGAGCAGTTTTGCAATTCTTTGGAAGAGAAGTGAGAGATACGGAGGTATGAAGGTTTAGGCGGTCTTGGGGTTGATGAAATCCTGATTTGGCCCTAGTACGCATGCGATGATCATTAATCGGGGCTGCTGTAGGAATAGCACGAGGGGGTAAGGTGGGTACTGGTGAGTCCGGCGCAGCGGAAGAGTCGGACGAAGGAGTAGGGCTGGGTGGTGGAGTGGGAGTAGGGGCCGGGGGTGTTGGGGAGGGAGCAGGGGTCGGGGGTGTTGGGGACGTCTCGGGTGGGGTGAGTGTATGGTTGGGATTGGCTATGGTGGGTGTTAATGGTGGTGGTGATAAGTTGTGTTCGGCAGGTAGGGGAGTATATAGTTGGAAAGGACGGGGAGAGGGGGTGTTTGCGGAGCTAGGGGTGTTGGATGGTGTCGTGGTGCGTTGTGAGAAAGGAAAAATGTGCTCAGCAAACGTGACATGACGAGAGACATGAACGTGTCCGGTGTGAAGGTCGAGACAGCGATAGCCTTTGTGCTCGTCAGAGAAGCCGAGAAAAGCACATGGGATAGAGCGTGGTGACAATTTATTTGCAGAAGTGGCGTAGGCATTGGGAAAACAGAGACAGCCGAAAACACGAACCGCGGAGTAGTCGGGTTGGGAAAGAAAGAGGGAATAATAGGGAGTAGTGTTGGGTTTAGTTTTAGAAGGTCGAATATTTAGAAGGAAGATGGCCATGTGTAGGGCTTCAGCCCAAAACTTGGGAGGCATAGATGATTGAATGAGGAGAGTGCGAACTATATCATTGAGGGTGCGAAGAGAGCGTTCTGCTTTACCATTTTGAGGGGAGGTGTAGGGACATGAGAACCTAAGCAGGATGCCACGTTGTAAGAAGAAAGTACGATTTTTAATGTTATCAAACTCACGACCATTGTCACATTGGATAAAGCGAATTGGGAGGAAGAAGTGAACAGACACATAGCGTTGAAAATTAAGGAAAAGAGAATGGACCTCGGATTTGTTGCGTACGGGAAAAGTCCAAACAAAGTGGGTGAAATCATCTAGGATAACAAGGTAGTATTTAAAACCCGAAACACTTGCAATGGGAGAGGTCCATAAATCACAATGTATTAATTCAAAGGGATAAGTGCTACAAGAACTAGAGGAACTAAAGGGAAGACGCACATGTTTGCTTAATTGACAAGACTCGCAAAACACAGAATTATGAGAGTCCTTATTACATGGTATGGTAAATTCACTAAGCATAGAAGCTAAGACGGCGGGGTTGGGATGGCCCAAGCGACGATGCCAGAGATCGACGGAGGCCAGCATGGATGTTGGAGGGGTGGCGGCAGGAACTCCATTAAGAGAATAAAGATCACCGGAGCTATTGAAGCGAGCGATCTCGGCCTTGGTCAGGTAATTTTTCACAGATAAACCAAAAGGGTCAAATTCAGCCGAAACTAGATTGTCGCAAGTAAATTGGCGAACAGAGATAAGATTTTTAATGAGGTTTGGTGGAAGAGGGAAGTTGAGCCTGACCAACACAATATATAGGAATAGATGATCCATCTCCAAGGATAATGGAAGGGAAAGGAGATTTAGTGCAAGAAGATAACCAATTACTAGATGCAGACATATGACTAGAGGCCCCTGAATCAAAGATCCAATCCGTACCTGAGTTTCCTTGTGCAGCAAAGTTATTGTTGGCCTGGAGAAAGGCAGCTTGATCCCAGCTCGGCGTCGCAGGTGAGGGTGGCGTCGGAAGCAGTGCCGGCGGATACGATGGTGAAGGCAGTAGGGCCGGCTGGGGAGTGTAGTAGGCATTGGCCGGCTGTGGTGGGGGTGGCGTCTGGAGCAGGGCCGGCTGAGGTGTGTAGTAGGCGCCGCCGTCGGTGCTGTAATGACCATAAGGAGCATACGTCGGGGCGGCGTGATAGGCATTGGCCGACTGTCGGGGGTTGAGAACCCCGGGAGCACCAGTAGGCGGCCGAAGGCCGGGTTGCCAGGCACCTGAGTATGCCGGCGGAGCACCGAGGGTGGACGGAGCGGACCAGGGCATGGGCCATGCTTGAACAAGCCCCGTCCAAGGATCATGAGGAGGCTGCCATGCAACCGCAGATGGAGCACTGGTGGGTGGTGCAGAACTCGGTGCTGGTGATGTCGTAGGCGGAACCGAACGAGTCGACGGCGGCCTGTAGATAGGGTTTTTGCCGCGGTAGTTCGGACTAGGACGCCAGCCTGGGGGCGGTTGAACAGATGACGATGCGGACGGCCCGGCGGCAGGAGCCGGCCTGGAAGGCGGCGCTGGTGTAGACGACAGAGGAGGATGAGCCGCAGCATGAAAGACCTTGGGGCGAGAGTCCTTGCGAGCTTGTGTTTCCGCCGCGAGTTGTAGCAAGGAACTAAACTTCAGCGAAGGTAGGAGGGGGCCGTATCATCGGTATGAATGAGGCTTGCTTGTCAAAGTCTTCGCTGAGGCCGACGAAGACGATATCGATTAGCTGTGAGTCGCTAACTGTATCGCCGAGTTCGCGGAGCTCATCACCAATGGTCTTAACGCGCTGGCAGAACAGGTTCACCGGGGCGTCTCCTTGCACCATATTGCGAAGCTCGGTGTGGAGAGCGTTTTTCCGAGCGTCGGTGTTGCTTTGGAAGAGCTGACGGAGGGAGTGCCAGATGTTGGCAGCGGTGGCGCCGTCGTGATCGAGCATGTTGAAGATCTCGGTGGTGATGCGGGTGTAGAACCACTGGACGATCGCGAGATCGTCTTTCAACCATTGCGGATCGTCGGGGCGGGGAAGACAGTTGGCGGCGACATGCGAGCGCAGGTTGCAGCGGCCGAGGTGGGGATCGAAGAGATGTCTCCAATGGTAGTAGTTGTGGGCGGCGAGATCAAGAACTATGGGGATGTAGGGGCTGACGTCGGAGATTGTGTCAGCAAGAGATATTGGTGCGGCGAGGATGGGTGCAGGGTAGTTTTGTGGAGCTATGGTGAGAGCCGAGAGAGAAGCGGCCGTGGCGTTGGCAGCCTTGGCGATGAGTGCGACCCGGCGCTTGAAGTAGCCGGGCGGCGGCGGCGGCGGTGGCGTTGGCGGAGCCATACCCTAAACCCTAGGACCGGTATCTGATACCATGAAAGCTGAATAAAACTGTTGCTTGTTGATGATTTGGTGTGGCATACAAGAGTATATAAGAGGGTACAAACCGACTTGGGGTAGGGGTACAAAACTGACTTGGACTAGAAGTCGTATACCATAATGACTACTCTAACAGATGCGACAGAGGGCGAGACGTGCAGTTGTGGGGAGCACACCTAGACTGTTCGAGCTCCACCACTCGCCCTTTGCAACTCTACTGTAGCCGGTTGCAGCTCTGACACTAGCTAGTTCATGCTTCGCCCAAACGGATGCAGCTCTGCCCCTGCTGGTTGCAGCTCCACCACTCGCAGGTTCCAGTTTTCCCCTTGCCGGATGCAGCTCTATTCCTTGCCGGTTGTAGCTCCTCCACTGGCCGGTTCCAGCTTCGGCGTCGAGCACCGTTGTACGCTAGCGAGCTGTGCTGCGACCGGCAACGAGCGGTGCTGGAACCGGTGTTTACGGTGCTGGAACCGGTGCATGGGAAAGATGGAACCAGAGGTCCGCCGTTCTGGCTCAAGCAAGGCTTTTTGCTGCAAGCCAGGGTGCCGTGCTGGAACCGACAATGCCCCGTGCTGGGACCGGTGGCTATCTAGTGTGCTGCAACCGGCGGCAAAAGTGATACAAATCGATGAGACTATGTGCAGGGACCGACCGCCGGAGCTGCATCCAGTGACACAAATTGCTACATCCTGCGACTGGCGGCGGTCACCACCGGAGTTGTGGCCGTCGCGCACCGGAGCTGCAAGTGTCTTCTTTTTTTGCTGGGATGCAAGTGTCACCACCGGAGACAAGCGTTGCCACCGGAGCTGCATTCGCAGGCAAAAGCTACTGCATGTGTGGAGCCGGCAATAAACGCAGGAGACGAAGACGGCGAGGGCGACCGACGGCGATGGTGGCAATCGGAGATGCTTCGAGGCCATCAACTAGGCACCGCGCGAACCTGGAACGAGTGAACCTAGAGAACCAGCAAATCGAGTGAGCTACTCGCCCTAGTTATTGGTCTGGCCCATCAGTGGGTGGCGTGCGACCGCTCCTTCAATAAGTGGCGCCTACCACAATAGGTAGGCCCACTCAAGGCAGTTGCAGCGGAGCTTCTAGTCGATTTTTTATTTTGGTCGTCTTGACAGGTTTTTAGTTTTCAATTTCTTTATTTTTCTTATTTTTCTTAAAGCGGAGACTTCTTTTCGAATTCAGGAGCCTTTTCTCAAATTTTGTGAATTTTTTAGTGATCTTTTTTCAAAACCATAAACTATTTTTTAATTTATGAAGTTTTCAATTTCATGATTTTCTTTAGTTATATGAAGGATTTTCAAATTCATGAAGTTTATCATTTTCATAGATTTTTTCAAATTCATGAAGTTTATCATTTTCATAGATTTTTTCAAATTCATGAACTTATTCCAAACTTGTGGACTCTTTTTTATTTATTTTTGAACTTTTTTTAAAAAGTCAATGTTCAACGGTGCCATTAGTGAACATCCGAACTGTCAACTAGGAACCGAGTGAACAAGGGAACAAGTGAACCAAGAGACCTGCTCGCCCGTCTATTGGGCCGACCTACGATCGGGCGGCGGGCGAGCGCTCCTTCAATAAATGGTGCTGACCGCAATAGGAAGGCCCATCTAAGGAAGTTTAGCGCAGAAGCTCAACCTGGTTTTGGGAAGCTTCTAGATGGTTTCTTTTTCTTTTTATCATCTTGGTTTCCTGGACCGTTATTTTTTCATTTTTTTTCTTTTCATGCTCAAATGCGCGGCCTTTTTTCAAATTCGTCAACTCTATCTCACTTTTGTGGTTTTTTTTAAATTATCAAACTTTTTACAAATTTTGTGACCTATTTTTTGAATTTCATGAAAAAAAAAATCAAATCCGCGAGCTCTTAGTTATGAACGTTTTTCAGTTTCATGGTTTTTTTACAATTTTATGAAGATTTTTCAAATTCATGAACTTTTTCATTTTTGTACATATTTTCTCAAATTCCTAAACTTTTTACAAACTCGGAAACTTTTTCTAAATTTGGCGATTTTTTTTAAAAGTCAATGTTTAACCATGCCACTAGTGAACGTTCGACCGGTCAAATAGAAACCGAGCAAACGAGGGAACGAGTGAACCAGGGAAACCGAGCAAGCTGTCACCCCGTTTATGGGGCCGACCCACGAGAAAGGTGCCAATTAGGAGCACTCATGGCCTTCATTGTCCTTCACCTAGACTTATCGCAAAAATTGGGCCAAGTACTTGTTTTATCGCTCTTCCTAGAGATTTCTTGGGTTAGCATTTCGAGGTAGGAGCCCCAAAACTTTTTTTCCTTTTTTATGAGAGGACCCCAAAAACTATTGATAGGCGGAGAGGCTCGCCCAGCTGCACTCCTCGCCCCAACCAGCTGGAAAAAAGATTCGAGGCTTGCACCAGCTAGGTCTCCTAGGATGGGATGTGGTCCACGGCTTCTCCCGTCATACACTTCTTTGCACCAATGTCAAGTTTGTGCCTAGAAGATAGTCGCAACAAAGAATTCGCGTAACTAGGGGCATCTCTGGCCGACCCCTTATCCATTAGAGGAGTAAAGGGCTGAGTATCTTTAGAGGAGTGAAATTACTCCTGTAAAGGTGGGTGACCCTTGCCAATCCCCTACATTTGGAGTAGTAATTTTTATCTCAACTTTTTTAGCATAGCTGACTTGAACTTCAAACAATTCCACATTATATCATCAAATCATTCGCATATTTTGAAATAAACATGCATAACATATAAACCTTTAATAAGCATATGGTTTCATGGATTGAGATATTCAAATTTAAACATGCATAGGTCATCGAAAAGGAATCACGTCGAAAAAGGTTGATCTAAAATCAGCACAACATAGCATATTTTATGTTGTCGATCGATCCCAACCAAAGACATGCACGACCATCCTTGCAAAAGAAATTACCGCCAACATCACCACCCCCACACACACGGTCACTACCATCATCATCACCACCACCACCACCATCCATACGGCCACCACCATCACCACCACCACCGTACACACGGCCACCGCCACCACGACAATTCCGAAGAAACAACTCCGTTTGGGTTAAGATTTCCCGATGAGTGAGCTCCCAAAATTTCTTTACGGTATCATCCATTGTGGTTGGGTTCATGAACATGATAGAACGGTCTTCGGCTTTATTTGCATTCCGAACTCAGTGGTATCGAAACCTTGCGCCTCGTGAACGTACTCGACAGGGTCCTCGGACTCGAACTCGTCTCCCGGTACTACCCACAAGAAAGAGCAAGCATACATGTGACGCCCCCGATTCAATCGTACACTAATCATACACGCAAACGTGTATGATCAAGATCAGGGACTCATGGGAAGATATCACAACACAACTCTAAAAGTAAAATAAGTCATACAAGCATCATAATACAAGCAAGGGGCCTCGAGGGCTCGAATACAAGTGAGATACAAATCGAAAGAGGCGCAGGCCTCCTGCCTGGGATCCTCCTAAACTACTCCTGGTCGTCGTCAGCGGGCTGCACGTAGTAGTAGGCACCTCCGGTGTAGTAGGAGTCGTCGTCGACCGTGGCGTCTGGCTCCTGGGCTCCAGCATCTGGTTGCGACAACCTGGTAGAATGGAGAGGGGGGAAAAGAGGGAGAAAAGCAACCGTGAGTACTCATCCAAAGTACTCGCAAGCAAGGATCTACACTACATATGCAGGGGTATATGGGTAAAGGGCCATATCGGTGGACTGAACTGCAGAAGGCCAGAATAAGTGGGGGATAGCTAATCCTGTCGAAGACTACGCTTCTGGCTACCTCTATCTTGCAGCATCTAGGAGAGAGTAGATGGTAAGTTCACCAAGTAGCATCGCATAGCATAATCCTACCCGGCGATCCCCTCCTCGTCGCCCTGTTAGAGAGCGATCACCGGGTTATATCTGGCACTTGGAAGGGTGTGTTTTATTAAGTATCCGGTTCTAGTTGTCATAAGGTCAAGGTACAACTCCGGGTCGTCCTTTTACCGAGGGACACGGCTATTCAAATAGATAAACTTCCCTGCAGGGGTGCACCACATAAGCCAACACGCTTTATCCCATTTAGCCGGACACACTTTCCTGGGTCATGCCCGGCCTCGGAAGATCAACACGTCGCAACCCTACCTAGGCACAACAGAGAGGTCAACACACCGGTCTAATCCTAAGCGCGCATGGGTCTGGGCCCATCGCCCATTGCACACCTGCACGTTCCGTGGGCGGCCGGAAGTAGACCTCGCGACCTCCATTACAAAGGAAGTCACGTTACGCGGTCCAATCTGGCGCGTGCCGCTCAGTCGCTGAGGCCACGAAGGCTTCGGCTGATACCACGACGTCGAGTGCCCATATCTTTCCCACGTAGTTGGTTAGTGCGTATAGACCAAATGGCCAGACTCAGATCAAATACCAAGATCTCGTTAAGTGTGTTAATTGATGTAACCACGGACACCGACCAGGGCCTGGCCCACCTCTCTCCTAGGCGGTCTCAACCTGCCCTGTCGCTAAGCAAAGATCCACCCAAAGGGCCGTCGGGACAAAGGTCCTTTCAGCCCCCAATCCGTGAATGACTCGCGGGTGCTCCACGAGCCGACCCGACTTTAGTCACTACATGTATCATGTATAAAGTATATAGTATAAACCCATGATCACCTCCCAAGTGATCACCGCCCGATATTATAGCACAGCAGACGGACAAGAATGTAGGGCCATATATGGAATACTAGCATCCTATACTAAGCATGTAGGATTGCAGGTAAAGGTAACAACAGTAGTAGCAAGGACATGCTATGTATCAGGAAAGGATTAACGAAAAGCAGTAACATGCTACACTACTCTAATGCAAGCAGTATAGAGAAGAATAGGCGATATCTGGTGATCAAGGGGGGGCTTGCCTGGTTGCTCTAGCAAGAAGGAGGGGTCGTCAACAGCGTAGTCGGTCGGGGCACCAGCAGCGGCGTCGGTCTCGTAGTCTACCGGGGAGAAGAGGGGGAAGAAACAATGAATACAATGCAAACAGAAGCATGACGGTGAATGACATGACAATGCGCGGTGCTAGGTGTGCCCTAACGCGGTAGGAGGTGATACCGGTGAAGGGGAGAAACATCCGAGAAAGTATCCCCGGTGTTTCGCGTTTTCGGACAGATGAACCGGAGGGGGAAAGTTGCGAGTTTGCTATGCTAGGGATGTGTGGTGGATGAACGGGCTGTGTATCCGGATTCGTCTCGTCGTTCTGAGCAACTTTCATGTACAAAGTATTTTCATCCGAGTTACGGTTTATTTTCTATGATTTATCAAAGTTTTATGCAGTTTTGACATTTATTCTATTATCTAAATCAGACATTATCCAGAACAGGGCAAGGTGATGTCAGCATGACATCACCACGAAGTCAGCAGGTCAAACCCAGCTGACCAGAGTCAAAGTTGGACTGTGGGTCCCGTGGGACCCACCTGTCATAGACTAACATGTTAATTTGGTTTTAATTAAGCAGGATTAATTGATTAGGTTAATTAAACACAGTTAATTATGTTAATTAATTTAGTTAATTAATTAATTAATACTTGTATTTATTATTATTTTTAATTCTTTTTTATATTTTTTTAATGTTCTAGGGGTTGGACCCCACATGTGTGTGGCCCAGGGCCTTAACGGGCACATGGGAAGCGGGCGCTGGCGCTGCGATACGGGCGATGCTGGGCGTCGGGCACTAGCCCGGCAGGGCACTCGCCCAGGCCATCCGCGGCGCAGTGGGGTGCCGGCGGGTGTGGCTGCGGCTGCCGAAGCAGTAGCAGCAAGGGCGGCGCGAAGGGGAGTGGCCCGGGGGGGGGACGGGATGCGGCAGAGCAGAGGCGAGCGAGGTCAGGGCGGGGTCGGCTGGCGGAGGCGGGCTCGAGCAGTTGGTAGCAGCGGCAAAAGGGGGGCGCCGGCGGCAGCTAAAGCAGCAGCGGGGGAGGTGCGCGCCGACGGGCGCAGGAGCGAGGCGAGGAGGGCCGCGGGTGCAAGCACAGGGTGCGGTCGGCAGGGGGCCGCGGGCGCCGTTTCAAGGGGCGCGACGAGCTGCGGGCGGTTGCCGCGTGGTTGAGCGTGAGCGCGGTGACCGTAGGGAGGGAAGATGGGGTCGGACGGGGAGGTCCTCACCGGCCCTGTAGTTGTGCAACGGTATGCTCGATGGAGGGGCCGGAGATGCGTTTCCGGCGACGTGCGATGGATGGCGACGTCGGGGGCCCTTTCCGATCCAGGAACGGGGAGGAGGGTGAGGACGACGGCGAGCGACGGGCGGGGCGGCGCCGGTGATGCGTCGAGGAGGCGGGGTCCTGATGTGGATCGAGGGGGCGAAGGAGTGAGGCGATGGCGTCTGGGGCCCGCTGCCTCGACCTAGATGCGATCGGGGGGGGAAGAGGAGCGAGGGGATCGTTTCCCCGATCCAGATTGGATCGGGAAGGGGGAGGAGAGAACGAGGGAGTGGGGGAAGTGGTGCGGTTAGGGGGGTTAGGGTTTCGGCACCAGGGGATAAGGGGGTGGGGCGTCGGCTGGGCCGGCGGACTGGTTGGGTGGGATGGCCCGAGGCCCATGGGGAGCGGGGGGGGGGGGGTTCTTTGCTTTTCTATTTATTTTAGTTACACATTAATTTTAATTTAGTAAAATATATCTATAGCCCCTAAAATAATGTTTCAGAACAATACACTACTATAAAAAGTTTTTCCCTGATATAAAATAGTTTAGTATTTTATAAAATACCTAAGGCGTTCAAATAGTTGTTTTGCCAATGTTTAAATCATTTTAGTGCTTTTAATCTTTTTAAAAAAATGTGGTTCCTCCACCATTATGACTTAGGATTTATTTGTCCCATTTTGGACATTTTAGTTTTAACGTTTGAAAATTTTACCGTTTGACTTGATTTTGAATTTAAATTTGAATCGGTCTCGAACTAACACGAGATTAGCAACAGTAACCATCGTGACGTGGCATCATTAACAGAGGTTTACTGTAGCTTAACTACCCGGGCGTCACAATTCTCCTCCACTACAAGAAATCTCGTCCCGAGGTTAAGAGGGGAGTAAGGGGGAATGTTCTGGTTACGATATTTTAACGGATCTTCTCGAAGAAGTTAATCCTTTCGTTGATGTCTTCAATTCTTTATTCCAATGTATCATGATGAAGTTGTCGTCCTTTCTTCGGGAACTCCATCATACTTACGAAAGGATAAGGGGGCATTACGGAAAAACGGACCGCTACAATGTTTGCTTATCTAGTAGATAACATCGGGGAAGGTGGCAGAAGTAACCCTTGAATTGAAACTTAAGACATTATCAAGAGCAAAGTGAGTAGATATTATGGGAAGTTTCAAGCCGGCAGGCAATCGATCGATGCCTGAAACAGGGCGTGAAAGGGGTTCAAAGCAATGGGAATAAGTGTTGTGTCTCACACCAAAATTTATGATCTCTTGGAAGGTGGCTCGCAGATTACCTACGAAACCAATAGTAAGGGATAACTTTGTGAACAAGGTGTACAGGAGAGTCAGGTTTTGATCCTGTGGAACTGTGAGTTATGGGCCCACCATGTGGTTAAAAGTAGGAAGGTCAGTGACATCTTGCATGATCATGTAAGCAAGGCATGTCAGAGAATAGTCTGTCGGTTATGTCGGCAACAACATCGGTACCAAGGGCGAGGGACGAAGAGAACCATTTTCCTGCTCGTTTGAACGAGGCGCACCAGTAGGCAAGGTTCTCGTCCATCGGTGGTTACCGGAATGTCATCAACAAATGCAACAGGGTCTTACTGACACGGTTGTACACCAAGGTGTTTACATAAGCAGGAGAAAATTACTGCTTAGATCATATAGATCACCAGAAAGGTTAAACAAATCAATGAAAAGCAAAGGTGACCATCAGATTAAACAGAACAATGGAAAGGTAAATGTGTTTAAACACATGTTTCAGGGATATATCCTTCCCAAGGACAAGCAGAGCATGATATCCATGACAGGATAGAAAGTAGATAACTGTTTAGGTAAGGGGAGAGGAATTTCATGACATAACCCAAACATCGGTATTTGGATAATGGACAAAGAAAATTTAGCATTGTTCTTCAAATGCTCTTATTGAAAATCAGAGTACCACAGACATGCTTCGAGGTAGCATTGGCATGGTCTTCAAGCAAAGGTCAGACTTTGGATACAAAGGATCCATCGGAAACAACTTATAGAATAAGTCTTACAATTTCCTCATGGAAAAATGGATAACCTTGCTGAAAAGGAATCTATAACAATAGGGCCTCCGGCCAGGTGTGCTAGGCACGACATCACCTTACCGGGTCACATAAAGACCAGTGTTATATCTCTTGGAAATATGTTCCAACCATCATATCAGACCGAGATTCAGTTCTGATTGGTGGCAGGATACCTAGGAAGAAAAGGTGCAACATAATTGACGAGATGACAATGTAAGATTCTCGGGAAATGAACTATGGAGCGAGTTCCGACACACGAGTTCATCATTAAGCCAAGGAGTGGTGAGGAGGTGGCTGATTTACTCAGCGACAATTCATTGAGATTTTCAAAAGATGGATTTCCACACTTATGTGAACAAGGAGATAACATTTGTCAGGTCAAATGATATAATGAGGTATGCTGGAGGAAAACATACACAGTTAAACATTGGTTGAAAGATGCACCCGAAATATGGGCTTAGGTAGCATGATCAATGTTAGAATGGTGATCCGATAACCAATGGTCTAAGAATGAAATATTGACCATTAACTTCAAAGCAATAGGGTTGCTAGAAGTTTTGAAGTCGCACATCATTGTTCGATTGTCGGTTTTCCGGTAAGAAATAACACGGGGACCAAGGAATGAACGGATATGGCAAAAGGTATCACCTGCATCAAGAATTCTTAAGAGGTGGTGAAATTCTCACGACATTCTTGACATAAAAGATGGCAATACTCCAAGGTAAAGAAGAACAAATGCTGGATAGCGAGGATCTCAAGGTATAACACAAGACACGAACAAGTTTGTGTTGAACGGAAGGCAATCGAGTGGTCGATTATAACACAAATCATCGAGGGCAAGGATGGTATTTCTCATCATGAATTCAATTGATATCCTTGAGGAGCTTGGAATGTTGATGATGATCATGACACATTTGTCGAGAGGTTTCATGAAGATATAATCGCTCATCGGCGAAATCAAGTCAAAGGAATGATGAAGCAAGAGGTTATTGGAACCATGGGTACGACACAAACTCGAAACCAAGCTTGTTGTTCAAGGTGGAATGATAAGACAAGGAAATCAATGCAAGCTTAGCTCAGCGTCAAAAATTGTGTTCCGGGAAGAAGGACCGGGTAGCACAGTTAAGATTTAGCACAATAATGATATAGCCGATCAGGCTAGGAATGACATGATCAGGTACAAACTCGGAAGTAAAGAATATTAGTAAGAGTTGTTGAACCGTAATGCGGACTCGGTTCAGTTATCGGTGCCTTTGAGTGTTTAAAAACTCGGAGCCCGTGAGAAATTGGAATCAGTGAGGATGTAGTACTTGATGAAGAACTCATAAGAGGTTATGCAGTTCTGTGATAATCTCGAGATACCAGGGGGTAATACTCGACGACAGATCAAAATAGAGGTTGGACTGGGTATTGTTCTGCAGAAGACAAGTGCTTAAACTTGCACGAGAAATGGTATTTAAAAGAGAACATGGTTGGAACCACGATTGCAAAATGCCAGATCCCAGATATAAGATAAACTTATACCAAGGAAATATTTATTTGAAGAGAAGCTTTAATGATACGATCTACATCGTTTCCATGGCATGAACACAAAGTTCAAGGTCAACTCCCACTTCTCCAATGCATAACCTTTCATCCACTTCTCACTTTCGAAGAAGTTGTAGTGTTGAAATTTTATCTGGCAAAATACCAGAATAGTATGACTCGTGAAAACTTTCGAGTTCACACATATTAAGGAAGGCATAGGTTCAACCCGTCAGGGTATCGTGGAAACATATACCACAAACTTCGGAGTAAATAATACAAGCTCGAAAGTAGAGTATGATTATCAAAGCAGAGGATACAAATTACCAAAGGCATTATATACCCATGGAAATGCTCACAAGGTTTTTGAATATGAAGGATATTATCGGATAAAATCCAACAAAGGATCCGGTGGTCTTCAAGGGATCTGATGTGAGCATCGGTACTCAACCAGAGGAAGAAAGGATGCAAGGAGATCAGACTATAGAAACAACTGACTAATTCAAAGCTGAAATGCAAAGGAATTATGAACTTCAAATCAAGGGATCAGAAGCAAAACACTCTGATCAAGGATGGATAAGTTGAGTAGGCTTAGGGGTACAATCGATGGCAATTTGATTGGTTGAGATCCAGCTCATGTTTAATATGACGTCTGAGCCGGAAGGATGAATTCTAGGATCTGATTGAGGATTGCGAGCATTCGTAACATATCGAATCAAGGGACTCGAAATGATAATGACAAATGATGCTAATGAATATTGCTAGTCATATGGAACGCAACCATAATGCAAGCAGACAAGTATTTGCAGAGTAATGGCGGGCAGAGATTTATCAAAAGATCAGATAGTATTTCAAGGTGTCTTGTGAATCATATGAACAATGGGGGAAGAGCGGATACTCTGTAAGTGCGAGGAATTATCCGTAGAGGGTATTCATGTGGCAAGAACTGCAATGCAGTAGGCACAAAGTATTCTCAGATCAAATAGAGATAATTTCGGGGTATCTTCTAATAACAAGATCAACTGAGAACAAAAGTAAGAACAACAGGTGTATGTATTTATCCATAGGGATATTTCGGTGGTAGGGAATTGCAAAAGAAGTGGGCACAAAGTCTCGAGAGAACTTTAGAGAGTATCTTCGGAATCTTCTGGTGCAGCAAGCGACCATCTGGAGTGAGGGCTCTCCGGGAGAAAGTATTTTCGAGAACCTAAAGTTAGTTTTGTTTTTAGCAAAATCATTTAACCCGAATAGAAGAGAGATCAGAGTCCCAGAGTATAGGTTGACGAATAAAAGATCCTAATACCACCCAATGGCGACGTGGGCCCGTAAGCCACACAGCCATGTTTGTAAAAGTTTTGCAATTAATAGACTCGAGTTCGGCCAAGGAGTGTGGAAGGGGGATTCCTACAGGCAGTCGACTCTGATACCAACTTGTGACGCCCCCGATTCAATCGTACACTAATCATACACGCAAACGTGTACGATCAAGATCAGGGACTCACGGGAAGATATCACAACACAACTCTAAAAATAAAATAAGTCATACAAGCATCATAATACAAGCCAGGGGCCTCGAGGGCTCGAATACAAGTGCTCGATCATAGACGAGTCAGCGAAGCAACAATATCTGAGTACAGACATTAGTAAACAAGTTTGCCTTAAGAAGGCTAGCACAAACTGGGATACAGATCGAAAGAGGCGCAGGCCTCCTGCCTGGGATCCTCCTAAACTACTCCTGGTCGTCGTCAGCGGGCTGCACGTAGTAGTAGGCACCTCCGGTGTAGTAGGAGTCGTCGTCGACGGTGGCGTCTGGCTCCTGGGCTCCAGCATCTGGTTGCGACAACCAGGTAGAATGGAGAGGGGGAAAAGAGGGAGAAAAGCAACCGTGAGTACTCATCCAAAGTACTCGCAAGCAAGGATGTACAGTACATATGGAGGGGTATATGGGTAAAGGGCCATATCGGTGGACTGAACTGCAGAATGCCAGAATAAGTGGGGGATAGCTAATCCCGTCGAAGACTACGCTTCTGGCCACCTCCATCTTGCAGCATGTAGGAGAGAGTAGATGGTAAGTTCACCAAGTAGCATCGCATAGCATAATCCTACCCGGCGATCCCCTCCTCGTCGCCCTGTTAGAGAGCGATCACTTGGTTATATCTGGCACTTGGAAGGGTGTGCTTTATTAAGTATCCGGTTCTAGTTTTCATAAGGTCAAGGTACAACTCCGGGTCGTCCTTTTACCGAGGGACACGGCTATTCGAATAGATAAACTTCCCTGCAGGGGTGCACCACATAACCCAACACACTTGGTCCCATTTGGCCGGACACACTTTCCTGGGTCATGCCCGGCCTCGGAAGATCAACACGTCACAACCCTACCTAGGCACAACAGAGAGGTCAGCACGCCGGTCTAATCCTAAGCGCGTAGGGGTCTGGGCCCATCGCCCATTGCACACCTGCACGTTGCGTGGGCGGCCGAAAGCAGACCTAGCAACCTCCATTACAAAGGAAGTCACGTTACGCGGTCCAATCTGGCGCGCGCCGCTCAGTCGCTGACGTCACGAAGGCTTCGGCTGATACCACGACGTCGAGTGCCCATATCTTTCCCACGTAGTTGGTCAGTGCGTATAGACCAAATGGCCAGACTCAGATCAAATACCAAGATCTCATTAAGTGTGTTAATTGATGTAACCGCGGACACCGACCAGGGCCTGGCCCACCTCTCTCCTAAGCGGTCTCAACCTGCCCTGTCGCTCCGCCACAAAGATCGACCCAAAGGGCCGTTGGGACAAAGGTCCTTTCAGCCCCCAATCCGTGAATCACTCGCGGGTGCTCCATGAGCCGACCCGACTTTAGTCACCACATGTATCATGTATAAAGTATATAGTATAAACCCATGATCACCTCCCAAGTGATCACGGCCCGATAGTATAGCACAGCAGACGGACAAGAATGTAGGGCCATAGATGGAATACTAGCATCCTATACTAAGCATGTAGGATTGCAGGTAAAGGTAACAACAGTAGTAGCAAGGACAGGCTATGTATCAGGATAGGATTAATGAAAAGCAGTAACATGCTACACTACTCTAATGCAAGTAGTATAGAGAAGAATAGGCGATATCTGGTGATCAAGGGGGGGGGG
>NC_057802.1:558686065-558690499 GCF_018294505.1 Triticum aestivum
CTTGAAGCTAAGCAACGTGAGCATTGCGCCTCTTCTTCATCGTCTCTGCACTCAGGGCTTATAAACCGCTCCTAGTGCCTCTCAGCTAGCGAGGTGGGACTAAAAAACTGCTTAGTAAGAAACTCTAGTACCGGTTCGTGCCACGAACCGGTACTAAAGGTGCTTGTGGGGCCACAGCCTCATTAGTACCGGTTCGTGGCACCAACCGGGACCAAAGGGTGGAATTGGTCCCGGTTCGTGCCACCAACCGGGACCAATGGCCTTGCACAGCGGCGTGGTGGTGAGTTTAGTCCCACCTCGCTAGCTGAGAGAGAGCCGCACCTGTTTATAAGGTGCGGTGCGCCTGAGCTGTCGAGCTCCTCTCTAAAGCAGGCTTACGGGCCTAACCTCTCTGTACATGCTTGTGGGCCTACTGGGCCTTCTGCGGGCCTGAATCCTGGCCCATGGATGGGTTTCTAATCGTATTCAGGCCGTGGTGGCCCAGTAGGTGGCATAATTTTTAATTTTTGGCCTGTTATTTTTCATGCATTTACTAATTATTTTGAGTTATAAGACCCTAAAATTGAAAAGCATTTCAAATGAACTCTGAAAAGGTTGAAAGTTGGCATGGTATCATCATTTCATCCACATAGCATGTGTAAGAAAGTTGAGAGGGTTACGGCAAAAACTAGATCCACTTCGTGTACAAAACGGACAATGGTATCATACTCGTCTGTTACAAAGTTGGCATGGTATCATCATAATAGTTGCGGGAGAAAGTCTTCACTTTTTCTTCGCTTGTGTCATTTTCTTATTGCGCCGTAACCATGGATAATCTTCATCGTTTATCAGGATGCTTGGGTCAGCCTTGACTTTGAAGGGAGGAATTTCATGAAACTTTTCATAATCTTCAGACATGTCTGTCTTGCCCTCCACTCCCACAATGTCTCTTTTTCCTGAAAGAACTATGTGGCGCTTTGGCTCATCGTATGATGTATTCGCTTCCTTATCTTTTCTTTTTCTCGGTCTGGTAGACATGTCCTTCACATAGATAACCTGTGCCACATCATTGGCTAGGACGAACGGTTCATCAGTGTACCCAAGGTTGTTCAGATCCACTGTTGTCATTCCGTACTGTGGGTCTACCTGTACCCCGCCTCCTGACAGATTGACCCATTTGCACTTAAACAAAGGGACCTTAAAATCATGTCCGTAGTGAAGTTCCCATATGTCCATTATGTAACAATAATATGTGTCCTTCCCCTCTCGGTTGCTGCATCAAAGCGGACACCGCTGTTTTGGTTGGTGCTCTTTTGATCTTGGGCGATCGTGTAAAATGTATTCCCATTTATCTCGTATCCTTTGTAAGTCAATACAGTCGAAGATGGTCCCCTGGACAACGAGTATAACTCATCACAAACAGTAGTGTCACCTCTGAGACGTGTTTCCAACCAACTGCTGAAAGTCCTGATGTGTTCACATGTAATCCAGTCGTCACACTGCTCCGGGTGTTTGGAGCGCAGACTGTTCTTGTGTTCATCGACATACGGGGTCATCAAGGTAGAGTTCTGTAGAACTATGTAGTGTGCTTGAGACCAAGAATATCCGTCCCTGCATATTATTGAGTCCCCTCCAAGCGTGCCTTTTCCAGCCAGTCTCCCCTCATACCGCGATTTAGGGAGACCTATCTTCTTAAGGCCAGGAATGAAGTCAACACAAAACGCAATGACATCCTCTGTTTGATGGCCCATGGAGATGCTTCCTTCTGGCCTAGCGCGGTTACGGACATATTTCTTTAGGACTCCCATGAACGTCTCAAAGGGGAACATATTGTGTAGAAATACGGGCCCCAGAATGGCAATCTCGTCGACTAGATGAACTAGGACGTGCGTCATGATATTGAAGAAGGATGGTGGGAACACCAGCTCGAAACTGACAAGACATTGTGCCACATCACTCCTTAGCCTTGGTATGATTTCTGGATCGATCACCTTCTGAGAGATTGCATTGAGGAATGCACATAGCTTCACAATCGCTAATCGGACGTTTTCCGGTAGAAGCCCCCTCAATGCAACCAGAAGCAGTTGCGTCATAATCACGTGGCAGTCATGAGACTTTAGGTTCTGGAACTTTTTCTCTGTCATATTTATTATTCTCTTTATATGCGATGAGAAGCCAGTCGGGACCTTCATACTGAGCAGGCATTCAAAGAAGATTTCTTTCTCTTCTTTCGTAAGAGCGTAGCTGGCAGGACCTTCATACTGCTTTGGAGGCATGCCGTCTTTTTCGTGCAAATGTTGCAGGTCCTCCCGTGCCTCAGGTGTATCTTTTGTCTTCCCATACACGCCCAAGAAGCCTAGCACGTTCACGCAAAGGTTCTTCGTCACGTGCATCACGTCGATTGAAGAGCGGACCTCTAGCTCTTTCCAGTAGGGTAGGTCCCAAAATATAGATTTCTTCTTCCACATGGGTGCGTGTCCCTCAGCGTCATTCGGAACAGCTAGTCCGCCGGGACCCTTTCCAAAGATTACGTGTAAATCATTGACCATAGCAAGTACGTGATCACCGGTACGCATGGCGGGCTTCTTCCGGTGATCTGCCTCGCCTTTGAAATGCTTGCCCTTCTTTCGACATTGATGGTTGGTCGGAAGAAATCGATGATGGCCCAGGTACACATTCTTCCTGCATTTGTCCAGGTATATACTTTCAGTGTCATCTAAACAGTGCGTGCATGCGTGGTATCCCTTGTTTGTCTGTCCTGAAAGGTTACTGAGAGCGGGCCAATCGTTGATGGTTACAAACAACAACGCGTGCAGGTTAAATTCCTCCTGTTGGTGCTCATCCCATGTACGTACACCGTTTCCATTCCACAGCTGTAAAAGTTCTTCAACTAATGGCCTTAGGTACACATCAATGTCATTGCCGGGTTGCTTAGGGCCTTGGATGAGAACTGGCATCATAATGAACTTCCTCTTCATGCACATCCAAGGAGGAAGGTTATACATACATAGAGTCACGGGCCAGGTGCTGTGATTGCTGCTCTGCTCCCCGAAAGGATTAATGCCATCCGCGCTTAAACCAAACCATACGTTCCTTGGGTCAGCTGCAAACTCAGCCCAGTACTTTCTCTCGATTTTTCTCCACTGCGACCCGTCAGCGGGTGCTCTCAACTTCCCGTCTTTCTTATGGTCCTCGCTTTTCCATCGCATCAACTTGGCATGCTCTTCGTTTCTGAACAGACGTTTCAACCGTGGTATTATAGGAGCATACCACATCACCTTCGCAGGAACCCTCTTCCTGGGGGGCTCGCCGTCAACATCACCAGGGTCATCTCGTCTGATCTTATACCGCAATGCACCGCATACCGGGCATGCGTTCAGATCCTTGTACGCACCGCGGTAGAGGATGCAGTCATTAGGGCATGCATGTATCTTCTGCACCTCCAATCCTAGAGGGCATACGACCTTCTTTGCTGCGTATGTACTGTCGGGCAATTCGTTATCCTTTGGAAGCTTCTTCTTCAATATTTTCAATAGCTTCTCAAATCCTTTGTCAGGCACAGTATTCTCTGCCTTCCACTGCAGCAATTCCAGTATGGTACCGAGCTTTGTGTTGCCATCTTCGCAATTGGGGTACAACCCTTTTTTGTGATCCTCTAACATGCAATCGAACTTCAGCTTCTCCTTTTGACTTTCGCATTGCGTCCTTGCATCGACAATGACTCGGCGGAGATCATCATCATCGTGCACTGGTTCCTCTTGATCTTCAGCAGCTTCCCCCCTTGCAGCATCATTGGGCACATCGTCTGGTTCCTCTTAATCTTCAGCAGCTTCCCCCGTTGCAGCATCACCGTATTCAGGGGGCACATAGTTGTCATCGTCCTCTTCTTCTTTGCCGTATTCCATCATAACCCCTATTTCTCCGTGCCTCGTCCAAACATTATAGTGTGGCATGAAACCCTTGTAAAGCAGGTGGGTGTGAAGGATTTTCCGGTCAGAGTAAGACTTCGTATTCCCACATATAGGGCATGGACAACACATAAAACCATTCTGCTTGTTTGCCTCAGCCACTTCGAGAAAATCATGCACGCCCTTAATGTACTCGGAGGTGTGTCTGTCACCGTACATCCATTGCCGGTTCATCTGCGTGCATTATATATAATTAAGTGTGTCAAAAACCATTACAGAACATCATGAATAGATAATTAAGTGACCAAATTAATAGAAGTTCATCATCACATTAAAACCAAAGTACATACATAGTTCTCATCTAACAACATATATATGGCTATCCAGAGCATCTAGTTAATTAAACCATACATTGAAACTATGTAAAACATTTCAATGCGAAAACAAATGCGATCATAATCGCAACCAAGGTAACAATTGATCCAACGACATAATGATACCAAGCCTCGGTAGGAATGGCATATTTTCTAATTTCTAATCTTCAAGC
>NC_057802.1:558691563-558693104 GCF_018294505.1 Triticum aestivum
AAAGGCCTTTAGTCCCGGTTGGTGCCACGAACCGGGACCAAAGGCCTTGTGCTGCCCCGCGTCAAAAGTTTAGTCCCACCTCGCTAGTTGAGAGGGCTCGAGAGTGGTTTATAAGCGCTGCTGCGCCCACCCTCTCGAGCTCCTCTCAACTGCAGGCTTTCGGGCCTAACCGTTCTCTTTGCCTGTGGGGCCTACTGGGCCTTTTGCGGGCCTGAATCCTGGCCCACGGATGGGTTTCAAGTCGTATTCAGGCCGTGGTGGCCCAGTAGGTGGCATAATTTTTTTTCTCTGTTTTTTGTTTTCTCTTTTGCTTTATTTGTTTTGTTTTTTTCTACTTACAACAAAAAACTTATTTATTTTATTTCTAATTACTTATGTATTTTACTTTAATTATTTTATTTTTATTTATTTTACTGCTGCCATTTTTATTTATTTTACTGCTGCTATTTTTATTTAATTTATTAAGGTTTATTTATTTTAGTTACTATAGTTTATTTTATTAAGGTTTATTTATTTTTATTTACTATAAAAAATTAACATAGATGCGCCTATAGAGAAAATTCAACCTAAATTCATAATAAATTTCTATGAAATTCAAAGAAATTTACTGTGAATTTAGGTCAAATTCCCTGTATAAGGGCATCTATTTTCACTTTGAGAGGAGCTCAACAAGGCAGAGAGGGACGGGCTTATAAACTGGTGTGAGCGCCCTTCGGTTGGCGAGGTGGGTCTAAACACTGGCCGCAACTAGGACCAGCCCTTTAGTCCCGGTTTGTGTTATGAACCGGGACTAAAGAGTGGTGGGCCAGGAGCGTGGCCCATTGGTCCCGGTTTGTCCCACCAACCGGGACCAAAGGGTATGGACGAACCGGGACCAATGCCCCCACGAGGCCCGGCAGGCCCCTGGCCGCACGAACCGGGACCAATGCTCACATTAGTCCCGGTTCGTGACTGAACCGGGACTAATGTGAATATTGCCCTATGACCAAAGCCCATTTTTCTACTAGTGGGCGTTCAGGCTGTGGGGGTTTCCCTATCGAACGAAATCAATCGTCAAGGAGTAATGATCATACCGAAGGTTTCTGTCGGTCTGGCCCCTCCCCGGGCCGAACGTTTGGCCAATATCGGCGTCCTATCTTTTTGGAACATCCACACCTTCCACATAATTTCTTTTATTTGAATGGTTTCCAATAAGTAATCCCATCATGATCAGAAGCATATATGACATATTTGTACCAAACTTACTCGCAGAAAAAAAGTATTGCTCTCTCCGTCTCGAATTACTTGTCTTGCATTTGTCTAGATACACATGCATTTAGATATGTTTTAGTGTTAAATACATCCGTAGATAGACAAATATTTAGGATGAAGGTAATACTACTTAATTTCCATTGATTTAATAGTATCACTGAACATATTTATTTTTAGATGAAAATCAAGTACACACCTACATTGATTTCCAGGGATATATATCGTACAATTTAGCAAGTATTTAAGCTGTCGGCGATCTTGACCAGAGCATCACAGAGCTCCCTAGGCCT
>NC_057802.1:558810137-558814567 GCF_018294505.1 Triticum aestivum
TCTTCGCTTGTGTCATTTTCTTATTGCGCCGTAACCATGGATAATCTTCATCGTTTATCAGGATGCTTGGGTCAGCCTTGACTTTGAAGGGAGGAATTTCATGAAACTTTTCATAATCTTCAGACATGTCTGTCTTGCCCTCCACTCCCACAATGTCTCTTTTTCCTGAAAGAACTATGTGGCGCTTTGGCTCATCGTATGATGTATTCGCTTCCTTATCTTTTCTTTTTCTCGGTCTGGTAGACATGTCCTTCACATAGATAACCTGTGCCACATCATTGGCTAGGACGAACGGTTCGTCAGTGTACCCAAGGTTGTTCAGATCCACTGTTGTCATTCCGTACTGTGGGTCTACCTGTACCCCGCCTCCTGACAGATTGACCCGTTTGCACTTAAACAAAGGGACCTTAAAATCATGTCCGTAGTGAAGTTCCCATATGTCCATTATGTAACCATAATATGTGTCCTTCCCCTCTCGGTTGCTGCATCAAAGCGGACACCGCTGTTTTGGTTGGTGCTCTTTTGATCTTGGGCGATCGTGTAAAATGTATTCCCATTTATCTCGTATCCTTTGTAAGTCAATACAGTCGAAGATGGTCCCCTGGACAACGAGTATAACTCATCACAAACAGTAGTGTCACCTCTGAGACGTGTTTCCAACCAACTGCTGAAAGTCCTGATGTGTTCACATGTAATCCAGTCGTCACACTGCTCCGGGTGTTTGGAGCGCAGACTGTTCTTGTGTTCATCGACATACGGGGTCATCAAGGTAGAGTTCTGTAGAACTATGTAGTGTGCTTGAGACCAAGAATATCCGTCCCTGCATATTATTGAGTCCCCTCCAAGCGTGCCTTTTCCAGTCAGTCTCCCCTCATACCGCGATTTAGGGAGACCTATCTTCTTAAGGCCAGGAATGAAGTCAACACAAAACCCAATGACATCCTCTGTTTGATGGCCCATGGAGATGCTTCCTTCTGGCCTAGCGCGGTTACGGACATATTTCTTTAGGACTCCCATGAACCTCTCAAAGGGGAACATATTGTGTAGAAATACGGGCCCCAGAATGGCAATCTCGTCGACTAGATCAACTAGGACGTGCGTCATGATATTGAAGAAGGATGGTGGGAACACCAGCTCGAAACTGACAAGACATTGTGCCACATCACTCCTTAGCCTTGGTATGATTTCTGGATCGATCACCTTCTGAGAGATTGCATTGAGGAATGCACATAGCTTCACAATCGCTAATCGGACGTTTTCCGGTAGAAGCCCCCTCAATGCAACCGGAAGCAGTTGCGTCATAATCACGTGGCAGTCATGAGACTTTAGGTTCTGGAACTTTTTCTCTGTCATATTTATTATTCTCTTTATATGCGATGAGAAGCCAGTCGGGACCTTCATACTGAGCAGGCATTCAAAGAAGATTTCTTTCTCTTCTTTCGTAAGAGCGTAGCTGGCAGGACCTTCATACTGCTTTGGAGGCATGCCGTCTTTTTCGTGCAAATGTTGCAGGTCCTCCCGTGCCTCAGGTGTATCTTTTGTCTTCCCATACACGCCCAAGAAGCCTAGCACGTTCACGCAAAGGTTCTTCGTCACGTGCATCACGTCGATTGAAGAGCGGACCTCTAGCTCTTTCCAGTAGGGTAGGTCCCAAAATATAGATTTCTTCTTCCACATGGGTGCGTGTCCCTCAGCGTCATTCAGAACAGCTAGTCCGCCGGGACCCTTTCCAAAGATTACGTGTAAATAATTGACCATAGCAAGTACGTGATCACCGGTACGCATGGCGGGCTTCTTCCGGTGATCTGCCTCGCCTTTGAAATGCTTGCCCTTCTTTCGACATTGATGGTTGGTCGGAAGAAATCGATGATGGCCCAGGTACACATTCTTCCTGCATTTGTCCAGGTATATACTTTCAGTGTCATCTAAACAGTGCGTGCATGCGTGGTATCCCTTGTTTGTCTGTCCTGAAAGGTTACTGAGAGCGGGCCAATCGTTGATGGTTACAAACAACAACGCGTGCAGGTTAAATTCCTCCTGTTGGTGCTCATCCCATCTACGTACACCGTTTCCATTCCACAGCTGTAAAAGTTCTTCAACTAATGGCCTTAGGTACACATCAATGTCATTGCCGGGTTGCTTAGGGCCTTGGATGAGAACTGGCATCATAATGAACTTCCTCTTCATGCACATCCAAGGAGGAAGGTTATACATACATAGAGTCACGGGCCAGGTGCTGTGATTGCTGCTCTGCTCCCCGAAAGGATTAATGCCATCCGCGCTTAAACCAAACCATACGTTCCTTGGGTCAGCTGCAAACTCAGCCCAGTACTTTCTCTCGATTTTTCTCCACTGCGACCCGTCAGCGGGTGCTCTCAACTTCCCGTCTTTCTTATGGTCCTCGCTTTGCCATCGCATCAACTTGGCATGCTCTTCGTTTCTGAACAGACGTTTCAACCGTGGTATTATAGGAGCATACCACATCACCTTCGCAGGAACCCTCTTCCTGGGGGGCTCGCCGTCAACATCACCAGGGTCATCTCGTCTGATCTTATACCGCAATGCACCGCATACCGGGCATGCGTTCAGATCCTTGTACGCACCGCGGTAGAGGATGCAGTCATTAGGGCATGCATGTATCTTCTGCACCTCCAATCCTAGAGGGCATACGACCTTCTTTGCTGCGTATGTACTGTCGGGCAATTCGTTATCCTTTGGAAGCTTCTTCTTCAATATTTTCAATAGCTTCTCAAATCCTTTGTCAGGCACAGCATTCTCTGCCTTCCACTGCAGCAATTCCAGTATGGTACCGAGCTTTGTGTTGCCATCTTCGCAATTGGGGTACAACCCTTTTTTGTGATCCTCTAACATGCAATCGAACTTCAGCTTCTCCTTTTGACTTTCGCATTGCGTCCTTGCATCGACAATGACCCGGCGGAGATCATCATCATCGGGCACTGGTTCCTCTTGATCTTCAGCAGCTTCCCCCCTTGCAGCATCATTGGGCACATCGTCTGGTTCCTCTTGATCTTCAGCAGCTTCCCCCGTTGCAGCATCACCGTATTCAGGGGGCACATAGTTGTCATCGTCCTCTTCTTCTTTGCCGTCTTCCATCATAACCCCTATTTCTCTGTGCCTCGTCCAAACATTATAGTGTGGCATGAAACCCTTGTAAAGCAGGTGGGTGTGAAGGATTTTCCGGTCAGAGTAAGACTTCGTATTCCCACATATAGGGCATGGACAACACATAAAACCATTCTGCTTGTTTGCCTCAGCCACTTCGAGAAAATCCTGCACGCCCTTAATGTACTCGGAGGTGTGTCTGTCACCGTACATCCATTGCCGGTTCATCTGCGTGCATTATATATAATTAAGTGTGTCAAAAACCATTACAGAACATCATGAATAGATAATTAAGTGACCAAATTAATAGAAGTTCATCATCACATTAAAACCAAAGTACATACATAGTTCTCATCTAACAACATATATATGGCTATCCAGAGCATCTAGTTAATTAAACCATACATTGAAACTATGTAAAACATTTCAATGCGAAAACAAATGCGATCATAATCGCAACCAAGGTAACAATTGATCCAACGACATAATGATACCAAGCCTCGGTAGGAATGGCATATTTTCTAATTTCTAATCTTCAAGCATATTGCATCCATCTTGATCTTTTGATCATCGACGACATCCGCAACATGCAACTCCAATATCATCTTCTCCTCCTCAATTTTTTTATTTTTTCCTTCAAGTAATTGTTTTCTTCTTCAACTAAATTTAACCTATCGACAATAGGGTCGGTTAGAATTTCCGGTTCAACCACCTCCTAGATAAATAAAATCTATGTCACGTTGGTCGGTATATTTGTCATAAACAATAAATGAACCAAATAGTTATAAAAAGATAATATATACCACATCCAAATCATAGACAGGACGAGGGCCGACGGGGGCGGATACCAAAACCATCGCACTATGTAATAAGAAGGAACAATAAAAGTAACAAAATTAGACAAGTAACTATCTAAAGTAAGAATTTTTTCCTTTCAGAAAGAAGATAAGAACAAGAGGCTCACCACGGTGGTGCTGGCGACGAGATCGGCGCGGGCGATCGACGGCGGTGAAGACGGGGACGGGACGTGACGGACTGCTAAACCTAGACAAATCTCGGGGAAAATGGAGCTCGGAGGTCGAGTTTCGAGAGGAGAAAGATTAACTAGTGTGGCTCAGACATTTCATCGAACACCTCATGTGCATAGGAGGTGAGCTAGAGCACCCAAATGCCCTCCCCTCGCCGGCCAGAAAAAACAGAGCACTGTGGAGTGCTCTGCTGTGGCGATGGGGTATATATAGGGAACTCTTTGGTCCCGGTTCGTGGCACCAACCGGGACTAAAGGCCTTTGGTCCCGGTTGGTGCCA
>NC_057802.1:558817731-558824877 GCF_018294505.1 Triticum aestivum
CTCGGTGGTGACGCCCATGTGCTTGCCAACGCACGGCATCCCGGCGGCTGCGAACACGGCGGCGGCGACCTTGCCGGGGAACCTCTCCATGGCTAGCGCCAAGCTGAGCCCGCCGTGGCTGTGCCCGACCAGAATCAGCCTCTCGCCGCCACCCTCTGGCGCCGCGGCCACTACGTCAAGCAGAGGCTGGGAGTACTCCTCGAACGAGTGCACCTCGTCGATGCGCGCCGGGTGAGCGCCGGACGCGGCCAGGTCGACCGCCGTGACACGGTGCCCCGCTGCCTGAAGCGCCGCAACCACCTTGTACCAACACCAGGCCCCGTGGCAGAGGCCGTGCACCAGGATGAAATGGTTCATCACGCTTGTGTTGCTCTGGGTGCTCTCCATTTGTTGCGTAAGACCTGTTTGGTTTTGTGTTGGATGTTTGTTGCCGCGTACACGGCCTGATATTTATAGTGCACATTGGCGTTGATCGCACGCTTATCGGTTAGCACTATCAGCTTCTGCTGCAAGAAAAATGTGACGACTTGTTTTTGGATGTTCGTGCCATACTGCCATGGGTACTAAATTGCATCAGATCAACTTGATCAGCAAGATTGGTAGACGAGCCACGAGAGTTTGACTGGTGGTGACGCAACTCTATTGAAAATTGGTAAACGTTTGTAGGCGGCCGAGCCTGCGTCGTTGGATAGTTAGCGATCGTTGCTTTCGTGTTACTCATCCACACGCCCAGCTAGCCGTCCCTTCTTTTTCGTTCCTCATCTCGAACGAAGACTAGTGGCACCTCGTTTTGTTCTCCCCGCACGGTGTCTAATCTTGACTCCCCAAACTTTCTCTTTTGAGCCGCCGCCGTCGGTTTTGAAGGCCCGACCGGCCGCCCTGCTGTTAGCCGGCCACCGCCGCCCAAGCAGAGGGGCCGCACGACTGTTGGTAGTCGGCCACCGCCGCCCAAGTAGGCGATGCTGACCGGTGCCCTGGGAGCTGCGCACCCGTGCTACAACCAGCAAGCGGCGGTGCTGGGACCAGCGCACCGCACTTTTGCCGCCAGCAAGCGATGGTGCTGAAAGCTGAATAAAACTGTTGCTTGTTGATGATTTGGTGTGGCATACAAGAGTATATAAAAGGGTACAAACCGACTTGGGGTAGGGGTACAAAACTGACTTGGACTAGAAGTCGTATACCATAATGACTACTCTAACATCCCCCGCAGTATCAACGGCAGGCTCGACGACGTTGAGAGTGAAACAGATATCTTGAAACGGCTTAGTAGGCAGTGCCTTGGTGAAAATGTCAGCAAACTGAGCCGAAGAAGGAACATGAAGCACCCGAACCTGACCAAGAGCAACCTTTTCACGAACAAAATGAATATCAATCTCAATATGCTTTGTGCGTCGGTGTTGAACTGGATTGCTGGTCATGTAGACTGCTGATATGTTGTCACAGTAGACAATAGTGGCCTGCTCAATAGGCCTGTGTAGCTCGGAGAGTAACTGCCGAATCCAGATTGTATCTGCAACGGCATGTGCCACAGCGCGATACTGCATGTGTGGAGCCTGCAATAAACGCAGGAGACGAAGACGGCGAGGGCGACCGACGGCGATGGTGGCAATCGGAGATGCTTCGAGGCCATCAACTAGGAACCGCGCGAACCCGGAACAAGTGAACCTAGAGAACCAGCAAATCGAGTGAGCTACTCGCGCTGGTTATTGGTCTGGCCCATCAGTGGGTGGCGCGCGACCGCTCCTTCAATAAGTGGCGCCTACCACAATAGGTAGGCCCATTCAAGGCAGTTGCAACAGAGCTTCTAGTCGATTATTTATTTTGGTCTTCTTGACAGGTTTTTAGTTTTCAATTTCTTTCTTTTTCTTATTTTTCTTAAAGCGGAGACTTCTTTTCGAATTCAGGAGCCTTTTCTCAAATTTTGTGATTTTTTTAGTGAACTTTTTTCAAAACCATAAACTATTTTTTAATTTACGAAGTTTTCAATTTCATGATTTTCTTTAGTTATATGAAGGATTTTCAAATTCATGAAGTTTATCATTTTCATAGACCTTTTCAAATTCATGAACTTATTCCAAACTCTTGGACTCTTTTTTATTTATTTTTGAACTTTTTTTTTAAAGTCAATGTTCAACGGTGCCATTAGTGAACATCCGAACTGTCAACTAGGAACCGAGTGAACAAGGGAACAAGTGAACCAAGAGACCTGCTCGCCCGTCTATTGGGCCGACCTACGATCGGGCGGCGGGCGAACGCTCCTTCAATAACTGGTGCTGAACGCAATAGGAAGGCCCATCTAAGGAAGTTTAGCGCAGAAGCTCAACCTGGTTTTGGGAAGCTTCTAGATGGTTTCTTTTTCTTTTTATCATCTTGGTTTCCTGGACCGTTATTTTTTCATTTTTTTTCTTTTCATGCTCAAATGCGCGGCCTTTTTTCAAATTCGTCAACTCTATCTCAATTTTGTGGTTTTTTTAAATTATCAAACTTTTTACAAATTTTGTGACCTATTTTTTGAATTTCATGAAAAAAAATCAAATCCGCGAGCTCTTAGTTATGAACGTTTTTCAGTTTCATGGTTTTTTTTACAATTTTATGAAGATTTTTCAAATTCATGAACTTTTTCATTTTTGTACATTTTTTCTCAAATTCCTAAACTTTTTAGAAACTCGGAAACTTTTTCTAAATTTGGCGATTTATTTTTTAAAGTCAATGTTTAACCATGCCACTACTGAACGTTCGACCGGTCAAATAGAAACCGAGCAAACGAGGGGACGAGTGAACCAGGGAAACCGAGCAAGCTGTCACCCCGTTTATGGGGCCGACCCACGAGAAAGGTGCCAATTAGGAGCACTCATGGCCTTCATTGTCCTTCACCTAGACTTATCGCAAAAATTGGGCCAAGTACTTGTTTTATCGCTCTTCCTAGAGATTTCTTGGGTTAGCATTTCGAGGTAGGAGCCCCAAAACTTTTTTTCCTTTTTTATGAGAGGACCCCAAAAACTATTGATAGGCGGAGAGGCTCGCCCAGCTGCACTCCTCGCCCCAACCAGCTGGAAAAAAGATTCGAGACTTGCACCAGCTAGGTCTCCTAGGATGGGATGTGGTCCACGGCTTCTCCCGTCATACACTTCTTTGCACCAATGCCAAGTTTGTGCCTAGAAGATAGTCGCAACAAAGAATTCGGGTAACTAGGGGCATCTCTGGCCGACCCCTTATCCATTAGAGGAGTAAAGGGCTGAGTATCTTTAGAGGAGTGAAATTACTCCTGTAAAGGTGGGTGACCCTTGCCGATCCCCTACATTTGGAGTAGTAATTTTTATCTCAACTTTTTTAGCATAGCCGACTTGAACTTCAAACAATTCCACATTATATCATCAAATCATTCCCATATTTTGAAATAAACATGCATAACATATAAACCGTTAATAAGCATATGGTTTCATGGATTGAGATATTCAAATTTAAACATGCATAGGTCATCGAAAAGGAATCACGTCGAAAAAGGTTGATCTAAAATCAGCACAACATAGCATATTTTATGTTGCCGATCGATCCCAACCAAAGACATGCACGACCATCCTTGCAAAAGAAATTACCGCCAACATCACCACCCCCACACACACGGTCACTACCATCATCATCACCACCACCACCACCATCCATACGGCCACCACCATCACCACCACCACCGTACACACGGCCACCGCCACCACGACAATTCCGAAGAAACACCTCCGTTTGGGTTAAGATTTCCCGATGAGTGAGCTCCCAAAATTTCTTTACGGTATCATCAATTGTGGTTGGGTTCATGAACATGATAAAACGGTCTTCGGCTTTATTTGCATTCTGAACTCAGTGGTATCGAAACCTTGCTCCTCGTGAACATACTCGACAGGGTCCTTGGACTCGCACTCGTCTCCCGGTACTACCCACAAGAAAGAGCAAGCATACATGTGACGCCCCCGATTCAATCGTACACTAATCATACACGCAAACGTGTATGATCAAGATCAGGGACTCACGGGAAGATATCACAACACAACTCTAAAAATAAAATAAGTCATACAAGCATCATAATACAAGCAAGGGGCCTCGAGGGCTCGAATACAAGTGCTCGATCATAGACGAGTCAGCAGAAGCAACAATATCTGAGTACAGACATTAGTAAACAAGTTTGCCTTAAGAAGGCTAGCACAAACTGAGATACAGATCGAAAGAGGCGCAGGCCTCCTGCCTGGGATCCTCCTAAACTACTCCTGGTTGTCGTCAGCGGGCTGCACGTAGTAGTAGACACCTCCGGTGTAGTAGGAGTCATCGTCGACGGTGGCGTCTGGCTCCTGGGCTCCAGCATCTGGTTGTGACAACCAGGTAGAATGGAGAGGGGGGAAAAGAGGGAGAAAAGCAACCGTGAGTACTCATCCAAGGTACTCGCAAGCAAGGATCTACACTACATATGCAGGGGTATATGGGTAAAGGGCCATATAGGTGGACTGAACTGCAGAATGCCAGAATAAGTGGGGGATAGCTAATCCTGTCGAAGACTACGCTTCTGTCTACCTCCATCTTGCAGCATGTAGGAGAGAGTAGATGGTAAGTTCACCAAGTAGCATCGCATAGCATAATCCTACCCGGCGATCCCCTCCTCGTCGCCCTGTTAGAGAGCGATCACCGGGTTATATCCGGTTCTAGTTGTCATAAAGTCAAGGTACAACTCCGGGTCGTCCTTTTACCGAGGGACACGGCTATTCGAATAGATAAACTTCCCTGCAGGGGTGCACCACATAACCCAACGCGCTTTATCCCATTTAGCCGGACACACTTTCCTGGGTCATGCCCGGCCTCGGAAGATCAACACGTCGCAGCCCTACCTAGGCACAACAGAGAGGTCAGCACGCCGGTCTAATCCTAAGCGCGCATGGGTCTGGGCCCATCGCCCATTGCACACCTGCACGTTGCGTGGGCGGCCGGAAGTAGACCTCGCGACCTCCATTACAAAGGAAGTCACGTTACGCGGTCCAATCTGGCGCGCGCCGCTCAGTCGCTGACGCCACGAAGGCTTCGGCTGATACCACGACGTCGAGTGCCCATATCTTTCCCACGTAGTTGGTTAGTGTGTATAGACCAAATGGCCAGACTCAGATCAAATACCAAGATCTCGTTAAGTGTGTTAATTGATGTAACCACGGACACCGACCAGGGCCTGGCCCACCTCTCTCCTAGGCGGTCTCAACCTGCCCTGTCGCTAAGCAAAGATCCACCCAAAGGGCCGTCGGGACAAAGGTCCTTTCAGCCCCCAATCCGTGAATCACTCGCGGGTGCTCCATGAGGCGACCCGACTTTAGTCACTACATGTATCATGCATAAAGTATATAGTATAAACCCATGATCACCTCCCAAGTGATCACCGCCCGATATTATAGCACAGCAGACGAACAAGAATGTAGGGCCATAGATGGAATACTAGCATCCTATACTAAGCATGTAGGATTGCAGGTAAAGGTAACAACAGTAGTAGCCAGGACATGCTATGTATCAGGATAGGATTAACGAAAAGCAGTAACATGCTACACTACTCTAATGCAAGCAGTATAGAGAAGAATAGGCAATATCTGGTGATCAAGGGGGGGCTTGCCTGGTTGCTCTAGCAAGAAGGAGGGGTCGTCAACAGCGTAGTCGGTCGGGGCACCAGCAGCGGCGTCAGTCTCGTAGTCTACCGGAGAGAAGAGGGGGAAGAAACAATGAATACAATGCAAATAGAAGCATGACGGTGAATGACATGACAATGCACGGTGCTAGGTGTGCCCTAACGCGGTAGGAGGTGATACCGGTGAAGGGGGAAACATCCGGGAAAGTATCCCAGGTGTTTCGCGTTTTCGGACAGATGAACCGCAGGGGGAAAATTGCGAGTTTGCTATTCTAGGGATGTGTGGTGGACGAACGGGCTGTGTATCCGGATTCGTCTCGTCGTTCTGTGTAACTTTCATGTACAAAGTATTTTCATCCGAGTTACGGTTTATTTTCTATGATTTATCAGAGTTTTATGCATTTTTGAAATTTATTCTATTATCTAAATCGAACATTATCCAGAACAGGGCAAGGTGATGTCAGCATGACATCACCACGACGTCAGCAGGTCAAACCCAGCTGACCTGAGTCAAAGTTGGACTGTGGGTCCCGTGGGACCCACCTGTCATGGACTAACATGTTAATTAGGTTTTAATTAAGCAGGATTAATTGATTAGGTTAATTAAACACAGTTAATTGTGTTAATTAATTTAGTTAATTAATACTTGTATTTATTATTATTTTTAATTATTTTTAATATCTTTTTTTAATGTTCTAGGGGTTGGACCCCACATGTGTGTGGCCCAGGGCCTTAACGGGCACATGGGAAGTGGGCGCTGGGCGCTGCGATACGGGCGATGCTGGGCGTCGGGCACCAGCCCGGCAGGGCACTCGCCCAGGCCATCCGCGGCGCAGTGGGGTGCCGGTGGGTGTGGCTGCGGCTGCCGGAGCAGTAGCAGCAAGGGAGCGGCGCGAAGGGGAGTGGCCCGGCGGAGGGGAACGGGATGCGGCAGAGCAGAGGCGAGCGAGGTCAGGGCGGGGTCGGCTGGCGAAGGCGGGCTCGAGCAGTTGGTAGCAGCGGCAAAAGGGGGGCGCCGGCGGCAGCTAAAGCAGCAGCGGGGGAGGTGCGCGCCGACGGGCGCAGGAGCGAGGCGAGGAGGGCCGCGGGTGCAAGCACAGGGTGCGGTCGGCAGGGGGCTGCGGGCGCCGTTTCAAGGGGCGCGACGAGCTGCGGGCGGTTGCCGCATGGTTGAGCGTGAGCGCGGTGACCGTAGGGAGGGAAGATGGGGTCGGACGGGGAGGTCCTCACCGGCCCTGTAGTTGTGCAACGGTATGCTCGATGGAGGGGCCGAAGATGCGTTTCCGGCGACGTGCGATGGATGGCGACGTCGGGGGCCCTTTCCAGTCCAGAACGGTGAGGAGGGTGAGGACGACGGCGAGCGACGGGCGGGGCGGCGCAGGTGATGCGTCGAGGAGGCGGGGTCCTGATGTGGATCGAGGGGGCGAAGGAGTGAGGCGATGGCGTCTGGGGCCCGCTGCCTCGACCTAGATCCGATCGGGGGGGAAGAGGAGCGAGGGGTT
>NC_057802.1:558825224-558842053 GCF_018294505.1 Triticum aestivum
GTTCGTTTCCCCGATCCAGATTGGATCGGGAAGGGGGAGGAGAGAACGAGGGAGTGGGGGAAGTGGTGCGGTTAGGGGGGTTAGGGTTTCGGCACCAGGGATAAGGGGGTGGGGCGTCGGCTGGGCCGGCGGGCTGGTTGGGTGGGATGGGCCGAGGCCCATGGGGAGCAGGGGGGTTCTTTTCTTTTCTATTTATTTTAGTTACACATTAATTTTAATTTAGTAAAATATATCTATAGCACCTAAAATAATGTTTCAGAACAATACACTACTATAAAAAGTTTTTCCCTGATATAAAATAGTTTAGTGTTTTATAAAATACCTAAGGCGTTCAAATAGTTGTTTTGCTAATGTTTAAATCATTTTAGTGCTTTTAATCTTTTAAAAAAAATGTGGTTCCTCCACCATTATGACTTAGGATTTATTTGTCCCATTTTGGACATTTTAGTTTTAACGTTTGAAAAATTTACCGTTTGACTTGATTTTGAATTTAAATTTGAATCGGTCTCGGACTAACACGAGATTAGCAACAGTAACCATCGTGACGTGGCATCATTAACAGAGGTTTACTGTAGCTTAACTACCCGGGCGTCACAATTCTCCTCCACTACAAGAAATCTCGTCCCGAGGTTTAAGAGGGGAGTAAGGGGGAAAGTTCTGGTTACGATATTCTAACGGATCTTCTCGAAGAAGTTAATCCTTTCGTTGATGTCTTCAATTCTTTATTCCAATGCATCATGATGAAGTTGTCGTCCTTTCTTCGGGAACTCCATCATACTTTTGAAAGGATAAGGGGGCATTACGGAAAAACGGACCGCTACAATGTTTGCTTATGTAGTAGATAACATCGGGGAAGGTGGCAGAAGTAACCCTTGAATTGAAACTTAAGACATTATCAAGAGCAAAGTGAGTAGATATTATGGGAAGTTTCAAGCTGGCAGGCAATCGATCGATGCCTGAAACAGGGTGTGAAAGGGGTTCAAAGCAACGGGAATAAGTGTTGTGTCTCACACCAAAATTTATGATCTCTTGGAAGGTGGCTCGCAGATTACCTACGAAACCAAGAGTAAGGGATAACTTTGTCAACAAGGTGTACAGGAGAGTCAGGTTTCGATCCTGTGGAACTGTGGGTTATGGGCCCACCATGTGGTTAAAAGTAGGAAGGTCGGTGATATCTTGCATGATCATGTAAGCAAGGCATGTCAGAGAATAGTCTGTCGGTTATGTCGGCAACAACATCGGTACCAAGGGCTAGGGATGAAGAGAACCATTTTCCTGCTCGTTTGAACGAGGCGGACCAGTAGGCAAGGTTCTCGTCCATCGATGGTTACCGGAAAGTCATCAACAAATGCAACAGGGTCTTACTGATACGGTTGTACACCAAGGTGTTTACACAAGCAGGAGAAAATTACTGCTTAGATCATATAGATCACCAGAAAGGTTAAAGAAATCAATAAAAAGCAAAGGTGACCATCAGATTAAATAGAACAATGGAAAGGTAAATGTGTTTAAACACATGTTTCAGGGATATATCCTTCCCAAGGACAAGCAGAGCATGATATCCATGACAGGATAGAAAGTAGATAACTGTTTAGGTAAGGGGAGAGGAATTTCATGACATAACCCAAACATCGGTATTTGGATAATGGACAAAGAAAATTTAGCATTGTTCTTCAAATGCTCTTATTGAAAATCAGAGTACCACAGACATGCTTCGAGGTAGCATTGGCATGGTCTTCAAGCAAAGGTCAGACTTTGGATACAAAGGATCCATCGGAAACAACTTATAGAATAAGTCTTACAATTTCCTCATGGAAAAATGGATAACCTTGCTGAAAAGGAATCTATAACAATAGGGCCTCCGGCCAGGTGTGCTAGGCACGACATCACCTTACCGGGTCACATAAAGACCAGTGTTATATCTCTTGGAAATATGTTCCAACCATCATATCAGACCGAGATTCAGTTCTGATTGGTGGCAGGATACCTAGGAAGAAAAGGTGCAACATAATTGACGAGATGACAATGTAAGATTCTCGGGAAATGAACTATGGAGCGAGTTCCGACACACGAGTTCATCATTAAACCAAGGAGAGGTGAGGAGGTGGCTGATTTACTCAGCGACAATTCATTGAGATTTTCAAAAGATGGATTTCCACACTTATGTGAACAAGGAGATAACATTTGTCAGATCAAATGATATAATGAGGTATGCTGGAGGAAAACATACACAGTTAAACATTGGTTGAAAGATGCACCCGAAATATGGGCTTAGGTAGCATGATCAATGTTAGAATGGTGATCCAATAACCAATGGTCTAAGAATGAAATATCGACCATTAACTTCAAAGCAATAGGGTTGTTAGAAGTTTTGAAGTCGCACATCATTGTTCGATTGTCGGTTTTCCGGTGAGAAATAACACGGGGACCAAGGAATGAACGGATATGGCAAAAGGTATCACCTGCATCAAGAATTCTTAAGAGGTGGTGAAATTCTCACGACATTCTTGACATAAAAGATGGTAATACTCCAAGGTAAAGAAGAACAAATGCTGGATAGCAAGGATCTCAAGGTATAACACAAGACACGAACAAGTTTGTGTTGAACGGAAGCAATCGAGTGGTCGATGATAACACAAATCATCGAGGGCAATGATGGTATTTCTCATCATGAATTCAATTGATATCCTTGAGGAGCTCGGAATGTTGATGATGATCATGACACATTTGTCGAGAGGTTTGATGAAGATATAATCGCTCATCGACGAAATCAAGTCAAAGGAATGATGAAGCAAGAGGTTATTGGAACCATGGGTACGACACAAACTCGAAAGCAAGCTTGTTGTTCAAGGTGGAATGATAAGACAAGGAAATCAATGCAAGCTTAGCTCAGCGTCAAAAATTGTGTTCCGGGAAGAAGGACCGGGTAGCACAGTTAAGATTTAGCACAATAATGATATAGCCGATCAGGCTAGGAATGACATGATCAGGTACAAACTCGGAAGTAAACAATATTAGTAAGAATTGTTGAACCGTAATGCAGACTCGGTTCAGTTATCGGTGCCTTTGAGTGTTTAAAAACTCGGAGCCCGTGAAAAATTGGAATCAGTGAGGATGTAGTACTTGATGAAGAACTCATAAGAGGTATGCAGTTTTGTGATAATCTCGAGATACCAGGGGGTAATACTCGACGACAGATCAAAATAGAGGTTGGACTGGGTATTATTCTACAGAAGACAAGTGCTTAAACTTGCACGAGAAATGGTATTTAAAAGAGAACATGGTTGGCACCACGATTGCAAAATGCCAGATCCCAGATATAAGATAAACTTATACCAAGGAAATATTTATTTGAAGAGAAGCTTTAATGATACGATCTACATCGTTTCCATGGGCATGAACACAAAGTTCAAGGTCGACTCCCACTTCTCCAATGCATAACCTTTCATCCACTTCTCACTTTCAAAGAAGTTGTAGTGTTGAAATTTTATCTGGCAAAATGCCAGAATAGTATGACTCGTGAAAACTTTCGAGTTCACACATATCAACCCGTCAGGGTATCGTGGAAACATATACCACAAACTTCGGAGTAAATAATACAAGCTCGAAAGTAGAGTATGATTATCAAAGCAGAGGATACAAATTACCAAAGGCATTATATACCCATGGAAATGCTCACAAGGTTTTTGAATATGAAGGATATTGTCGGATAAAATCCAACAAAGGATCCGGTGGTCTTCAAGGGATCTGATGTGAGCATCGGTACTCAACCAGAGGAAGAAAGGATGCAAGGAGATCAGACTATAGAAACAATTGACTAATTCAAAGCTGAAATGCAAAGGAATTATGAACTTCAAATCAAGGGATCAGAAGCAAAACACTCTGATCAAGGATGGATAAGTTGAGTAGGCTTAGGGGTACAATCGATGGCAATTTGATTGGTTGAGATCCAGCTCATGTTTAATATGACGTCTGAGCCGAAGGATGAATTCTAGGATCTGATTGAGGATTGCGAGCATTCGCAACATATCGAATCAAGGGACTCGAAGTGATAATGACAAATGATGCTAATGAATATTGCTAGTCGTATGGAACGCAACCATAATGCAAGCAGACAAGTATTTGCAGAGTAATGGCGGCCAGAGATTTATCAAAAGATCAGATAGTATTTCAAGGTGTCTTGTGAATCATATGAACAATGGGGGAAGAGCGGATACTCTGTAAGTGCGAGGAATTATCCGTAGAGGGTATTCATGTGGCAAGAACTGTTGGGTAACGTAGTAATTTCAAAAAGTTTCCTACGCACACGCAAGATCATGGTGATGCATAGCAACGAGAGGGAAGAGTGTTGTCCACGTACCCTAGTAGACCGACAGCGGAAGCGTTATCACAACGCGGTTGATGTAGTCGTACGTCTTCACGATCCGACCGATCAAGTACCGAACGCACGGCACCTCCGAGTTCTACACACGTTCAGCTCGATGACGTCCCTCGAACTCCGATCCAGCCGAGTGTTGAGGGAGAGTTTTGTCAGCACGACGGCGTGCTGACGATGATGATGTTCCACCGACGCAGGGCTTCGCCTAAGCTCCGCAACGGTATTATCGAGGTGTAATATAGTGGAGGGGGGCACCGCACACGGCTAAGAGATCTCAAGGATCAATTGTTGTGTCTCTGGGGTGCCCCCCTGCCCCCGTATATAAAGGAGCAAAGGAGGAGGAGGCCGGCCCTAGGAGGGGGCGCACCAAGTGTGGAGTCCTACTAGGACTCCCTAGTCCTAGTAGGATTCCACCTCCCATATGGAATAGGAAAAGAGGAAGGGAAAAAGAGAAGGAACGAAGGGGGCGCCCCCCTTCCCTAGTCCAATTCGGACCAGACCAAGGGGAGGGGTGCGGCCACCCTTTAGGCCCTTTTCCTTCTTTCCCGTATGGCCCAATAAGGCCCAATACGTATTCCCGTAACTCTCCGGTACTCCGAAAAATACCCGAATCACTCGGAACCTTTCCGAAGTCCGAATATAGTCGTCCAATATATCGATCTTTACGTCTCGGCCATTTCGAGACTCCTCGTCATGTCCCCGATCTCATCCGGGACTCCGAACTCCTTCGGTACATCAAAACTCAATAAAACTGTCATCGTAACGTTAACCGTGCGGACCCTACGGGTTCAAGAACTATGTAGACATGACCGAGACACGTCTCCGGTCAATAACCAATAGCGGGACCTGGATGCCCATATTGGCTCCCACATATTCTACGAAGATCTTTATCGGTCAGACCGCATAACAACATACGTTGTTCATTTGTCACCGGTATGTTACTTGCCCGAGATTTGATCATCGGTATCTCGATACCTAGTTCAATCTCGTTATCGGCAAGTCTCTTTACTCGTTCCGTAACACATCATCCTGCAACTAACTCATTAGTCACAATGCTTGCAAGGCTTATAGTGATGTGCATTACCGAGTGGGCCCAGAGATACCTCTCCGACAATCGGACTGACAAATCCTAATCTCGAAATACGCCAACCCAACAAGTACCTTTGGAGACACCTGTAGAGTACCTTTATAATCACCCATTTACGTTGTGATGTTTGGTAGCACACAAAGTGTTCCTCCGGTAAACGGGAGTTGCATAATCTCATAGTCATAGGAACATGTATAAGTCATGAAGAAAGCAATAGCAACATACTAAACGATCGAGTGCTAAGCTAACGGAATGGGTCAAGTCAATCACGTCATTCTCCTAATGAGGTGATCTCGTTAATCAAATGACAACTTATGTCTATGGCTAGGAAACATAACCATCTTTGATTAACGAGCTAGTCAAGTAGAGGCATACTAGTGACACTCTGTTTGTCTATGTATTCACACATGTATTATGTTTCCGGTTAATACAATTCTAGCATGAATAATAAACATTTATCATGATATAAGGAAATAAATAATAACTTTATTATTGCCTCTAGGGCATATTTCTTCAGTCTCCCACTTGCACTAGAGTCAATAATCTAGTTCACATCGCCATGTGATTTAACATGAATAGTTCACATCACCATGTGATTAACACCCATAGTTCACATCGTCATGTGACCATCACCCAAAAGGTTTACTAGAGTGAGTAATCTAGTTCACATCGCTATGTGAGTAACACCCAAAGAGTACTAAGGTGTGATCATGTTTTGCTTGTGAGATAATTTTAGTCAACGGGTCTGTCACATTCAGATTTGTAAGTATTTTGCAAATTTCTATGTCTACAATGCTCTGCATGGAGCTACTCTAGCTAATTGCTCCCACTTTCAATATGTATCTAGACCGAGACTTAGAGTCATCTAGATTAGTGTCAAAACTTGCATCGACGTAACCTTTTACGACGAGCCTTTTGTCACTTCCATAATCGAGAAACATATCCTTATTCCAGTAAGGATAATTTTGACTGCTGTCCAGTGATCTACTCCTAGATCACTATTGTACTCCCTTGCCAAAATCAGTGTAGGGTATACAATAGATCTGGTACACAGCATGGCATACTTTATAGAACTTATGGCCGAGGCATAGGGAATGACTTTCATTCTTTTTCTATCTTTCGCCGTGGTCAGGTTTTGAGTCTTACTCAATTTCACACCTTGTAACACAGGCAAGAAATTCTTTCTTTGACTGTTCCATTTTGAACCACTTCAAAATCTTGTTAAGGTATGTACTCATTGAAAAAACTTATCAAGCGTCTTGATCTATCTCTATAGATCTTGATGCTCAATATGTAAGCAGCTTCACCGAGGTCTTTCTTTGAAAAACTCCTTTATGCTTTGCAGAATAATTCTACATTATTTCCGATCAACAATATGTCACTTACATATACTTATCAGAAATGTTGTAGTGCTCCCACTCACTTTCTTGTAAATACAGGCTTCACCGCAAGTCTGTATAAAACTATATCCTTTGATCAACTTATCAAAGCGTATATTCCTACTCCGAGATGCTTGCACCAGTCCATAGATGGATCGCTGGAGCTTGCATATTTTGTTAGCACCTTTAGGATTGACAAAACCTTCTGGTTGCATCATATACAACTCTTCTTTAATAAATCCATTAAGGAATGCAGTTTTGTTTATCCATTTGCCAGATTTCATAAAATGCGACAATTGCTAACATGGTTCGGACAGACTTAAGCATCGCTGCGAGTGAGAAAATCTCATCGTAGTCAACACCTTGAACTTTGTCAAAACCTTTTTTCCGAGAAGTCTAGCTTTGTAGATAGTAACACTACTATCAGCGTCCGTATTCCTCTTGAAGATCCATTTATTTTCTATGGCTTGCCGATCATCGGGCAAGTCAACCAAAGTTCACACTTTGTTCTCATACATGGATCCCATCTCAGATTTCATGGCCTCGAGCCATTTTGCGGAATCTGGGCTCACCATCGCTTCTTCATAGTTCGTAGGTTCGTCATGGTCTAGTAACATAACCTCCAGAACAGGATTACCGTACCACTCTGGTGCGGATCTTACTCTGGTTTACCTACGAGGTTTGGTAGTAACTTGATCTGAAGTTACATGATCATCATCATTAACTTCCTCACTAATTGGTGTAGGAGTCACAGGAACAGATTTCTGTGATGAACTACTTTCCAATAAGGGAGCAGGTACAGTTACCTCATCAAGTTCTACTTTCCTCCCACTCACTTCTTTCGAGAGAAACTCCTTCTCTAGAAAGGATCCATACTAAGCAACGAATGTCTGGCCTTCGGATCTGTGATAGAAGGTGTACCCAACTGTCTCCTTTGGGTATCCTATGAAGACACATTTCTCCGATTTGGGTTTGAGCTTATCAGGATGAAACTTTTTCACATAAGCATCGCAACCCCAAACTTTAAAAAACGACAACTTTGGTTTCTTGCCAAACCACAGTTCATAAGGCGTCGTCTCAACGGATTTTGATGGTGTCCTATTTAACGTGAATGTAGCTGTCTCTAATGCATAACCCCCAAAACGATTAGTGGTAAATTAATAAGAGACATCATAGATTGCACTATATCCAATAAAGTACGGTTATGACGTTCGGACACACCATTATGCTGTGGTGTTCCAGGTGGCATGAATTTGTGAAACTATTCCACATTGTTTTAACTGAAGGCCAAACTCGTCACTTAAATACTCTTCTCCACGATCAGATCGTAGAAACTTTATTTTCTTGTTACGATGATTTTATGCTTCACTCTGAAATTATATGAATTTTTCAAATGTTTCAGATTCTTGTTTCATTAAGTAGATATACCCATATCTGCTCAAATCATCTGTGAAGGTCAGAAAATAATGATACCTGCTACGAGCCTCAATATTCATCGGACCACATACATCTGTATGTATGATTTCCAACAAATCTGTTGCTCTCTCCATAGTTCCGGAGAACGGCGTTTTAGTCATCTTGCCCATGAGGCACGGTTCGCAAGCATCAAGTGATTCATAATCAAGTGATTCCAAAATCCCATCAGTATGGAGTTTCTTCATGCGCTTTAGACCAATATGACCTAAACGGCAGTGCCACAAATAAGTTGCACTATCATTATTAACTTTGCATCTTTTGGCTTCAATATTATGAATATGTGTATCACTACGATCGAGATCCAACAAACCATTTTCGTTGGTATGTATGACCATAGAAGGCTTTATTCATGTAAACAGAACAACAATTGTTCTCTAATATAAATGAATAACCGTATTGCAATAAACATGATCAAATCATATTCATGCTCAACGCAAACACCAAATAACACTTATTTAGTTTCAACACTAATCCCGAAAGTACAGGGAGTGTGCGATGATGAACATATCAATCTTGGAACTACTTCCAACACACATCGTCAGCTCGCCTTTTACTAGTCTCTGTTTATTCTGCAACTCCCGTTTTCGAGTTACTACTCTTTAGCAACTGAACCAGTATCAATTACCGAGGGGTTGCTATAAACACTAGTAAAGTACACATCAATAATCTGTATATCAAATATACCTTTGTTCACTTTTACTAGTCTCTGTTTATTCTGCAACTCCCGTTTCGAGTTACTACTCTTAGCAACTGAACCAGTATCAATTACCGAGGGGGTGCTATAAACACTAGTAAAGTACACATCAATAATGTGTATATCAAATATACCTTTGTTCACTTTGCCATCCTTCTTATCCACCAAATAGTTGGGGTAGTTCCGCTCCCAGTGACCAGTCCCTTTGCAGTAGAAGCACTTAGTCTCAGGCTTAGGACCAGACTTAGGCTTCTTCACTTGAGCAGCAACTTGCTTGCCGTTCTTCTTGAAGTTCCCCTTCTTCCCTTTGCCCTTTTCTTGAAAGTAGTGGTCTCGTCAACCATCAACACTTGATTTTTTTCTTGATTTCTACCTTCGTCGATTTCAGCATCACGAAGAGCTCGGGAATTACTTTCGGCATCCCTTGCATACTATAGTTCATCACGAAGTTCTACTAACTTGGTGATGGTGACTAGAGAATTATGTCAATCACTATTTTATCTGGAAGATTAACTCCCACTTGATTCAAGCGATTGTAGTACCCAGACAATCTGAGCACATGCTCACTAGTTGAGCGATTCTCCTCCATCTTTTAGCTATAGAACTTGTTGGAGACTTCATATCTCTCAACTCGGGTATTTGCTTGAAATATTAACTTCAACTCCTGGAACATCTCATATGGTCCATGACGTTCAAAACGTCTTTGAAGTCCCGATTCTAAGCCGTTAAGCATGGTGCACTAAACTATCAAGTAGTCATCATATTGAGCTAGCCAAACGTTCATAACGTCTACATCTGCTCCTGCAATAGGTGTGTCACCTAGCGGTGCATCAAGGACATAATTTTTCTGTGCAGCAATGAGGATAATCCTCAGATCACGGATCCAATCCGCATCTTTGCTACTAACATCTTTCAACATAATTTTCTCTAGGAACATATCAAAAATAAAACAGGGAAGCAAAAACGCGAGCTATTGATCTACAACATAATTTGCAAAATACTATCAGGACTAAGTTCATGATAAATTTAAGTTCAATTAATCATATTACTTAAGAACTCCCACTTAGATAGACATCCCTCTAATCCTCTAAGTGATCACGTGATCCATATCAACTAAACCATGTCCGATCATCACGTGAGATGGAGTAGTTTCAACGGTGAACATCACTATGTTGATCATATCTACTATATGATTCACGCTCGACCTTTCGGTCTCCGTGTTCCGAGGCCATATCTGTTATATGCTAGGCTCGTCAAGTTTAACCTGAGTATTCCGCGTGTGCAACTGTTTTGCACCCGTTGTATTTGAACGTAGAGCCTATCACACCCGATCATCACGTGGTGTCTCAGCACGAAGAACTTTCGCAACGGTGCATACTCAGGGAGAACACTTATACTTTGATAATTTAGTGAAGGATCATCTTATAATGCTACCGTCAAACAAAGCAAGATAAGATGCATAAAGGATTAACATCACATGCAATCAATATAAGTGATATGATATGGCCATCATCATCTTGTGCTTGTGATCTCCATCTCCGAAGCACCGTCATGATCACCATCGTCACCGGCGCGACACCTTGATCTCCATCGTAGCATCGTTGTCGTCTCGCCAAATAATTGCTTTTACGACTATCGCTACCGCTTAGTGATAAAGTAAAACTATTACATGGTGATAGCATCTCATACAACAAAGCGACAACCATATGGCTCCTGCCAGTTGCCGATAACTCGGTTACAAAACATGATCATCTCATACAACAAATTATATCACATCATGTCTTGACCATATCACATCACAACATGCCCTGCAAAAACAAGTTAGATGTCCTCTACTTTGTTGTTGCAAGTTTTACGTGGCTGCTACGGGCTTAGCAAGAACCGTTCTTACCTACGCATCAAAACCACAACGATAGTTTGTCAACTTGGTGCCGTTTTAACCTTCGCAAGGACCGGGCGTAGCCACACTCGGTTCAACTAAAGTGAGAGAGACAGACACCCGCCGGTCACCTTTAAGCAACGAGTGCTCGCAACGGTGAAACCAGTCTCGGGTAAGCGTACGCGTAATGTCGGTCCGGGCCGCTTCATCTCACAATACCGCCCACAACTCACTTGTGTTCTACTCGTGCATAGCATCAACGCATAAAACCAGGCTCGGATGCCACTGTTGGGTAACGTAGTAATTTCAAAAAAATTCCTACGCACACGCAAGATCATGGTGATGCATAGCAACGAGAGGGGAGAGTGTTGTCCACGTACCCTCGTAGACCGACAGCGGAAGCGTTATCACAACGCGGTTGATGTAGTTGTACGTCTTCACGATCCGACCGATCAAGTACCGAACGCACGGCACCTCCGAGTTCTACACACGTTCAGCTCGATGACGTCCCTCGAACTCCGATCCAGCCGAGTGTTGAGGGAGAGTTTTGTCAGCACGACGGCGTGGTGACGATGATGATGTTCCACCGACGCAGGGCTTCGCCTAAGCTCCGCAACGGTATTATAGAGGTGTAATATAGTGGAGGGGGGCACCGCACACGACTAAGAGATCTCAAGGATCAATTGTTGTGTCTCTGGGGTGCCCCCCTGCCCCCGTATATAAAGGAGCAAGGGAGGAGGAGGCCGGCCCTAGGAGGGGGCGCACCAAGTGTGGAGTCCTACTAGGACTCCCTAGTCCTAGCAGGATTCCACCTCCCATATGGAATAGGAAAAGAGGAAGGGAAAAAGAAAAGGAAGGAAGGGGGCGGCCCCCTTCCCTAGTCCAATTCGGACCAGACCAAGGGGAGGGGTGCGGCCACCCTTGAGGCCCTTTTCCTTCTTTCCCGTATGGCCCAATAAGGCCCAATACGTATTCCCGTAACTCTCCAGTACTCCGAAAAATACCCGAATCACTCGGAACCTTTCCGAAGTCCGAATATTGTCGTCCAATATATCGATCTTTACTTCTCGGCCATTTCGAGACTCCTCGTCATGTCCCCGATCTCATCCGGGACTCCGAACTCCTTCGGTACATCAAAACTCAATAAAACTGTCATTGGAACGTTAACCGTGCGGACCCTACGGGTTCGAGAACTATGTAGACATGACCGAGACACGTCTCCGGTCAATAACCAATAGCGGGACCTGGATGCCCATATTGGCTCCCACATATTCTGCGAAGATCTTTATCGGTCAGACCGCATAACAACATACGTTGTTCCCTTTGTCACCGGTATGTTACTTGCTCGAGATTTGATCGTCGGTATCTCGATACCTAGTTCAATCTCATTATCGGCAAGTCTCTTTACTCGTTCCGTAACACATCATCCTGCAACTAACTCATTAGTCACAATGCTTGCAAGGCTTATAGTGATGTGCATTACCGAGTGGGCCCAGAGATACCTCTCCGACAATCGGACTGACAAATCCTAATCTCGAAATACGTCAACCCAACAAGTACCTTTGGAGACACCTGTAGAGTACCTTTATAATCACCCATTTACGTTGTGACGTTTGGTAGCACACAAAGTGTTCCTCCGGTAAACGGGAGTTGCATAATCTCATAGTCATAGGAACATGTATAAGTCATGAAGAAAGCAATAGCAACATACTAAACGATCGAGTGCTAAGAAACATAACCATCTTTGATTAACGAGCTAGTCAAGTAGAGGCATACTAGTGGCACTCTGTTTGTCTATGTATTCACACATGTATTATGTTTCCGGTTAATACAATTCTAGCATGAATAATAAACATTTATCATGATATAAGGAAATAAATAATAACTTTATTATTGCCTCTAGGGCATATTTCCGTCAAGAACTGCAATGCAGTAGGCACAAAGTATTCTCAGATCAAATAGAGATAATTTCGGGGTATCTTGTAATAACAAGATCAACTGAGAACAAAAGTAAGAACAACAGGTGTATGTATTTATCCATAGGGATATTTCGGTGGTAGGGAATTGCAAAAGAAGTGGGCACAAAGTCTCGACAGAACTTTAGAGAGTATCTTCAGAATCTTCTGGTGCAGCAAGCGACCATCTGGAGTGAGGGCTCTCCGGGAGAAAGTATTTTCGAGAACCTAAAGTTAGTTTTGTTTTTAGCAAAATCATTTAACCCAAATAGAAGAGAGATCAGAGTCCCAGAGTATAGGTTGAGGAATAAAAGAACCTAATACCACCCAATGGCGACGTGGGCCCGTAAGCCACACAGCCATGTTAGTAAAAGTTTTGCAATAACTAGACTCGACTTCGGCCAAGGAATGTGGAAGGGGGATTCCTACAGGCGTCGGCTCTGATACACGGAAACGTGTACGATCAAGATCAGGGACTCACGGGAAGATATCACAACACAACTCTAAAAATAAAATAAGTCATACAAGCCAGGGGCCTCGAGGGCTCGAATACAAGTGCTCGATCATAGACGAGTCAGCGGAAGCAACAATATCTGAGTACAGACATTAGTAACAAGTTTGCCTTAAGAAGGCTAGCACAAACTGGGATACAGATCGAAAGAGGCGCAGGCCTCCTGCCTGGGATCCTCCTAAACTACTCCTGGTCGTCGTCAGCGGGCTGCACGTAGTAGTAGGCACCTCCGGTGTAGTAGGAGTCGTCGTCGCGGGTGGCGTCTGGCTCCTGGGCTCCAGCATCTGGTTGCGACAACCAGGTAGAATGGAGAGGGGGAAAAGAGGGAGAAAAGCAACCGTGAGTACTCATCCAAAGTACTCGCAAGCAAGGATCTACACTACATATGGAGGGGTATATGGGTAAAGGGCCATATCGGTGGACTGAACTGCAGAATGCCAGAATAAGTGGGGGATAGCTAATCCTATCGAAGACTACGCTTCTGGCCACCTCCATCTTGCAGCATGTAGGAGAGAGTAGATGGTAAGTTCACCAAGTAGCATCGCATAGCATAATCCTACCCGGCGATCCCCTCCTCGTCGCCCTGTTAGAGAGCGATCACCGGGTTATATCTGGCACTTGGAAGGGTGTGCTTTATTAAGTATCCGGTTCTAGTTTTCATAAGGTCAAGGTACAACTCCGGGTTGTACTTTTACAGAGGGACATGGCTATTCGAATAGATAAACTTCCCTGCAGGGGTGCACCACATAACCCAACACACTTGATCCCATTTGGCCGGACACACTTTCCTGGGTCATGCCCGGCCTCGGAAGATCAACACGTCGCAACCCTACCTAGGCACAATAGAGAGGTCAGCACGCCGGTCTAATCCTAAGCGCGTAGGGGTCTGGGCCCATCGCCCATTGCACACCTGCACGTTGCGTGGGCGGCCGGAAGCAGACCTAGCAACATCCATTACAAAGGAAGTCACGTTACGCGGTCCAATCTGGCGCGCGCCGCTCAGTCGCTGACGTCACGAAGGCTTCGGCTGATACCACGACGTCGAGTGCCCATATCTTTCCCACGTAGTTGGTTAGTGCGTATAGACCAAATGGCCAGACTCAGATCAAATACCAAGATCTCGTTAAGTGCGTTAATTGATGTAACCGTGGACACCGACCAGGGCCTGGCCCACCTCTCTCCTAGGCGGTCTCAACCTGCCCTGTCGCTCCGCCACAAAGATCCACCCAAAGGGCTGTCGGGACAAAGGTCATTTCAGCCGCCAATCCGTGAATCACTCACGGGTGCTCCACGAGCCGACCCGACTTTAGTCACCACATGTATCATGTATGAAGTATATAGTATAAACCCATGATCACCTCCCAAGTGATCACGGCCCGATAGTATAGCACAGCAGACGGACAAGAATGTAGGGCCATAGATGGAATACTAGCATCCTATACTAAGCATGTAGGATTGCAGGTAAAGGTAACAACAGTAGTAGCAAGGACAGGCTATGTATCAGGATAGGATTAACGAAAAGCAGTAACATGCTACACTACTCTAATGCAAGCAGTATAGAGAAGAATAGGCGATATCTGGTGATCAAGGGGGGGGGCTTGCCTGGTTGCTCTAGCAAGGAGGGGTCGTCAACAGCGTAGTCGGTCGGGGCACCAGCAGCGGCGTCGGTCTCGTAGTCTACCGGAGAGAAGAGGGGGAAGAAAGATTGAATACAATGCAAACAGAAGCATGACCATGCATGACATGACAATGCACGGTGCTAGGTGTGCCCTAACACGGTAGGAGGTGATACCGGTGAAGGGGGGAAACATCCGGGAAAGTATCCCCGGTGTTTCGCGTTTTCGGACAGATGAACTGGAGGGGGAAAGTTGCGATTTTGCTATGCTAGGGATGTGTGGTGGACGAACGGGTTGTGTATCCGGATTCATCTCGTCGTTCTGAGCAACTTTCATTTACAAAGTATTTTCATGCGAGTTATGGTTTATTTTCTATGATTTATCAAAGTTTTATGCATTTTTGAAATTTATTCTATTATCTAAATCAAACATTATCCAGAACAGGGCAAGGTGATGTCAGCATGACATCACCATGACGTCATCAGGTCAAACCCAGCTGACCAGAGTCAAAGTTGGACTGTGGGTCTAGTGGGACCCACCTGTCATAGACTAACATGTTAATTAGGTTTTAATTAAGCAGGATTAATTGATTAGGTTAATTAAACACAGTTAATTATGTTAATTAATTTAGTTAATTAATTAATACTTGTATTTATTATTATTTTTAATTATTTTTTATATCTTTTTTTAATGTTCTAGGTGTTGGGCCCCACATGTCTATGGCCCAGGGCCTTAACGGGCACAGGGGAAGCAAGCGCTGGGCGCTGCGGTTACGGGCGATGTTGGGCGTCGGGCACCAGCCCGGCAGGGCACTCGCCCAGGCCATCCGCGGCGCAGTGGGGTGCCGGCGGGTGTGGCTCCGGCTGCCGGGGCTGTAGCAGCAAGGTAGCGGCGCGAAGGGGAGTGGCCCGGCGGGTGGGAACGGGATGCGACAGAGCAGAGGCGAGCGAGGTCAGGGCGGGGTCGGCTGGCGGAGGCGGGCTCGAGCAGTTGGTAGTAGCGGCAAAAGGGGGGCGCCGGCGGCAGCTAAAGCAGCAGCGGGGGAGGTGCACGCCGACGGGCGCAGGAGCGAGGCGAGGAGGGCCGCGCGTGCAAGCACAGGGTGCGGTCGGTAGGGGCCGCGGGCGCCGTTTCGAGCGGCGCAACGAGCTGCGGGCTGTTACCGCGTGGTTGAGCGCGAGCGCGGTGACCGTAGGGAGGCAAGATGGGGTCGGACGGGGAGGTCCTCACCGGCCCTGTAGTTGTGCAACGGTATGCTCGATGGAGGGGCCGGAGATGCGTTTCCGGCGACGGTGCGACGGATAGCGATGTCGGGGGCCCTTTCCGGTCCAGGAATGGGGAGGAGGGTGAGGACGACGGCGAGCGACGGGCGGGGCGGCGCCGGTGATGCGTCGAGGAGGCGGGGTCCTGATGTGGATCGAGTGTTGGAAATATGCCCTAGAGGCAATAATAAATAGGTTATTATTATATTTCCTTGTTCATGATAATCGTTTATTATCCATGCTAGAATTGTATTGATAGGAAACTCAGATACATGTGTGGATACATAGACAACACCATGTCCCTAGTAAGCCTCTAGGAGACTAGCTCATTGATCAATAGATGGTTACGGTTTCCTGACCATGGACATTGGATGTCGTTGATAACGGGATCACATCATTAGGAGAATGATGTGATGGACAAGACCCAATCCTAAGCCTAGCACAAGATCGTGTAGTTCGTTTGCTCAGAGCTTTTCTAATGTCAAGTATCACTTCCTTAGACCATGAGATTGTGCAACTCCCGGATACCGTAGGAATGCTTTGGGTGTACCAAACGTCACAACGTAACTGGGTGGCTATAAAGGTGCACTAC
>NC_057802.1:558842542-558862066 GCF_018294505.1 Triticum aestivum
TGTGACCAAGGAGTTGATCACGGGATGATGTGAGTTACGGAACGAGTAAAGAGACTTGCCGGTAACGAGATTGAACAAGGTATAGGGATACCGACGATCGAATCTCGGGCAAGTAACATACCGTTGGACAAAGGGAATTGCATACGGGATTGATTGAATCCCCGACATCGTGGTTCATCCGATGAGATCATCGTGGAACATGTGGGAGCCAACATGGGTATCCAGATCCCGCTGTTGGTTATTGACCGGAGAACGTCTCGGTCATGTCTGCATGGTTCCCGAACCCGTAGGGTCTACACGCTTAAGGTTCGATGACGCTAGGGTTATAGGGAAAGTATGTACATGGTTACCGAATGTTGTTCGGAGTCCCGGATGAGATCCCGGACGTCACGAGGAGTTCCGGAATGGTCCGGAGGTAAAGATTTATATATGGGAAGTCCTGTTTTGGTCACCGGAAAAGTTTCGGGTGAAATCGGTAATGTACCGGGACCACCGGGAGGGTCCCGGGGGTCCACCAAGTGGGGCCACCAGCCCCAGAAGGCTGTGTGGGCCAAGTGTGGGAGGGGACCAGCCCCAGGTGGGCTGGTGCGCCCCCCCACCAAGGCCCAGGCGCATGGGAGAGTGGGAGGGGGCAAACCCTAGGTCCAGATGGGCCTTAGGGCCCATCTAGTGGGGCGCCTCCCACTCTCCTCCCCTTGGCCGCCCCCCTTGATGGGATCTAGGGCTGGCCGCCTCCTCTTGGGGGTGGAAACCCTAAAGGGGGCGCAGCCCCCTTCCCCCCTATATATACTTGAGGTTTGGGCTGCCATACGGACATGAGAACGTCTCCTTTTGGTGCAGCCCTACCCCTCTCCCTCCTCCTCCTCTCCCGCGGTGCTTGGCGAAGCCCTGCGGGATTGCCACGCTCATCCACCACCACCATGCCGTCGTGTTGCTGCTGGATGGAGTCTTCCCAACCTCTCCCTCTCTCCTTGCTGGATCAAGGCGTGGGAGACGTCACCGGGCTGCACGTGTGTTGAACGCGGAGGCACCGTACTTTCGGTGCTTAGATCGGAATCAACCGCGATCTGAATCGCTACGAGTACGACTCCCTCATCCGCGTTCTTGCAACGCTTCCGCATCGCGATCTACAAGGGTATGTAGATGCACTCCCCTTCCCTTCGTTGCTAGTAAACTCCATAGATTGATCTTGGTGATGCGTAGAAAATTTTGAATTTCTGCTACGTTCTCCAACACGGATCCCATCAGAACTCCGAAGTTAAGCGTGCTTGGGCGAGAGTAGTACTAGGATGGGTGACCTCCTGGGAAGTCCTCGTGTTGCATTCCCTTTTTAATTTTTTTGCACCGCGTGCAAAACAAAACGCACGAGCGCGACGTATGTTTAGCACGTTTTATTATTTTGCACGTTTACGGTAAGTTTTAGCTCGCTGCTCATTATTCACGCGTCTAGCGGCGGCAAGCGTGTTCTGAAAGGGGTCGAAACCATGGTAAATAGGCACTGGTGCAGTTGAACCGTGGTAAAACTCGTCTCCGTAGTTGAGCGGGAGCGGCCAAAGGAATGTGCAATCGTGTGTGTAGTGGAGCTGGGAGGGGCAAGCATAAGGGACGAAGACGGGGGTAACATGTCGGATGCGATCATACCAGCACTAAAGCACCGGATCCCGTCAGAACTCCGAAGTTAAGCGTGCTTGGGCGAGAGTAGTACTAGGATGGGTGACCTCCTGGGAAGTCCTCGTGTTGCGTTCCCTTTTTAATTTTTTTGCACCGCGTGCAAAACAAAACGCACGAGCGCGACGTATGTTTAGCACGTTTTATTATTTTGCACGTTTACGGTAAGTTTTAGCTCGCTGCTCATTATTCACGCGTCTAGCGGCGGCAAGCGTGTTCTGAAAGGGGTCGAAACCATGGTAAATAGGCACTGGTGCAGTTGAACCGTGGTAAAACTCGTCTCCGTAGTTGAGCGGGAGCGGCCAAAGGAATGTGCAATCGTGTGTGTAGTGGAGCTGGGAGGGGCAAGCATAAGGGACGAAGACGGGGGTAACATGTCGGATGCGATCATACCAGCACTAAAGCACCGGATCCCATCAGAACTCCGAAGTTAAGCGTGCTTGGGCGAGAGTAGTACTAGGATGGGTGACCTCCTGGGAAGTCCTCGTGTTGCATTCCCTTTTTAATTTTTTTGTACCGCGTGCAAAACAAAACGCACGAGCGCGACGTATGTTTAGCACGTTTTATTATTTTGCACGTTTACGGTAAGTTTTAGCTCGCTGCTCATTATTCACGCGTCTAGCGGCGGCAAGCGTGTTCTGAAAGGGGTCGAAACCATGGTAAATAGGCACTGGTGCAGTTGAACCGTGGTAAAACTCGTCTCCGTAGTTGAGCGGGAGCGGCCAAAGGAATGTGCAATCGTGTGTGTAGTGGAGCTGGGAGGGGCAAGCATAAGGGACGAAGACGGGGGTAACATGTCGGATGCGATCATACCAGCACTAAAGCACCGGATTGTTGGAAATATGCCCTAGAGGCAATAATAAATAGGTTATTATTATATTTCCTTGTTCATGATAATCGTTTATTATCCATGCTAGAATTGTATTGATAGGAAACTCAGATACATGTGTGGATACATAGACAACACCATGTCCCTAGTAAGCCTCTAGTTGACTAGCTCGTTGATCAATAGATGGTTACGGTTTCCTGACCATGGACATTGGATGTCGTTGATAACGGGATCACATCATTAGGAGAATGATGTGATGGACAAGACCCAATCCTAAGCCTAGCACAAGATCGTGTAGTTCGTTTGCTCAGAGCTTTTCTAATGTCAAGTATCACTTCCTTAGACCATGAGATTGTGCAACTCCCGGATACCGTAGGAATGCTTTGGGTGTGCCAAACGTCACAACGTAACTGGGTGGCTATAAAGGTGCACTACGGGTATCTCCGAAAGTGTCTGTTGGGTTGGCACGAATCGAGACTGGGATTTGTCACTCCGTGTAAACGGAGAGGTATCTCTGGGCCCACTCGGTAGGACATCATCATAATGTGCACAGTGTGACCAAGGAGTTGATCACGGGATGATGTGAGTTACGGAACGAGTAAAGAGACTTGCCGGTAACGAGATTGAACAAGGTATAGGGATACCGACGATCCAATCTCGGGCAAGTAACATACCGATGGACAAAGGGAATTGCATACGGGATTGATTGAATCCCCGGCATCGTGGTTCATCCGATGAGATCATCGTGGAACATGTGGGAGCCAACATGGGTATCCAGATCCCGCAGTTGGTTATTGACCGGAGAACGTCTCGGTCATGTCTGCATGGTTCCCGAACCCGTAGGGTCTACACGCTTAAGGTTCGATGACGCTAGGGTTATAGGGAAAGCATGTACGTGGTTACCGAATGTTGTTCGGAGTCCCGGATGAGATCCCGGACGTCACGAGGAGTTCCGGAATGGTCCGGAGGTAAAGATTTATATATGGGAAGTCCTGTTTTGGTCACCGGAAAAGTTTCGGGTGAAATCGGTAATGTACCGGGACCACCGGGAGGGTCCCGGGGGTCCACCAAGTGGGGCCACCAGCCCCAGAAGGCTGCGTGGGCCAAGTGTGGGAGGGGACCAGCCCCAGGTGGGCTGGTGCGCCCCCCCACCAAGGCCCAAGGCGCATGGGAGAGTGGGAGGGGGCAAACCCTAGGTCCAGATGGGCCTTAGGGCCCATCTAGTGGGGCGCCTCCCCCTCTCCTCCCCTTGGCCGCCCCCCTTGATGGGATCTAGGTCTGGATGCCTCCTCTTGGGGGTGGAAACCCTAAGGGGGGCGCAGCCCCCTTTCCCCCTATATATACTTGAGGTTTGGGCTGCCATACAGACACGAGAAAGTCTCCTTTTGGTGCTGCCCTACCCCTCTCCCTCCTCCTCCTCTCCCACGGTGCTTGGCGAAGCCCTGCGGGATTGCCACGCTCCTCCACCACCACCATGCCGTCGTGTTGCTGCTGGATGGAGTCTTCCCCAACCTCTCCCTCTCTCCTTGCTGGATCAAGGCGTGGGAGACGTCACCGGGCTGCACGTGTGTTGAACGCGGAGGCACCGTTCTTTCGGTGCTTAGATCGGAATCAACCGCGATCTGAATCGCTACGAGTACGACTCCCTCATCCGCGTTCTTGCAACGCTTCCGCATCGCGATCTACAAGGGTATGTAGATTCACTCCCCTTCCCCTCGTTGCTAGATTACTCCATAGATTGATCTTGGTGATGCGTAGAAAATTTTGAATTTCTGCTACGTTCCCCAACAGTGGCATCATGAGCTAGGTCTATGCGTAGTTTCTATGCACGAGTAGAACACAAAGAAGTTGTGGGCGTCGATGTTGTCAATTCTTCTTGCCGCTACTAGTCTTATCTTGTTTCGGCGGCATTGTGGGATGAAGCGGCCCGGACCGACCTTACACGTACGCTTACGTGAGACAGGTTCCACCGACTGACATGCACTAGTTGCATAAGGTGGCTAGCGGGTGTCTGTCTCTCCCACTTTAGTCGGAACGGATTCGATGAAAAGGGTCCTTATGAAGGGTAAATGGAAATTGGCAAATCACGTTGTGGTCATACGTAGGTAAGAAACGTTCTTGCTAGAAACCTACAAACCACGAAAAAACTTGCAACAACAATTAGAGGACGTCTAACTTGTTTTTGCAGCATGTGCCTTGTGATGTGATATGGCCAGAAGATGTGATGAATGATATATGTGATGTATGAGATTGATCATATTCTTGTAATAAGAATCACGACTTTCATGTCGATGAGAATGACAACCGGCAGGAGCCATAGGAGTTGTCTTTATTATTTTGTATGACCTGCGTGTCATTGAATAACGCCATGTAAGTTACTTTACTTTATTGCTAAGCGCGTTAGCCATAGAAGTAGAAGTAACCATTGGCGTGACAACTTCAAGAAGACACAATGATGGAGATCATGATGATGGAGATCATGGTGTCTTGCCGGTGACAAAGATGATCATGGTGCCCCGAAGATGGAGATCAAAGGAGCATGATGATATTGGCCATATCATGTCACTATTTGATTGCATGTGATGTTTATCATGTTTTTGCATCTTATTTGCTTAGAACGACGGTAGCAAGTAGGATGATCCCTTATAATAATTTCAAGAAAGTGTTCACCCTAACTGTGCACCGTTGCGAAGGTTCGTCGTTTCGAAGCACCACGTGATGATCGGGTGTGATAGATTCTTACGTTCGAATACAACGGGTGTTGACGAGCCTAGCATGTACAGACATGGCCTCGGCACACACGCAATACACTTAGGTTGACTTGACGAGCCTAGCATGTACAGACATGGCCTCGGAACACAAGAGACCGAAAGTTCGAACATGAGTCGTATAGCAGATACGATCAACATGGAGATGTTCACCGATGATGACTAGTCCGTCTCACGTGATGATCGGACACGGCCTAGTTTGACTCGGATCATGTATCACTTAGATGACTAGAGGGATGTCTATCTGAGTGGGAGTTCATTAATCAGACGAACTTCATTATCATGAACATAGTCAAAAGGTCTTTGCGAATTATGTCTTGCGCTTTAAGTTCTACTGGTTTAGATATGTTCCTAGAGAAAATTTAGTTGAAAGTTGGTAGTAGCAATTATGCGGACTGGGTCCGTAAACTGAGGATTGTCCTCATTACTACACAGAAGGCTTATGTCCTTAATGCACCGCTCGGTGTGCTGAACCTCAGCGTCGTCTGTAGATGTTGCGAAACATCTGACATACACGTTTTGATAACTACGTGATAGTTCAGTGCGGTTTAGAATTGTGGCACCCAAGACGTTTTTGAAACGTCGTAGAACATGTGAGATGTTCCAAAGACTGAAATTGGGATTTCAGACTAGTGCCCACGTCAAGAGGTATGAGACCTCTGACAAGTTTCTTAAGCCTGCAAACTAAGGGAGAAAATCTCAATCGTTGAGCGTGTGCTCAGATTGTCTGAATGCCACAATCGCTTGAATCGAGTGGGAGTTAATCTCCCAGATGAGATAGCGATAGTTCTCCATAGTCACTGCCACCAAGCTAGTAGAGCTTCGTGATGAACTATAACATATCAAGGATAGTTATGATGATCCTTGAGCTATTCGCGATGTTTGACACCGCGAGAGTAGAAATCAAGAAGGAGCATCAATTGTTGATGGTTAGTAGAACCACTAGTTTAAGAAGGGCAAGGGCAAAAGGGATAATTCATGAAACAGCAAGTCGTTTGCTGCTCTAGTGAAGAATCCCAAGGTTGAACCCAAACCCGAGACTAAGTGCTTCTGTAATAAGAGGAACGGTCACTGAAGCAGTACTACCCTAGATACTTGGTAGATGAGAAGACAGGCAAGGTCGACAGAAGTACATTGGATATACGTCATATGAATGTGTACTTTACTAGTACTCCCAGCAGCACCAGGGTATTAGATACCGGTTCGGTTGCTAAGTGTTAGTAACTCGAAATAAAAGCTGCGGAATAAACGGAGACTAGCTAAAGGTGAGATGACGATATGTGTTGGAAGTGTTTCCAAGGTTGATGTGATCAAGCATCGCATGCTCCCTCTACTATCGAGATTTGGTGTTTGCGTTGAGCATGATTGGATTATCTTTATCGCAATACGGTTATTCATTTAAGGAGAATAATGGTTACTCTGTTTATTTGAATAATACCTTCAATGGTCTTGCACCTAAAATGAATCTCGATCGTAGTGATACACATGTTCATGCCAAAAAGGATGTATGATAGTAATGATAGTACCACATACTTGTGGCACTGCCACTTGAGTCATATTGGTATAGAACGCATGAGGAAGCTCCATGTGGATGGATCTTTGGACTCACTCATTTTTGAAAAGATTGAGACATGCGAACCATGTCTATTGGTATATATGCATGAAGAAACTTCATGCAGATGGATCATTTAGACTCACTTGATTATGAATCACTTGAGACATGCAAATCATACCACATGGGCAAGATGACTGAAAGTCCTCGTTTTCAGTAAGATGGAACAAGAGAGCAACTTATTGGAAGTAATACATTTTGATGTATGCAGTCCAATGAGTGCTGAGGCATGCAGTGGATATCATTATGTTCTTACTTCACAGATGATTTGAGTAGATGCTGAGAATATTTACTTGATGAAACACAAGTCTGAATTATTGGAAGGTTCAAGTAATTTCAGAGTGAAGTTGAAGATCGTCGTGACAAGAGGATAAAATGTCTATGATATGATCATAGAGATATCTGAGTTACGAGTTTGGCACACAATTAAGACATTGTGGAAAGTGTTTCACAATTAATACCGCCTGGAACACCATAGTGTGATGGTGTGTCCGAACATCATGACTGCACCCTATTGGATATGGTGCATATCGTGATGTTTCTTATCAAATTACCACTATCGTTTATGGGTTAGGCATTAGAGACACCCGCATTCACTTTAAAAGGGGCACCACGCAATTCCGTTGAGACGACACCGTTTAGAGACACCTAAGTTGTCGTTTCTTAAAAGTTTGGGGCTGCGATGCTTATGAGAAAAAGTTTCAGGCTGATAAGCTCGAACCCAAAGCGGATAAATGCATCTTCATAGAAAACCCAAAACAGTTGGGTATACCTCCTATTTCAGATCTGGAAGCAAAAGTAATTGCTTCTAGAAACGAGTCCTTTCTCGAGGAAAAGTTTCTCTCGAAAGAATTGAGTGGGAGGATGGTGGAGACTTGATAAGGTTATTGAACCGTCACTTCAACTAGTGTGTAGCAGGGCACAGGAAGTTGTTCCTGTGGCACCTACACCAGTTGAAGTGGAAGCTTATGATAGTGATCATGAAACTTCGGATCAAGTCACCACCAAACCTCGTAGGACGACGAGGATGCGTGCTACTTCGGAGTGGTACGTGATCCTGTCTGAGATATCATGTTGTTGGACAATACTGAACCTACGAGCTATGGAGAAGCGATGGTGGGCCCATATTCTGACAAATGGTTAGAAACCATGAAATCCGAGATAAATGGATCTTTGAGAAGAAGACGGACGTGGACGGTAATGTTACCGTCTATGAAGCTCGACTTGTGGCAAAGAGTATTTTCACAAGTTCAAGGAGTTGACTACGATGAGTTTTTCTCATCCGTAGCGATGCTTAGGTCCGTCGGAATCATGTTAGCATTAGCTACATTTGTGAAATCTAGCAGATGGATGTCAAAACAAGTTTCCTTACCAGTTTTCGTAAGGAAAGGTTGTATGTGATACAATCAGAAAGGTTTTGTCGATCCTAAGGATGCTAAAAGGTATGCTAGCTCCAGCGATCCTTCTAAGGACTGGAGTAAGCATCTCGGAGTTGGAATGTACACTTTGATGAGATGATCAAAGATTTTGGATTTATACAAAGTTTATTAGAAACTTGTATTTACAATAAAGTGAGTGGGAGCGCTACAACATTTCTGATAAGTATATGTGAATGACATATTGTTGATCCGAAATGATGTAGAATTTCTGGAAAGCATAAAGGGTTGTTTGAAAGGAGTTTTTCAAAGGAAGACCTGGATAAAAGCTACTTACATATTGGGCATAAAGGTCTATAGAGATAGATCAAGACGCCCGATGATACTTTCAAAGAACGCACACCTTGACATGATTTTGAAAGAGTTCAAAATAGATCAGCAAAGAAGGAGTTCTTGGCTGTGTTACAAGGTGTGAGTATTGAGTAAGACTCAAGACCTGACCACAACAGAAGAGAGAGAAAGGACGAAGGTCGTCCCCTGTGCTTTAGACGTAGGCTCTACAGTATGCTATGTTGTGTACCGCACATGTAGTGTGCCTTGCCATGAATTGGTCAAGAGGGTACAATGGTGATCCGGGAAAGGATCTCATGACAGCGGTCGAACTTATCCTTAGTACCTAGTGGATTAAGGAATTTTCTCGATTATGGAGGTGGAAAGGAGTTCGTCGTAAAGGGTTACGTCGATGCGAACTTTGACACTAATCCGGATGACTCTGAGTAGTAAACCGGATTCGTATAGTAGAGCAATTACTTGAAATGGCTCCAAGTAGCGCGTGGTAGCATCCACAAGATGACATAGATATTCATAAAGCACACACGGATCTGAAAGGTTCAGACCCGTTGACTAATAACCTCTCTCACAAGCATAACATGATCAAACCAGAACACATTGAGTGTTAATCACATAGTGATGTGAACTAGATTGTTGACTCTAGTAAACTCTTGGGTGTTGGTCACATGGTGATGTGACCTGTCAGTGTTAATCACATGGTGATGTGAACTAGATTATTGACTCTAGTGCAAGTGGGAGACTGTTGGAAATATGCCCTAGAGGCAATAATAAATAGGTTATTATTATATTTCCTTGTTCATGATAATCGTTTATTATCCATGCTAGAATTGTATTGATAGGAAACTCAGATACATGTGTGGATACATAGACAACACCATGTCCCTAGTAAGCCTCTAGGAGACTAGCTCATTGATCAATAGATGGTTACGGTTTCCTGACCATGGACATTGGATGTCGTTGATAACGGGATCACATCATTAGGAGAATGATGTGATGGACAAGACCCAATCCTAAGCCTAGCACAAGATCGTGTAGTTCGTTTGCTCAGAGCTTTTCTAATGTCAAGTATCACTTCCTTAGACCATGAGATTGTGCAACTCCCGGATACCGTAGGAATGCTTTGGGTGTACCAAACGTCACAACGTAACTGGGTGGCTATAAAGGTGCACTACAGGTATCTCCGAAAGTGTCTGTTGGGTTGGCACGAATCGAGACTGGGATTTGTCACTCCGTGTAAACGGAGAGGTATCTCTGGGCCCACTCGGTAGGACATCATCATAATGTGCACAATGTGACCAAGGAGTTGATCACGGGATGATGTGAGTTACGGAACGAGTAAAGAGACTTGCCGGTAACGAGATTGAACAAGGTATAGGGATACCGACGATCGAATCTCGGGCAAGTAACATATCGATAGACAAAGGGAATTGAATACGGGATTGATTGAATCCCCGACATCGTGGTTCATCCGATGAGATCATCGTGGAACATGTGGGAACCAACATGGGTATCCAAATCCCGCTGTTGGTTATTGGCCGGAGAACGTCTCGGTCATGTCTGCGTGTCTCCCGAACCCGTAGGGTCTACACACTTAAGGTTCGGTGACGCTAGGGTTATAGAGATATTAGTATGCGGTAACCCGAAAGTTGTTCGGAGTCCCGGATGAGATCCCGGATGTCACGAGGAGTTCCAGAATGGTCCGGAGGTAAAGATTTATATATGGGAAGTCTTATTTTGGTCGCCGGAAAAGTTTCGCACTTTATCGGTATTGTACCGGGAGTGCCGAAAGGGGTCCGGGGGTCCACCAAGGGGGTCCACCAGCCCCGGGGGGCCACATGGGCTGTAGGGGGTGCGCCTTGGCCTATATGGGCCAAGGGCACCAGCCCCAAGAGGCCCATGCGCCAAGAGATAAGAAAAAAAGGAGAGTCCTAAAGGGGGAAGGCACCTCCGAGGTGCCTTGGGGAGGAAGGACTCCTCCCTGGCCTCACCCTTCCTTGGAGGAAGGGCCAAGGCTGCGCCCCCCTCTCCCTTGGCCCTATATATTGTGGGGGGAAGGGAGGGCAGCAATACCTAAGCCCTGGCGCCTCCCTCTCCCTCCCGTGACACCTCTTCCTCCCCGCTTGCGCTTGGTGAAGCCCTGCCGGGATCCCGCTACTTCCACCACAACGCCGTCGTGCTGCTGGATCTCCATCAACCTCTCCTCCCCCCTTGCTGGATCAAGAAGGAGGAGACGTCACTGCTCCGTACGTGTGTTGAACGCGGAGGTGCCGTCCGTTCGGCGCTAGGATCATCGGTGATTTGGATCACGACGAGTACGACTCCATCAACCCCGTTCTCTTGAACGCTTCCGCTCGCGATCTACAATGGTATGTAGATGCACTCTCCTTCCCCTCATTGCTAGATTACTCCATAGATTGATCTTGGTGATGCGTAGAAAATTTTGAATTTCTGCTACGTTCCCCAACACTTATCACCACCACCATTAACACCCACCATAGCCAATCCCAACCATACACTCACCCCACCCGAGACGTCCCCAACACCCTCGACCCCTGCTCCCTCCCCAACACCCCCGGCCCCCTACTCCCACTCCACCACCCAGCCCTGCTCCCACTCCACCACCCAGCCCTACTCCTTCGTCCGACTCTTCCGCTGCGCCGGACTCACCAGTACCCACCTTACCCCCTCGTGCTATTCCTACAGCAGCCCCGATTAATGATCATCGCATGCGTACTAGGGCCAAATCAGGATTTCATCAACCCCAAGACCGCCTAAACCTTCATACCTCCGTATCTCTCACTTCTCTTCCAAAGAATTACAAAACTGCTCTACTTGATCCCAATTGGGCCGCTGCCATGCAAGAAGAATATAATGCTTTACTTCAAAACATCACCTGGCAACTTGTTCCTCATCCTCCCAATACAAATATTGTTTCTGGCAAATGGATTTTTCGCCAAAAGTTCCACTCCGATGGGAGCCTCTCACGATATAAAGCCAGGTGGGTTTGTCGTGGCTTTTCTCAGCAACAAGGACTTGATTACGAAGAAACCTTCTCTCCTGTTGTTAAACCTAGCACCATTCACACCGTTCTTAGTGTTGTTGTCTCCTCTTCATGGCCCATTCACCAACTTGATGTTAAAAATGCTTTCCTCCATGGGTCCCTTCAAGAAACTGTCTACTGCCAGCAACCTCTGGGTTTTGAAAATCCATCCTTTCCAACTCATGTATGTCTTCTTCAGAAATCTCTCTACGGTCTTAAACAGGCCCCACGAGCTTGGTTTCAACGCTTCTCCTCCTTCATTCAAACAATAGGCTTCACTCCATCTCTCTCCGACACCTCTCTTTTTGTGTATCATCAAACTTCTGACACTGCCTATTTACTTCTCTATGTAGATGATATCATTCTTACCGCCTCCTCTCAAAAGTTCTTAGATCATATTGTCTCTCTTCTTAGATCTGAATTTTCTATGACTGACCTAGGACTCCTTCATCATTTCTTAGGCATTGATGTTGTTCGAGATTCCTCCAGCCTTTTTCTTTCCCAACGCCAGTATATTCTTGATCTTCTTAATCGTGCTGGTATGCTTGACTGTCAATCATCTCGCACTCCTGTCGATACTAGTTTTAAACTTTCGGCTACCGGTGCACCCTTTTCCGATCCTACTCTCTATCGTAGCCTAACAGGTGCTCTCCAATATCTCACCATTACTCGTCCTGAAATCTCTTTTGCTGTTCAACAAGCATGTCTCTATATGCATGATCCCCGGGTTCCTCACTATAATCATGTTAAACGCATTCTTCGGTATTTAAAAGGAACTCTCAATCATGGTCTCCACCTCAATAATTCTTCTCCAAACTCGCTTACCGCATACTCTGATGCAGATTGGGCTGGTTGTCCTGACACTCGAAGGTCCACTTCCGGTTTTTATGTTTTTCTTGGTAACAATTTGATTTCTTGGTCTTCGAAAAGACAGGTTACAGTCTCACGTTCGTCGGCCGAGGCTGAGTATCGCGCTGTGGCACATGCCGTTGCAGATACAATCTGGATTCGGCAGTTACTCTCCGAGCTACACAGGCCTATTGAGCAGGCCACTATTGTCTACTGTGACAACATATGAGCAGTCTACATGACCAGCAATCCAGTTCAACACCGACGCACAAAGCATATTGAGATTGATATTCATTTTGTTCGTGAAAAGGTTGCTCTTGGTCAGGTTCGGGTGCTTCATGTTCCCTCTACGGCTCAGTTTGCTGACATTTTCACCAAGGCACTGCCTACTAAGCCGTTTCAAGATATCTGTTTCAGTCTCAATGTCGTCGAGCCTGCCGTTGATACTGCGGGGGATGTTAGAGTAGTCATTATGGTATACGACTTCTAGTCCAAGTCAGTTTTGTACCCCTACCCCAAGTTGGTTTGTACCCTCTTATATACTCTTGTATGCCGCACCAAATCATCAACAAGCAACAGTTTTATTCAGCTTTCACTAAACAACCATTCTAAATGTATGTGTCTTTCCCAGAGAACATTTTTTACTTCTTAGAGCAGTGCATAAGAAAAGATGTCGATCGTAAGAACTACGTGCCCTTAGGTGATAAGATATTTATTGAAAAGGAGAGCTTGGCTCACATACCCAAGCCCGTTTTTCGGGGGCGTTTTCGCTCCAATATTCGCCCACTTGTTTGAAAATGACCTACGGGTAAGTTTGAACATGGCACGTGTATTTATTTTGGTAAATGGCGGTGTACAAATGCGTTGTGTATTCAGGGTTTCGTTTGAATTTTTTTTAAACGTGCGTGGCGTTTGTGTTGGTTGGTTTAGCATTTTTTGATACCTATGCGGCAGGTTGTACGGCCGAGCTTGTCCCCTGGCGTGGTTGTTCTGCTTCGATGCTTCCTTTGATTTCTATTGGGTATTCGGTATTGGGTTCTGGTTTCGTCGCTGTCGGCTGTTCTGGTCGTGCCGCTGTTGGGCCAGTTGTCGTGTCGCTTTCTGCTGTCCATTGGGTCTCGTGCGTGCTGCTGTTGGCCGGTTGTTGTTGCTTTCGTACGCGGTGGCGTTGTTCTTTCTCACAGAGCGGTGCCGCCTTAAATCGCTTGGTCGCTCCATCTAGATGGAGCTGACGAGCCAAGAGGATAAAAAGAGCACTCCTCAGGCTATCCAAGCAGGACGGTCATGCAATAGTCACATCAGTTTCTACTTTACACGACTGCCGAACCTTACCACACAAAAACGGAAATAAATATGCAAATGCATGCACCGCTTAATATTTACATCTACTGCTGCAGAATTTGTACGTGCATGTGCGACTCCTCAGGCTAGCCAGAAAAAGCAGCCATGCAGTACTCACATCAATGTCTGCTTTTCATAACCGCCCAACGTTTCATATAAAATATACTCCCTTCTTTCCGGTTTATAAGCCTTATCTCAAAATTTTAGTTTTTTTCATTTTATAAGGCTTAATTTAGTTGTTTCCCATCACATGTTCAGATTTAAAGGTGCATTAAATCATTGCATGCAAGTATTAAGATAAAATTGACCATTGCATATACTTTATGCATGCATGTATTGCAATTAATACATTGGTAAACATAATTTTTTGAGAAAAACAAAAGCATTAATTTGATGTTTTTGCAAACTATAAAAAGTATTCCGCCACTCACCATCTACCTTGGTTGTTGAGATTTTTGAATTGAGCCCTATAAACCGGAAAGGAGGGAGTAATAAGGAGTATACAAACAAATGCATGCACGCTCGAAACTTACATTTGCTAATGAATGCATACTTAGTACGTGAGTTTGTACGTGCATGTTTCCATAAGCTTACTGTGAGTCTTTGTGCACCTGCCCGCTTGGTGAAACACCAGCTGCATCAGCGAGCCCTGCCGATTGACTCGCTTCATGCCACCTAATAAGCAACGTGCCGTGTGCCTAGCCAATCTCAGAGTATGTGTGCCGCTTGGCAGAATTACAGCGAGCTCACCCATGCAACAGCGGCCACATGACACGCTTACATTAGCAATGTGGCAAGTCACCGCTATTCCAAACTGTTATATATAGCTGTGCTGCCATCCGCGGTATTCACTCGCTTCAAGCATTGAGAGACAAAGTCAGCGGCCATGAGTAGCAACCAGTCCGCCAAGAGTTTCCTATCAGGAAAACAGTCAAAGAAGAAGGACAAGAAAGCTGCTTCAAGTTCTTCGTCCAATGCTACCCCCGTCGATATGGTATGCATCCGTTTTCAGATTTGAACCTAGGTTTAAAATTTGTACAAAACGGTGCAGTGACTAGCTACTATCCATATACAGCAGGACACGATTTGATGGTATATATACCAAGGCGTATTATTCTCCAAATTTTCAGCTCAGCTATAAAGCAGGACGTGCAAGGATACCTTCATTGCATGTACCTTGATGGCACGATACAAGCGTCCGTCCATATGGGGGCGTCACATTCTAGAGGCAGCATCAATGAAAATTCCTTAATTTTCAAAGGAGACCCCGTTGCCACGTAGGACGAGGACGAGGAAGGAGTCGCTCAAGCAGCGCTGAATTACATATGTGAGAACTACGCCATCACCATCAACGATTACAATTACTGTATGCTGCAGGCAACAAAGGAGAAGCTAACATCAGCTCTAGAAAAAGTACGTGCGAAACATTGGCAATTTAATATGGCTAAGCGTGAAGTTGATGCTCGCCAAGCTGAGTCTGTGACGCAAACAGAGATACTGGCCCGTATATGCAATGATTTCTCTGATGCGGTGCCTCTTCGTATGCATCCACGGCGTCCATTTACAGAAGACCGCATAATCAATTACACAGGAAGCTGCCCACCTGTCACACGACTGGAGCACTTCGCAAAAGTACTTATCATTTCAGTATTGGTACTAACCCTATGGGAGGGTCTTCCAGAATGATTTGATTTCAAACTCCGGTACCATCTGCAACCACGTTTGAGTTCCTATGTTGTCTCCTGTGGCTTCCTGTGATGCAAGTTCTCGTCGTTTTAGTCTCCTTTTAGCAAGTTGTGTTCAGTTGTAATAAAAGAATCTCCTCCGTGATGTAATAGTGTATGAGTGTATGCTATCTGTATCTTATCTATGAATGCAAGCTTTCTATGTTCAGTTACCTTGTGCGATGCTTGCAATCCAGTATTTTCTTCCAATAATGATATGGTAAATAAAGTCCACACACAAGATAAAACATCATGTACAATATTCCCTATTGACGGGCATGGCGTAGCGCCGCGCGGCGTTCGCTAGTACAAAGACTAGAAAATAACGATTTCCTCTTTAGAAAGCACAGCCCTCTCATAAATAAAGTATATACATATGAAAAATCTCATTATCTATAGGTACGTCTCTTAAGGGGCAAGACCACAAAGGTAGGCACTTCTAGCTTTCGCTTTTTAGATGATGAATTGGTGATCCATGTTTCAACCTTGCGATTCATGTGGTCGAACAACTTTCCGTTTCCGCCATCAATTTGCATTTCTTCAAGAAGCATCGCATTTTCGGTGAAGAATTTGATCAACTTGACACCAAAAGAGTTGGACTTCTCCAGCCGGAATTGCAGACCCACTCTCTTGAGTGAGCTCCGCAAGCACTCGAACGAGTGTCGACTCAAACCAGGAATTTCAGAAATTTCGTCATATGCAACGCCTAATTCCGGTGAAACTGTGGCTGGCTTGCAATCGCCGCATTGGTCGAGATGAGCCATGGACTTATCGCGGTCGTACCGAAATTTCCTTTCCAAGAATTGGCGAGTGCCCTCATCTCGATTGTGGGCATGTTTCTTGTAGGCATCGTGTTCCTGGGTGGTGAGGTTGATCCGGAGGTCATGGAGCACGGGGCAGCAACGGAGCAGGTTGGCGACCGCCACCGCGGCCGTCTGGCCTTTCGGCCTATGCACTCCTTGCAGGTCGAGGTGCTTGAGGCGGAAGAACGTCTCCGGCAGGAGCTCGACCCGCCTGTTCTCGCTGCGGATGGCAATGTCCTCGAGATGGTTCGGCCTTAGCTTCATCCTCTTGGTGCTGGTGAAGCTCCCAACGAATTGCCAGAAGGTGGCAAGGTCGCGGCCTGGATCCTTCTGCCAACTGTACCTCCTGTTGTCGTCTGGGAGAAAATGCAGGTCCACTTGGTCCAACTCCGGCGGCTGTGGAGTGAATGTGAAGGACCGGAGAATCCCCATGTACCTGAATCGACGCAGCCTCGGTGCGTCGATCTCCATCCCATGTACCTGAACGGGCTGCTCATCACTATAGCCATATCCGTATGAATGGCGCCCGTGGCTCTTCTTCTGCTCCCACCTGCACCTGTCGAGCACGAGCACAGTGACCGCCGGGCATCGGAGGCGCCGTGGTAAGGCTTCTTTCACGGGTGCGGCTTTTTTGGGCGGCGGGGAACTGTAATCGCTCCTTTCCGAGGCGCTAAAAACATCTTCGTCGGCGTCGCTTTCTGGAGGTGCGTCGTTGTTACTGTCGCCTTCTGGAGGTGCGTCCTCCTCATCATCGCTTTCTGGAGCAGCGTCATCCATGTCGTCGCTTTGTGAAGGTGTCGTCGTCGTCAAGGTCGCCTTGTGGAGGTGCGTCCTCCTCATCGTCGCTATCTGGAGTAGCGTCATCCATGTCGTCGCTTTGTGAAGATGTGTCGTCGTCACCGTCGCCTTGTGGAGGTGCGTCCTCCTCATCGTCGCTTTCTGGAGCAGCGTCATCCATGTCGTCGCTTTGTGAAGGTGTGTCGTCGTCATCGTCGCTTGGTAGGTCAGGGGCGTCGTCGGTTGCGTCGATGAGGACGGACTCAAGGCAGATGGTAGCGAGCGCCGGCGCGGCGTCAATGATGCTCTGGAGACAGCCGAGGTGCTGAGAGCAATGCCCCAGTCGTAGCGAGGTCAGGCGTGGGAGCACGACCGCGGCTCTCTTCCGCTGATAGAGGCCCGAGCAGCTGGTGAGTTCCAGCACACGGAGGGTCTCCCACGGAAGAGAATCCAGGGCGAGCGTGTAGGCGCCCACGTGACCTGAGATCTCGCTGTGGTGGGATAGTGTCCTTTGGTAGCCATTAGCCACGAGCCTGAGCTCCTCGACCCGGCGCGCCGCCTGGTGGGAGAGCAAAACGGCGATCGCGTTGTCGCCCTGCGGCCACCCCCAGTTCTCATCATAGCACATGAATTGGCTGAACGGGTCGTCGTGTTTGCGGTCGGGCTCCAGGCGCAAGGTCAGCCTGGTGACCTGTACAGCGGCGTGGAGCGCCTGCACGGCCGCGGAGAGGAAGGCGTCGCGGCGGGAGAAGAAGAGGGCCCTGTCTTGTTTGCGCTTTCTTTTGTTGGCTATGCCCAGGAGGAGGAAGAAGACTCACACACAACTAGAGGTGGAAGAAGATACGCACAGAGTATTGGCACGCAAACACTTTGCCTTTTCTTTGTTTCTTCTCACGGAAATGAACTGAGTACATGGGTTTAAGTACCAGACCCACACAACACACACGCACCCACTAACCCATTAAGTTGCATGCAAACGCGACGGCCAAGCCAGCTGCTTGATCCGATTATTCTTGCATGTACAGGCTTGAGTCAAATCCAAGTTTTCAACAGACTTGAGCTTGCCCACAATGGCACACTTGACGCACGTCTCAACTGAATGCGTCCGCTTCTAGCTCCACGCTAATCTGCCACCGGACTCGGCCGCTCTGACTCCACGGAGCTGTACGCGCATGTTGCTAACAACCATATCCATGCAAACTACACGATGTACATGCTACTGATCAGCTCATTCTAACTCAACTAACTATCTAGGCAATATCAACTTGCATGCGTACTCGTCTCCACACTTCTACGAGCACGCTCACTGCCGCAGCCTCAAGCCTTCAACTTAACTACATGCATGAACGAACTAATGCGACGAAATAAACATGATGGATACGTAGACAACAAGGTAAAGTCTATCAATCGCCCCCTTAACCTTGTTGTCGTTTATTCGAACACCTCCATGTCGATCTTCAAAGCAGCCCCGGCTCGTCGTCGGCCGTCGCGGCAGCAAGAAGCACCCGCTGTTTCCTTGGCTCGGTGCAGTCCTTGGAGTAATGTCCGTACTCTTGACAGTTGTAGCAACGCACCTTGCGTATGTCGAAGTTGCCCTTCTTCTTGCCGGCGCCACTGCGGTGGCGAGCAAGCCACTCCTCCTCCGTGAGGAGCAGGCGACTCCCACCACCCTGGTCGTAGTTGCTGGCGCCCTCGTCCAAGTCGCTCCGGTCCTCCGCCGTTTTGAGCCTTCACACAAGCTCTTCCATGGACATGGTTTTGAGATCAAGAAGCTGTTCAATGGCAATAGCTACCTGGGTATACTTGGACGGCACGATGCGGAGAAGCTTCTTCACGACCTTCACCTCGTCGAGGTTCTCGCCGAGTGTGCGCAGCTTGTTGGCGATCCCGTTCATGCACATGGCGAGCTCATCGAGGGTCTCGCCGCTCCTCATGCGGACGACATCAAACTCCTTGAGGAGAGTCTGCGTCTTGGCCTCACGGACGCGGGCATCGCCGACCCGCATGATCTTGATGGCATCCATGCCTCCTTTGCCGTCGCCTTCACGGCAAGCGTGGAGTGCATCTCCTCCGGCACGGCTCGCAGAATTGCCGCAAGCGCCGCCCTGTCCTGGCTGAAGCTCCCGCCTCCCTCGATGGCGTCCCACACGCGTTGGGCCTCCATGTTCACCTTCATGATCAGCGACCACTCGAAGTAGTTCGTCGCCGTCAGCGGCGGGTAGACGACGGTGCTGCTGGCCTGGTGGACGACCTCCTGCTGCACCACCACCTCACGGCAGCCACGCCGCGTCGGGCTCCGGCCTCGGCGCACCACCGGCGAGGCCGAGACACGGCGGCGACCCGGCGACGGAGTGCGTGAACCTTCAGTCACCATGGCTCTGAATAG
>NC_057802.1:558892888-558903033 GCF_018294505.1 Triticum aestivum
TCGGCCGTCGCGGCAGCAAGAAGCACCCGCTGTTTCCTTGGCTCGGTGCAGTCCTTGGAGTAATGTCCGTACTCTTGACAGTTGTAGCAACGCACCTTGCGTATGTCGAAGTTGCCCTTCTTCTTGCCGGCGCCGCTGCGGTGGCGAGCAAGCCACTCCTCCTCCGTGAGGAGCAGGCGACTCCCACCACCCTGGTCGTAGTTGCTGGCGCCCTCGTCCAAGTCGCTCCGGTCCTCCGCCGTTTTGAGCCTTCACACAAGCTCTTCCATGGACATGGTTTTAAGATCAAGAAGCTGTTCAATGGCAATAGCTACCTGGGTATACTTGGACGGCACGATGCGGAGAAGCTTCTTCACGACCTTCACCTCGTCGAGGTTCTCGCCGAGTGTGCGCAGCTTGTTGGCGATCCCGTTCATGCACATGGCGAGCTCATCAAGGGTCTCGCCGCTCCTCATGCGGACGGCATCAAACTCCTTGAGGAGAGTCTGCGTCTTGGCCTCACGGACGCGGGCATCGCCGACCCGCATGATCTTGATGGCATCCCATGCCTCCTTTGCCGTCGCCTTCACGGCAAGCGTGGAGTGCATCTCCTCCGGCACGGCTCGCAGAATTGCCGCAAGCGCCGCCCTGTCCTGGCTGAAGCTCCCGCCTCCCTCGATGGCGTCCCACACGCGTTGGGCCTCCATGTTCACCTTCATGATCAGCGACCACTCGAAGTAGTTCGTCGCCGTCAGCGGCGGGTAGACGACGGTGCTGCTGGCCTGGTGGAAGACCTCCTGCTGCACCACCACCTCACGGCAGCCAGGCCGCGTCGGGCTCCCGCCTCGGCGCACCACCGCCGAGGCCGAGACACGGCGGCGACCCGGCGACGGAGTGCGCGAACCTTCAGTCACCATGGCTCTGAATAGCAAATGTTGGCTATGCCCAGGAGGAGGAAGAAGACTCACACACACAACTAGAGGTGGAAGAAGATACGCACAGAGTCTTGGCACGCACACACTTTGCCTTTTCTTTGTTTCTTCTCACGGAAATGAACTGAGTACATGGGTTTAAGTACCAGACCCACACAACACACACGCACCCACTAACCCACTACGTTGCATGCAAACGCGACGGCCAAGCCAGCTGCTTGATCCGATTATTCTTGCATGTACAGGCTTGAGTCAAATCCAAGTTTTCAACAGACTTGAGCTTGCCCACAATGGCACACTTGACGCACGTCTCAACTGAATGCGTCCGCTTCTAGCTCCACGCTAATCTGCCGCCGGACTCGGCCGCTCTGACTCCACGGAGCTGTACGCGCATGTTGCTAACAACCATATCCATGCAAACTACACGATGTGCATGCTACTGATCAGCTCATGCTAACTCAACTAACTATCTAGGCAATATCAACTTGCATGCGTACTCGTCTCCACACTTCTACGAGCACGCTCACTGCCGCAGCCTCAAGCCTTCAACTTAACTACATGCATGAACGAACTAATGCGACGAAATAAACATGATGGATACCTAGACAACAAGGTAAACTCTATCAATCACCCCCTTAACCTTGTTGTCGTTTATTCGAACACCTCCATGTCGATCTTCAAAGCAGCCCCGGCTCGTCGTCGGCCGTCGCGGCAGCAAGAAGCACCCGCTGTTTCCTTGGCTCGGTGCAGTCCTTGGAGTAATGTCCGTACTCTTGACAGTTGTAGCAACGCACCTTGCGTATGTCGAAGTTGCCCTTCTTCTTGCCGGCGCCGCTGCGGTGGCGAGCAAGCCACTCCTCCTCCGTGAGGAGCAGGCGACTCCCACCACCCTGGTCGTAGTTGTTGGCGCCCTCGTCCAAGTCGCTCCGGTCCTCCGCCGTTTTGAGCCTTCACACAAGCTCTTCCATGGACATGGTTTTAAGATCAAGAAGCTGTTCAATGGCAATAGCTACCTGGGTATACTTGGACGGCACGATGCGGAGAAGCTTCTTCACGACCTTCACCTCGTCGAGGTTCTCGCCGAGTGTGCGCAACTTGTTGGCGATCCCGTTCATGCACATGGCGAGCTCATCGAGGGTCTCGCCGCTCCTCATGCGGACGGCATCAAACTCCTTGAGGAGAGTCTGCGTCTTGGCCTCACGGACGCGGGCATCGCCGACCCGCATGATCTTGATGGCATCCCATGCCTCCTTTGCCGTCGCCTTCACGGCAAGCGTGGAGTGCATCTCCTCCGGCACGGCTCGCAGAATTGCCGCAAGCGCCGCCCTGTCCTGGCTGAAGCTCCCGCCTCCCTCGGTGGCGTCCCACACGCGTTGGGCCTCCATGTTCACCTTCATGATCAACGACCACTCGAAGTAGTTCGTCGCCGTCAGCGGCGGGTAGACGACGGTGCTGCTGGCCTGGTGGACGACCTCCTGCTGCACCACCACCTCACGGCAGCCACGCCGCGTCGGGCTCCGGCCTCGGCGCACCACCGGCGAGGCCGAGACACGGCGGCGACCCGGCGACGGAGTGCGCGAACCTTCAGTCACCATGGCTCTGAATAGCAAATGTTGGCTATGCCCAGGAGGAGGAAGAAGACTCACACACACAACTAGAGGTGGAAGAAGATACGCACAGAGTCTTGGCACGCACACACTTTGCCTTTTCTTTGTTTCTTCTCACGGAAATGAACTGAGTACATGGGTTTAAGTACCAGACCCACACAACACACACGCACCCACTAACCCACTACGTTGCATGCAAACGCGACGGCCAAGCCACCTGCTTGATCCGATTATTCTTGCATGTACAGGCTTGAGTCAAATCCAAGTTTTCAACAGACTTGAGCTTGCCCACAATGGCACACTTGACGCACGTCTCAACTGAATGCGTCCGCTTCTAGCTCCACGCTAATCTGCCGCCGGACTCGGCCGCTCTGACTCCACGGAGCTGTACGCGCATGTTGCTAACAACCATATCCATGCAAACTACACGATGTGCATGCTACTGATCAGCTCATGCTAACTCAACTAACTATCTAGGCAATATCAACTTGCATGCGTACTCGTCTCCACACTTCTACGAGCATGCTCACTGCCGCAGCCTCAAGCCTTCAACTTAACTACATGCATGAACGAACTAATGCGATGAAATAAACATGATGGATACCTAGACAACAAGGTAAACTCTATCAATCACCCCCTTAACCTTGTTGTCGTTTATTCGAACACCTCCATGTCGATCTTCAAAGCAGCCCCGGCTCGTCGTCGGCCGTCGCGGCAGGAAGAAGCACCCGCTGTTTCCTTGGCTCGGTGCAGTCCTTGGAGTAATGTCCGTACTCTTGACAGTTGTAGCAACGCACCTTGCGTATGTCAAAGTTGCCCTTCTTCTTGCCGGCGCCGCTGTGGTGGCGAGCAAGCCACTCCTCCTCCGTGAGGAGCAGGCGACTCCCACCACCCTGGTCGTAGTTGCTGGCGCCCTCGTCCAAGTCGCTCCGGTCCTCCGCCGTTTTGAGCCTTCACACAAGCTCTTCCATGGACATGGTTTTAAGATCAAGAAGCTGTTCAATGGCAATAGCTACCTGGGTATACTTGGACGGCACGATGCGGAGAAGCTTCTTCACGACCTTCACCTCGTCGAGGTTCTCGCCGAGTGTGCGCAGCTTGTTGGCGATCCCGTTCATGCACATGGCGAGCTCATCGAGGGTCTCGCCGCTCCTCATGCGGACGGCATCAAACTCCTTGAGGAGAGTCTGCGTCTTGGCCTCACGGACGCGGGCATCGCCGACCCGCATGATCTTGATGGCATCCCATGCCTCCTTTGCCGTCGCCTTCACGGCAAGCGTGGAGTGCATCTCCTCCGGCACGGCTCGCAGAATTGCCGCAAGCGCCGCCCTGTCCTGGCTGAAGCTCCCGCCTCCCTCGATGGCGTCCCACACGCGTTGGGCCTCCATGTTCACCTTCATGATCAGCGAGCACTCGAAGTAGTTCGTCGCCGTCAGCGGCGGGTAGACGACGGTGCTGCTGGCCTGGTGGACGACCTCCTGCTGCACCACCACCTCACGGCAGCCATGCCGCGTCGGGCTCCGGCCTCGGCGCACCACCGGCGAGGCCGAGACACGGCGGCGACCCGGCGACGGAGTGCGCGAACCTTCAGTCACCATGGCTCTGAATAGCAAATGTTGGCTATGCCCAGGAGGAGGAAGAAGATTCACACACACAACTAGAGGTGGAAGAAGATACGCACAGAGTCTTGGCACGCACACACTTTGCCTTTTCTTTGTTTCTTCTCACGGAAATGAACTGAGTACATGGGTTTAAGTACCAGACCCACACAACACACACGCACCCACTAACCCACTACGTTGCATGCAAACGCGACGGCCAAGCCAGCTGCTTGATCCGATTATTCTTGCATGTACAGGCTTGAGTCAAATCCAAGTTTTCAACAGACTTGAGCTTGCCCACAATGGCACACTTGACGCACGTCTCAACTGAATGCGTCCGCTTCTAGCTCCACGCTAATCTGCCGCCGGACTCGGCCGCTCTGACTCCACGGAGCTGTACGCGCATGTTGCTAACAACCATATCCATGCAAACTACACGATGTGCATGCTACTGATCAGCTCATGCTAACTCAACTAACTATCTAGGCAATATCAACTTGCATGCGTACTCGTCTCCACACTTCTACGAGCACGCTCACTGCCGCAGCCTCAAGCTTTCAACTTAACTACATGCATGAACGAACTAATGCAACGAAATAAACATGATGGATACCTAGACAACAAGGTAAACTCTATCAATCACCCCCTTAACCTTGTTGTCGTTTATTCGAACACCTCCATGTCGATCTTCAAAGCAGCCCCGACTCGTCGTCGGCCGTCGCGGCAGCAAGAAGCACCCGCTGTTTCCTTGGCTCGGTGCAGTCCTTGTAGTAATGTCCGTACTCTTGACAGTTGTAGCAACGCACCTTGCGTATGTCGAAGTTGCCCTTCTTCTTGCCGGCGCCACTGCGGTGGCGAGCAAGCCACTCCTCCTCCGTGAGGAGCAGGCAACTCCCACCACCCTGGTCGTAGTTGCTGGCGCCCTCGTCCAAGTCGCTCCGGTCCTCCGCCGTTTTGAGCCTTCACACAAGCTCTTCCATGGACATGGTTTTAAGATCAAGAAGCTGTTCAATGGCAATAGCTACCTGGGTATACTTGGACGGCACGATGCGGAGAAGCTTCTTCACGACCTTCACCTCATCGAGGTTCTCGCCGAGTGTGCGCAGCTTGTTGGCGATCCCGTTCATGCACATGGCGAGCTCATCGAGGGTCTCGCCGCTCCTCATGCGGACGGCATCAAACTCCTTGAGGAGAGTCTGCGTCTTGGCCTCACGGACGCGGGCATCGCCGACCCGCATGATCTTGATGGCATCCCATGCCTCCTTTGCCGTCGCCTTCACGGCAAGCGTGGAGTGCATCTCCTCCGGCACGGCTCGCAGAATTGCCGCAAGCGCCGCCCTGTCCTGGCTGAAGCTCCCGCCTCCCTCGATGGCGTCCCACACGCGTTGGGCCTCCATGTTCACCTTCATGATCAGCGACCACTCGAAGTAGTTCGTCGCCGTCAGCGGCGGGTAGACGACGGTGCTGCTGGCCTGGTGGACGACCTCCTGCTGCACCACCACCTCACGGCAGCCACGCCGCGTCGGGCTCCGGCCTCGGCGCACCACCGGCGAGGCCGAGACACGGCGGCGACCCGGCGACGGAGTGCGCGAACCTTCAGTCACCATGGCTCTGAATAGCAAATGTTGGCTATGCCCAGGAGGAGGAAGAAGACTCACACACACAACTAGAGGTGGAAGAAGATACGCACAGAGTCTTGGCACGCACACACTTTGCCTTTTCTTTGTTTCTTCTCACGGAAATGAACTGAGTACATGGGTTTGAGTACCAGACCCACACAACACACACGCACCCACTAACCCACTACGTTGCATGCAAACGCGACGGCCAAGCCAGCTGCTTGATCCGATTATTCTTGCATGTACAGGCTTGAGTCAAATCCAAGTTTTCAACAGACTTGAGCTTGCCCACAATGGCACACTTGACGCACGTCTCAACTGAATGCGTCCGCTTCTAGCTCCACGCTAATCTGCCGCCGGACTCGGCCGCTCTGACTCCACGGAGCTGTACGCGCATGTTGCTAACAACCATATCCATGCAAACTACACGATGTGCATGCTACTGATCAGCTCATGCTAACTCAACTAACTATCTAGGCAATATCAACTTGCATGCGTACTCGTCTCCACACTTCTACGAGCACGCTCACTGCCGCAGCCTCAAGCCTTCAACTTAACTACATGCATGAACGAACTAATGCGACGAAATAAACATGATGGATACCTAGACAACAAGGTAAACTCTATCAATCACCCCCTTAACCTTGTTGTCGTTTATTCGAACACCTCCATGTCGATCTTCAAAGCAGCCCCGGCTCGTCGTCGGCCGTCGCGGCAGCAAGAAGCACCCGCTGTTTCCTTGGCTCGGTGCAGTCCTTGGAGTAATGTCCGTACTCTTGACAGTTGTAGCAACGCACCTTGCGTATGTCGAAGTTGCCCTTCTTCTTGCCGGCGCCGCTGCGGTGGCGAGCAAGCCACTCCTCCTCCGTGAGAAGCAGGCGACTCCCACCACCCTGGTCGTAGTTGCTGGCGCCCTCGTCCAAGTCGCTCCGGTCCTCCGCCGTTTTGAGCCTTCACACAAGCTCTTCCATGGACATGGTTTTAAGATCAAGAAGCTGTTCAATGGCAATAGCTACCTGGGTATACTTGGACGGCACGATGCGGAGAAGCTTCTTCACGACCTTCACCTCGTCGAGGTTCTCGCCGAGTGTGCGCAGCTTGTTGGCGATCCCGTTCATGCACATGGCGAGCTCATCGAGGGTCTCGCCGCTCCTCATGCGGACGGCATCAAACTCCTTGAGGAGAGTCTGCGTCTTGGCCTCACGGACGCGGGCATCGCCGACCCGCATGATCTTGATGGCATCCCATGCCTCCTTTGCCGTCGCCTTCACGGCAAGCGTGGAGTGCATCTCCTCCGGCACGGCTCGCAGAATTTCCGCAAGCGCCACCCTGTCCTGGCTGAAGCTCCCGCCTCCCTCGATGGCGTCCCACACGCGTTGGGCCTCCATGTTCACCTTCATGATCAGCGACCACTCGAAGTAGTTCGTCGCCGTCAGCGGCGGGTAGACGACGGTGCTGCTGGCCTGGTGGACGACCTCCTGCTGCACCACCACCTCACGGCAGCCACGCCGCGTCGGGCTCCGGCCTCGGCGCACCACCGGCGAGGCCGAGACACGGCGGCGACCCGGCGACGGAGTGCGCGAACCTTCAGTCACCATGGCTCTGAATAGCAAATGTTGGCTATGCCCAGGAGGAGGAAGAAGACTCACACACACAACTAGAGGTGGAAGATTATACGCACAGAGTCTTGGCACGCACACACTTTGCCTTTTCTTTGTTTCTTCTCACGGAAATGAACTGAGTACATGGGTTTAAGTACCAGACCCACACAACACACACGCACCCACTAACCCACTACGTTGCATGCAAACGCGACGGCCAAGCCAGCTGCTTGATCCGATTATTCTTGCATGTACAGGCTTGAGTCAAATCCAAGTTTTCAACAGACTTGAGCTTGCCCACAATGGCACACTTGACGCACGTCTCAACTGAATGCGTCCGCTTCTAGCTCCACGCTAATCTGCCGCCGGACTCGGCCGCTCTGACTGCACGGAGCTGTACGCGCATGTTGCTAACAACCATATCCATGCAAACTACACGATGTGCATGCTACTGATCAGCTCATGCTAACTCAACTAACTATCTAGGCAATATCAACTTGCATGCGTACTCGTCTCCACACTTCTACGAGCACGCTCACTGCCGCAGCCTCAAGCCTTCAACTTAACTACATGCATGAACGAACTAATGCGACGAAATAAACATGATGGATACCTAGACAACAAGGTAAACTCTATCAATCACCCCCTTAACCTTGTTGTCGTTTATTCGAACACCTCCATGTCGATCTTCAAAGCAGCCCCGGCTCGTCGTCAGCCGTCGCGGCAGCAAGAAGCACCCGCTGTTTCCTTGGCTCGGTGCAGTCCTTGGAGTAATGTCCGTACACTTGACAGTTGTAGCAACGCACCTTGCGTATGTCGAAGTTGCCCTTCTTCTTGCCGGCGCCGCTGCGGTGGCGAGCAAGCCACTCCTCCTCCGTGAGGAGCAGGCGACTCCCACCACCCTGGTCGTAGTTGCTGGCGCCCTCGTCCAAGTCGCTCCGGTCCTCCGCCATTTTGAGCCTTCACACAAGCTCTTCCATGGACATGGTTTTAAGATCAAGAAGCTGTTCAATGGCAATAGCTACCTGGGTATACTTGGACGGCACGATACGGAGAAGCTTCTTCACGACCTTCACCTCGTCGAGGTTCTCGCCGAGTGTGCGCAGCTTGTTGGCGATCCCGTTCATGCACATGGCGAGCTCATCGAGGGTCTCGCCGCTCCTCATGCGGACGGCATCAAACTCCTTGAGGAGAGTCTGCGTCTTGGCCTCACGGACGCGGGCATCGCCGACCCGCATGATCTTGATGGCATCCCATGCCTCCTTTGCCGTCGCCTTCACGGCAAGGGTGGAGTGCATCTCCTCCGGCACGGCTCGCAGAATTTCCGCAAGCGCCGCCCTGTCCTGGCTGAAGCTCCCGCCTCCCTCGATGGCGTCCCACACGCGTTGGGCCTCCATGTTCCCCTTCATGATCAGCGACCACTCGAAGTAGTTCGTCGCCGTCAGCGGCGGGTAGACGACGGTGCTGCTGGCCTGGTGGACGACCTCCTGCTGCACCACCACCTCACGGCAGCCACGCCGCGTCGGGCTCCGGCCTCGGCGCACCACCGGCGAGGCCGAGACACGGCGGCGACCCGGCGACGGAGTGCGCGAACCTTCAGTCACCATGGCTCTGAATAGCAAATGTTGGCTATGCCCAGGAGGAGGAAGAAGACTCACACACACAACTAGAGGTGGAAGAAGATACGCACAGAGTCTTGGCACGCACACACTTTGCCTTTTCTTTGTTTCTTCTCACGGAAATGAACTGAGTACATGGGTTTAAGTACCAGACCCACACAACACACACGCACCCACTAACCCACTACGTTGCATGCAAACGCGACGGCCAAGCCAGCTGCTTGATCCGATTATTCTTGCATGTACAGGCTTGAGTCAAATCCAAGTTTTCAACAGACTTGAGCTTGCCCACAATGGCACACTTGACGCACGTCTCAACTGAATGCGTCCTCTTCTAGCTCCACGCTAATCTGCTGCCGGACTCGGCCGCTCTGACTCCACGGAGCTGTACGCGCATGTTGCTAACAACCATATCCATGCAAACTACACGATGTGCATGCTACTGATCAGCTCATGCTAACTCAACTAACTATCTAGGCAATATCAACTTGCATGCGTACTCGTCTCCACACTTCTACGAGCACGCTCACTGCCGCAGCCTCAAGCCTTCAACTTAACTACATGCATGAACGAACTAATGCGACGAAATAAACATGATGGATACCTAGACAACAAGGTAAACTCTATCAATCACCCCCTTAACCTTGTTGTCGTTTATTCGAACACCTCCATGTCGATCTTCAAAGCAGCCCCGGCTCGTCGTCGGCCGTCGCGGCAGCAAGAAGCACCCGCTGTTTCCTTGGCTCGGTGCAGTCCTTGGAGTAATGTCCGTACACTTGACAGTTGTAGCAACGCACCTTGCGTATGTCGAAGTTGCCCTTCTTCTTGCCGGCGCCGCTGCGATGGCGAGCAAGCCACTCCTCCTCCGTGAGGAGCGGGCGACTCCCACCACCCTGGTCGTAGTTGCTGGCGCCCTCGTCCAAGTCGCTCCGGTCCTCCGCCGTTTTGAGCCTTCACACAAGCTCTTCCATGGACATGGTTTTAAGATCAAGAAGCTGTTCAATGGAAATAGCTACCTGGGTATACTTGGACGGCACGATGCGGAGAAGCTTCTTCACGACCTTCACCTCGTCGAGGTTCTCGCCGAGTGTGCGCAGCTTGTTGGCGATCCCGTTCATGCACATGGCGAGCTCATCGAGGGTCTCGCCGCTCCTCATGCGGACGGCATCAAACTCCTTGAGGAGAGT
>NC_057802.1:558904976-558952966 GCF_018294505.1 Triticum aestivum
CACAGAGTCTTGGCACGCACACACTTTGCCTTTTCTTTGTTTCTTCTCACGGAAATGAACTGAGTACATGGGTTTAAGTACCAGACCCACACAACACACACGCACCCACTAACCCACTACGTTGCATGCAAACGCGACGGCCAAGCCAGCTGCTTGATCCGATTATTCTTGCATGTACAGGCTTGAGTCAAATCCAAGTTTTCAACAGACTTGAGCTTGCCCACAATGGCACACTTGACGCACGTCTCAACTGAATGCGTCCGCTTCTAGCTCCACGCTAATCTGCCGCCGGACTCGGCCGCTCTGACTCCACGGAGCTGTACGCGCATGTTGCTAACAACCATATCCATGCAAACTACACGATGTGCATGCTACTGATCAGCTCATGCTAACTCAACTAACTATCTAGGCAATATCAACTTGCATGCGTACTCGTCTCCACACTTCTACGAGCACGCTCACTGCCGCAGCCTCAAGCCTTCAACTTAACTACATGCATGAACGAACTAATGCAACGAAATAAACATGATGGATACCTAGACAACAAGGTAAACTCTATCAATCACCCCCTTAACCTTGTTGTCGTTTATTCGAACACCTCCATGTCGATCTTCAAAGCAGCCCCGGCTCGTCGTTGGCCGTCGCGGCAGCAAGAAGCACCCGCTGTTTCCTTGGCTCGGTGCAGTCCTTGGAGTAATGTCCGTACTCTTGACAGTTGTAGCAACGCACCTTGCGTATGTCGAAGTTGCCCTTCTTCTTGCCGGCGCCGCTGCGGTGGCGAGCAAGCCACTCCTCCTCCGTGAGGAGCAGGCGACTCCCACCACCCTGGTCGTAGTTGCTGGCGCCCTCGTCCAAGTCGCTCCGTTCCTCCGCCGTTTTGAGCCTTCACACAAGCTCTTCCATGGACATGGTTTTAAGATCAAGAAGCTGCTCAATGGCAATAGCTACCTGGGTATACTTGGACGGCACGATGCGGAGAAGCTTCTTCATGACCTTCACCTCGTCGAGGTTCTCGCCGAGTGTGCGCAGCTTGTTGGCGATCCCGTTCATGCACATGGCGAGCTCATCGAGGGTCTCGCCGCTCCTCATGCGGACGGCATCAAACTCCTTGAGGAGAGTCTGCGTCTTGGCCTCACGGACGCAGGCATCGCCGACCCGCATGATCTTGATGGCATCCCATGCCTCCTTTGCCGTCGCCTTCACGGCAAGCGTGGAGTGCATCTCCTCCGGCACGGCTCGCAGAATTGCCGCAAGCGCTGCCCTGTCCTGGCTGAAGCTCCCGCCTCCCTCGATGGCGTCCCACACGCGTTAGGCCTCCATGTTCACCTTCATGATCAGCGACCACTCGAAGTAGTTCGTCGCCGTCAGCGGCGGGTAGACGACGGTGCTGCTGGCCTGGTGGACGACCTCCTGCTGCACCACCACCTCACGGCAGCCACGCCGCGTCGGGCTCCGGCCTCGGCGCACCACCGGCGAGGCCGAGACACGGCGGCGACCCGGCGACGGAGTGCGCGAACCTTCAGTCACCATGGCTCTGAATGGCGAATGTTGGCTATGCGCAGGAGGAGGAAGAAGACTCACACACACAACTAGAGGTGTAAGAAGAGACGCACAGAGTCTTGGCACGCACACACTTTGCCTTTTCTTTGTTTCTTCTCACGGAAATGAACTGAGTACATGGGTTTAAGTACCAGACCCACACAACACACACGCACCCACTAACCCACTACGTTGCATGCAAACGCGACGGCCAGGCCAGCTGCTTGATCCAATTATTCTTGCATGTACAGGCTTGAGTCAAATCCAAGTTTTCAACAGACTTGAGCTTGACAATGGCACACTTGACGCACGTCTCAATTGAATGCGTCCGCTTCTAGCTCCATGCTAATCTGCAGACGGACTCGGCCGCTCTGACTCCACGGAGTTGTACGCGCATGTTGCTAACAATCATATCCATGCAAACTACACGATGTGCATGCTACTGATCAGCTCATGCTAACTCAACTAACTATCTAGGCAATATCAACTTGCATGCGTACTCGTCTCCACACTTCTACGAGCACGCTCACTGCCGCAGCCTCAAGCCTTCGTCTTAACTACATGCATGAACGAACTAATGCGACGAAATAAACATGATGGATACCTAGACAACAAGGTAAACTCTATCATCTTTGACTTTCGTAGCTGCAGTAGTCGTAGTTCCCGACGCGCATCTCGAGGTTTACGGCGCCCGAGGAGGGCCAGAGCGGCGTCTCTCGCCAGCGGCTCGAGAGCGCGGCCGTGGACGCGGCCTCCTTGGCTGGTGCGAAGTAGAGAACGCGCCGGAGGAGATCGTTGGAGAGAGCGGACAGGCGGTCGTTTCCGGCCATCGTCTAAACTCTAAAACGTCGGCGGCGCGATGGGATCTGGATGGGGTTTCTGCTTTCGCAAAATCTTCGGGTCGTGGATCGTGGTGTCCTGTTTTAGGGAAGACGTCGGTTTCGAGTTGGATTCTATGCCGCCTACAAGGGAGTTTCGAGTTGGAGTCGGCAACGTAGAGGCCCAACTGTGCTGCACACGCATATAACTGGGCCTACGATTGTCAATGCGAACGTCCTTTATTTATCTCGAGAATTGTTAGATTAGCCTAATTACCTGTTTAGCCTAACACATTGTTCGTATCCCACTGACTAGTGGCCCCACCCCTAAATTACCCATTAGACATATGGGCATATTTATGGGCTTTTTGTGTGTCGTTAAAGAAAGTTTAGCCCTAGATGCAGGCCCGTTGACAAGGGTGTGCGAGCAGTGCGATCGCACAGGCCCCCAAAATCGAAGGGCCCCGAACAAAGAGAAAATCGGTAAAATCGTCCCGGTTCGTCGCCTGCCGGCTGCATTGCGGCTGCCTGGTTCACGATCCGGAGAAAAAACTGTGGCCGGTCGTTCCAACAAAGAAGGCAGCAGAACCCATGTTAGTCCAATCCGATGCCCCACTCTGTTTGGGCCTGTTTGTAGAAAGGCCTTGTAGAAATCAGATAAAGGAAACAACGCCGGACTCCTCGCTACGATTTGGTGAGCGAGAATAGCGAGGCGCCGCTTTGACTCCTTCGGCGACGAGATCGATCGCGATCCACCGTGCATCTGGCCGGCGCCGCCGCCGGCGGCGGCGGCTTTGCTACTGCAACACCTCGTCCAGTCATCCCCAAATATATCTCATGTAAGCAGTAAGTCATAAACTTTTAATCAAAATTGATGGGCGATGAACACTGCATTAGGTTATATGTTTATACAATCTTCCTCTCTGATTCTTTTGGTATTTTCATGCCAAATCAAACGCAATCCCTGCTAGTATAGTATTACTCCTCATTTAAGCTTGTACGTGGTTCTAATCCAATTAATAGGATTAGAATGTGATACGCGGCTTGTAATCCAATTTCTAATTCTAGTACTCCATATTCCCGCAGTACTAATTCTTCATACCCATGTGCTAGCTAGCCATACTAGCATATTTCACTTCAAGAAAGACCCAATGTTTTGATGACAATAACAGTGGAAAATGATGTCTTGAAGAAAATAACTTTTGAAGATATAAGAATTCAAGAAAGACCGAAGAGAGTATGCTTAGCTACATTAGGTTTTAGTTACATGGTCTTCTTTAAATTTGGGGCCCCTTTTTGCATTTCGCATCCGGGCCCCGAATTCCTGGAGACGGCCCTGCCTAGATGTTCAATGTGAATCGGTGGTGGTGTGATGGTTGAGAGCAACTAATTAACGATTGCTCCTTCGGGAGCCTCGCAACGATCAGCGTCACTTGGCGCGCTCTCAGCCATTCGCCACGTGTTGCGCTCCCTCCGGATTTTGTTTATTTATTTATTTTTTCGCAAGCGTTTTCGGCTTTTTAACGGTTTTTTTCCTGTTTTTTTTACGTTTTGGTTTTCCACCGGTCTCCCTTAGCTTTTCGATCAAAAAAAATTCAAAAAAAAAATTACGCAAAAAACGTGTTTTTTTTCAGTTCGTTTTTTTCGTGAAAAAAAAGTTCGTCAATACCTATCAACATCGGATCTAGTTTTGAAGATCTCGACGTGAGGAATCCAACTGTGAAAACGGTTCGAGATTTGGACGCACGGTTTAAGAGATAAAATGTTTTGAATAAACGGATCTACGAAAAGAGGAAAAACTCCCAGGTTACCCCTTGTCGCAACCTAGGGGAGGTTGGAATGATCTTCGCAATGAGTACTCCTCAACTAGTGATTTCGGTGATGATTGTACAGCTACCTATTTTAGTAACATGCCGTGGTTTTGAACCTCACTGTCCCATTTTTTTCATTATATTTGAGGCCTTTTCTGCATAATTAAATAAACTGCGAGGGGGTTTTCTAAAAAAAATATGTCATGCTAGAGTCACCCAACATTGTGTGTACTCTAGGCACTGACAAGTGGGCCTCTGCCAGGCTGGCGCGCCATGTGAGCAGGCCATACGGGTAGATATGAGAGGAAGCATCGTATTTGCACGAGAACGCAAGTTGAATGACCACAAATCTCTATTCTTAAAGTTTTAGCACCAAACTGATCATCAAACGCAAGTTATATGACTCCGGGTGATATTACCTCCTCAAAAAACAAATTGATACTCTTCCAATACAAAACGTTGCTGATGCACATACTGCTGAAGCAATGGCGATGCATCAGGGTCTCCTCTTCTCTAAAGACTTGAACTTTCATTCGTTTCAAATTGAGTCGAATTCGATTGAAGTTATCAATGCCTATGTCGTACATGATAGAATTTGGAGTGAAGCTTGATCAGATGTATTATAAAAGTTCATTGAAAGGACAAAGCATCTCAAACATAACTAAAATTACACTGAAATTCCGAGACTACCAAACAACCACTATACCGTCGTGAGAACGAGCCGCCGACGCGTCAGAGCCGGCTTGATTTTGTCGATGACAACCAGGAAGTCTTTATGCACATGCCCCTAAGAACCAGCGCCCTGAAGCCGCAGTCGTCGTTGTTGAACCGTTTGCATAGATCTGAAGCACCTGACACTAAATATCGCCATATGCCGAGAAACGCTAATCTCACCACCCAAAGGAGACATCAGCAATCTACGTTGGAGCTTCATCAACTACGTCCAAACGTATCAACTCGAAGAGGATCTAAGCCCGGAAGACAAATTCAAAAAATAAGTGTAGTCATCCGCCCGAGAGATGCACCTGCGAGAACTAAAGAATCCTAACCTAAACTACTAACTGGAAGGGAGGCACCGGGACTCTCATCCCCACCACCGGTCGCCAGAGTGGCATGCAGAGTGGAGGCGAATCCACGTGCTTGTTAGAAAAAATTGGTGGGGAAGTTTGCCTAACCGCCTAGGGTTAGGGGAGGCTGGTGAAGTATGGTAGGATATGCAGAATGCTTTATCTTTGTTGGAATGGCGGGATCAGTTCAATTCATGAACTGTGTGTTGGTGAAACAAATTAGGTAGCCCATTCTTTAGCAAAATTTTGTTATGATAATAATTCTTCTTGTGATTGGGTTGACTAACCCCCAGTTTTCTTGTGAACCCCATTGTGAACGATGGAACCATATTACCAATTCAATAAAATGGCTATGATGGCAGACCCTAAAAACGCTAAAAAAGGATGGTACTCTAACGAACCCCCGGGGAAAGATATGGGCCTTATGGGCCATAGGAGGGAGGCTAACCAGCCCACAAGGGGCTGGTGCGCCCCCCACAAGGGAGGAGGCCGAATTGGACTTGAGAAGGGGGCGCCACCCCCCTTTCCTTCTCCTACTCCCTCTCCTTCCCCTTTTCCCCCACCGGTAGAAGGAAAAAAGGGTGGGGCCGAATCCTACTAGGACTAGAGTCCTAGTAGGACTCCCCTTTCCTTGGCGTGCCCCTTGTTGGCTGGCCTCCTCCCCTCCTTTATATACGGGGGCAGGGGGCACCCCAAAGGCACAACAGGCAATCTCTTAGCCGTGTGCGGTGCGCCCCTCCACAGTTCAACACCTCGGTCATATCATCGTAGTGCTTAGGCGAATCCCTGGACCGGTAACTTCATCATCACCGTCACCACGCCGTTGTGCTGACGAAACTCTCCCTCGGCCTCAACTGGATCAAGAGTTCGAGGGACGTCACCGAGCTGAACGTGTGCAGATCATGGAGGTGACGTGCGTTCGGTACTTGATCGGTTGGATCGCGAAGACGTTCGACTACATCAACCGTGTTACTAAACTCTTCCGCTTTCGGTCTACGAGGGTACGTAGACACACTCTCCCCGCTCGTTGCTATGCTTCTCCTAGATAGATCTTGCGTGATCGTAGGAATTTTTTTGAAATACTACATTCCCCAACAGTGGCATTCGAGTCAGGTCTATGTGTAGATGTTATATGCACGAGTAGAACACAAAGAGTTGTGGGCGATAATAGTCATACTGCTTACCAGCATGTCATACTTTGATTCGGCGGTATTGTTGGATGAAGCGAAGTAGACAGACATTACATGATAGCGTTCATGAGACTGGTTCTACCGCCGTGCTTCGCACACAGGTGGCTAGTGGGTGTTTGTTTCTCCAACTTTAGTTGAATCGAGTGTGACTACGCCCGGTCCTTATTGAAGGTTAAAACAGCACACTTGACCAAAAATCGTTGTACTTTTGATGCGTAGGTAAGAACGGTTTTTGCTAGAAGCCCGTAGCAGCCACGTAAAACTTGCAACAACAAAGTAGAGGACGTCTAACTTGTTTTTGCAGGGCTTGCTGTGATGTGATATGGTCAAGACGTGATGATATATAAATTGTTGTACGAGATGATCATGTTTTGTTACAGTTATCGGCAACTAGCAGGAGCCATATGGTTGTTGCTTTATTATATGAAATGCAATCACCATGTAATAGCTTTACTTTATCACTAAGCGGTAGCGATAGTCGTAGTAGCAATAGTTGGCGAGACGACAACGATCCTTCGATGGAGATCAAGGTGTCAAGCCGGTGTCGATGGTGATCATGACGGTGCTTTGGAGATGGAGATCAAAGCCACAAGATGATGGTGACCATAGGCGCCAACAGGAAGAAGCACTTCGCGATGAAGTTCAAAAATGAATCTATGAAGCACGTGCGCATCGTCAAGTTCCTCAAGTTCCTCGTCAAGCTCGACAAGCTCCTCCACAAGCTCGACAAGAACCTCAAGTTCAACCAGTGAATGATGACTATGGAGAGCCTCCACGCCAAGATCAATATGAGGTTGACAACCCTCCATGTCAAGGGCGTCATCATCCCCGACCCCAACACAATGAAGGGCAACGCTATGGCAAGCTAAAGTTCACCAAGTCAAAGTTTTCCAGAAGCAATGATCCCTAAGAGTATCTTTCATGGGCATTGAAGGTTGACAAAATCTTCCGTTTGCACAACTATGAGGAAGAGAAGAAGATCGCGATGGCATCCCTTGAGTTCCAAGACTACGTTCTCATATGGTGGGAACAAGTCCTTGAGCGCCGTGAGGCAAGAGGTGAACCACCCATCACAACTTGGGCGCAAATGAAGGATGTCATGAAAGCACGTTTTGTGCCAACCTACTACAACCGCGACCTCTTCAAGAAACTCCAACTCCTCAAGCAAAGAACGAAGAGCGTTGAAGAACACTACAAGGAAATGGAGATTGCCATGATAAGAGCCAATGTCACGGAAGATGGTGAGCAAACTATGGCACGTTTCTTGAATGGACTCAATCACCCTATCAAGAAGATAGCCGACTTCCAACCATACTCAAACCTCATCGAGCTAGTGCACCAAGCTACCAAGGCGAAGCGACAAGTGCAAGATGACTTCAAATACGCCAAGTTCTCTTCCAAGACATTCGGCTACAACAATCAACAGCTTCCACGACTCCAACAACTTCTACCTCAACCAAGCCTTTTACAAGCAACGGCGACAAGTCAAGTTACAAGAAAACTTCGACAACCTCGAGTCGTCCTCCTACTACAAGAAACTTCAAGACAAGAGCTTCTTCATCTACTTCGACCGATGAGACCATCAAGACAAGTTCCTTGAAATGCTTCACATGCGGCGACCGAGGCCAGAAGTCCTATGAGTGTACCAACAATCGCACCATGATCCTCAACGACGATGGAACCTACTACTCCATGAGTGAAGAGGAGATGGAAGCCCTTGAGCAAGTGGCCATGCATCGACAAGTGAACGAAGAGGAAGATCAAGTCTTTTGTGACGAGGATTCGAGCCCCGCTCTTGTTGTCTCCAAGGTCTTGACTCTTCAACATCAACAAGAAGAGGACCAACAATGCCATATCTTCCACAGAAAGGCCGGCATCAATGGAAGGTCCGTCAAGGTCATCATCGACGGAGGGAGTTGTCATAACTTGGCAAGTGAAGAACTATGCTCCAAGCTCCAATTGGTCAAGACGAAGCACCCGCACCCCTACAAGGTTCAATGGCTTAGTGACTCCGGCACTCTCCAAGTCGAGCATATGGTGAAAGTTTCCTTCAAGATAGGAGCTTACGAAGACACTTTGGAGTGTGATGTCGTGCCGATGTCCGTTTGCCACCTCATCCTTGGTCGGCCATGGCAATTCAACCGCGGCGTTATCCACAACGGAAGAACTAACCATATAGCTTCAAGATGAAGGGAAAGGAGTACATACTTCGACCAATGTCACCAAGCCAAGTGATCGCCGACAAGCAATCTTCCACCCATCGTGGAGCCCCTAGTGAGAGAGTGCACCACCAAAAATAAAGTGAGCTCCACAAGCCCAAATTGAGCGACTCTTCGCCAAGAGAGAGAAACTTAGTCCTCCTAGCCACAAAAAGAGAGATGAGAGAAGTGTGTGAGAACCCATCGAGTATCATCCACTATGTCCTCATATGCAAAGATGAGGTGGAAAAGACTAACACTCTTAATCCGCTTCCTCTAGTGTTTTCCAGCTTGTTGCAGGAATTCACGGATGTCTTTCCCGATGAGCTACCTCCCGGTCTCCCCCCTCTACGTGGCATTGAGCACCAAATCGACCTCATCCCCGGAGCACCTCTTCCTAACAAGGCTCCATACCGCGTCAACCCCGAAGAAACTAAGGAGATCCAACGGCAAGTACAACAACTCATCGACAACGGCCATGTACGTGAAAGCTTAAGCCCTTGTGCCATTCCGGTTATACTTGTGCGTAAACAAGATGGTACTTTTCGCATATGCTCCGACTGTAGACCCATCAATGCTATCACCATTAGATATAGGCATCCCATACCTCGCCTTGACGATATGCTAGATGAGCTTAGCGGTGCCACTATTTTCTCAAAAATTGATCTCAAAAGTGGTTACTATCAAATCCGCATACAAGAAGGTGATGAATGGAAAACCTCTTTAAAAACTACATTTGATTTGTACGAGTGGTTGGTTATGCCTATGGGTTTATCGGAAGCTCCCGGTACTTTCATGCGACTCATGCACTTTGTTTTTTGACCCTACATTGGTGTCTTTGTTGTGGTCTACTTTGATGATATTCTTGTGTTTAGCAAATCTCTCAAAGAGCATGTCACCCATCTTAGAACCATGCTACAAACCCTTAGGAAAGAGAGTCTTTATGCTAATATGAAGAAGTGCACTTTTGGTGTTGATAAGCTTGTTTTCTTGGGTTTCGTTGTGTCTTCTAAGGGTGTTCATGTTGATGAATCTAAGATCAATGCTATTCAAACTTGGCCCCAACCAACCAACTTGCAACAAGTTCATAATTTTCTTGGTTTAGCCGGTTTCTATCGTCGATTGTGAAGGATTTTAGCACCATTGCTTCACCTTTGCATGCTTTGAGCAAAAAGAATGCGCCTTTTGTTTGGGGACCATCCCAAGATACCGCATTCAATGAGCTTAAGAATTTGCTTACTCATGCCCCCGTGCTTGCATTACCCAACTTTGACAAACCTTTTGAAATTCATTGTGATGCTAGTGGTAATGGCATAGGAGGTGTGTTAACGCAAGAGAAGCGCCCCATAGCATACTTTGGTGAGAAACTCTCCGGCGCGCAACTCAATTATCCCATCTATGACAAAGAGCTATATGCTTTAGTGCGCGTTTTGCGTGAATGGGAACATTATCTTCGCCCTCACGAATTTATCATCCATACCGATCATGAAACGCTTAAGTATCTTAAGGGTCAAACTAAGTCGAACAAGCGTCATGCTAAATGGAGTGAATTTATCGAGTCTTTCCCTTATGTCATCAAATACATAAAGGGCAAAGAAAATGTTGTGGCGGATGCGCTTTCCCGCATATGCATGCTTGTTAATCAACTTGAATTAAATGTCATTGGCTTTGAGCACATAAAAGACTTGTATGCCCATGATCCTACTTTTGCCATTCCTTATGCCAAGTGTTTGACGCATACATCTTGGGAACGCTATTACATCAAAGATGATTATCTTATGAGAGCTAACAAACTTTTCATTCCCGAGTCGCCTCTTCGTTTGTTACTTTTGCAAGAATCTCATGGAGGAGGACTAATGGGACACTTTGGACGCGACAAGACATTTGCTATGCTCTCAAAGAACTATTATTGGCCCAAGATGTTCCGCCACATCTCCCGCTTCACCAACCGATGTTCGACATGTCGCAAAGATAAGTCCAAAGCTCAATCTCATGGCCTTTACATGCCTCTCCCAATTCCATATCAACCATGGGAAGACATTAGCATGGACTTTGTGTTTGGTTTGCCTAGAACTAGGAATGGAAAGGATTCCGTGTTTGTTGTTGCGGACCGATTCTCTAAAATGGCACATTTCATACCATGCAACGAGATAGACGATGCTTCACATGTTGCAAATCTCTTTTGTAGGGAAATCTTGCGCTTACATGGAGTGCCAAAGACAATTGTCTCGGACCGTGACGTCAAGTTTCTAAGCTATTTTTGGAAGACCTTATGCGCCAAGCTCAGAATCAAGCTACTATTCTCTTCGGCATACCACCCACAAACCGACGGCAAAACGGAGGTGATGAACTGAACACTCTCCACTCTACTACGAGTGTTGATCAAGAGGAACATCAAGGAGTGGAAGGAGTGCCTACCTATCGCCGAGTACGGCTAAAATCGTGCAAGATATTCGACTACCGGCAAGTCCCCCTTCGAAGTCGTCTATGGTTTCAACCCGTTGTCCCCTTTGTACATCCTACCCCTCCCACTACAAGAGAGCATCAACATGGACGCGAGTGCACGAGTGATCTATCTCAAGAAGGTGCATGAAGATACAAGGAACACCATCGAGCGCCAAGTACGACGCCTCGCGACTAAGCTCAACGTCAACAAGCAACCCATGATATTCAACATTGGAGATCTTGTTTGGATACACCTTCGCAAGGACCGCTTCCTGAAAGAACGCAAGTCCAAACTCCTACCCCGAGCAGATGGACCCTTTAATGTGCTTGCACGCTAAAACAACAACGCCTACAAGATCGACATCCCACGCGACAAGTACTCCGTGAGCGACATCTTCAACGTCAACGATCTATCTCCCTACCGTGGTGATGAAGATTTCGATCCGAGGTCGGATCTTTCCCAATGGAGGGGAGATGATGCGGAGCATCCCAAGGTCATCCCCATGGACCTATCATTGTCTGACCAAGTGCCTAGTGGACCCATGACTCGAGCACGTGCAAGAGCTCTCAAAACCGAGGTGACATCTCTCCTCTCACAATTCCACTTCGATGAACACGAGACATGGCTACTACCTCAAACGGAGACACTTTGCATACTCAGGTACCTGGGAGATAGCCATGGAGAAGCTAAGGAGCAAGACGGATCGGAAGGAGAAGATGGACGTGAGGACGGAGAAGAAGAAGGGCAAATCAGCGGAAGCCCGGACGATCTAGACCGCCGTTCGGATGATCCGGCCCCAGCCCGGACGATCTGGCTAACTCGCCCGAAGACACCCGAAGTTGCCCCATGAAGCCGGACCATCCGGACAGAGTCCCGGACCATCCGGACCGAGCCGGACGACCGGACCTCCCTCCGGACATCCGGGCCGCCGACGATGCCGCCTGCCTCTTCGCCTCGTCCGGATCCCCGCCCGGACCATCCGGGCCCCTGAAGCCCAGAACATCCGGCTGCCCGTCCGGATCATCCGGGCCACCACCTGCGTGTGCGTGTTGGGCCAAAGCCCATGTACCTCTTTGCCCCCTTTGCCTATATAAATGACCCCTCCTTCACTTTTCTACTTCCGATAGCAAAGGATTAGCTCATTTTTGTGTGAGAGCTTTGCTCATCCACTTGGTTACCTTCTCCTCGGAGATCTCGCCTCCTCGGAGAAGATCCCCCAAGCGGATTCAAGACCCCATCAAGGGAAGAACCTCAAGACCTCCTCATGGAGAAGATCGTGCTACTTGTATCATCGCTAGTTGACCGTGGATCGTGTATCTCTTTGTGTTTTGAGGATCTAGCATATGTGTGACCGAATCTTGTTGGTTGAGTGATTCTCTTGTGTTTCCCCTCGTGTTCTTCGTGTTCTTCGTGGAACCCGCTCCAATCGTGAAACATCGGGCCACTAGGGTTCTACCCTACATCATGACGGACCTATTGCAGGAGCAGAAGCAGACGTTATGAACGTTTGGCAAAGCTCGGTATGATGACTACTTGATAGTTTAGTGCACCATGCTTTACGGCTTAGAACCGGGACTTTAAAAACATTTTGAACGCCACGGAGCATATAAGGTGTTCCAAGAGCTGAAATTTGTATTTCAGGCTCCAGCCCGAGTCGAGAGGTATGAGACCTCTGACAAGTACTTTCCCTACAAGATGGAGGAGAATAGCTCAACCAGTGAGCATGTGCTAAGATTGTCTGAGTACTACAATCGCTTGAATCAAGTGGGAGTTAATCTTCCAGATAAAATAGTGATTGACAGAGTTCTCTAGTCACTATCACCAAGTTACTGGAACTTTGCGATGAACTATAATATGCAAGGGATGACAAAAACTATTCCCGAGCTCTTCGTAATGCTGAAATCGACAAAGGTAGAAATCAAGAAAAGCATCAAATGTTGATGGTTGAGAAGGCCACTAGTTTCAAGTAAAAGGGCAAGGGAAAGAAAGGGAACTTCAAGAAGAATGGCAAGCAAGTTGTCATTCCCATGAAGAAGCCCAAAGCTAGACCCAAGCCTGAAACTGAGTGCTTCTACTGCGAAGGAAATGGTCACTGGAAGCGGAGCTGCCCCAAATACTTGGCGGATAAGAAGAATGACAAAGTGAACAAAAGTATATATATGATATACATGTTATTGATGTGTACTTTACTAGTGTTCATAGTAGCCCCTGGGAATTTGATACTGGTTCAGTTGCTATGATTAGTAAACTCGAAACAGGAGTTACAAAATGAACAAAGACTAGTTGAGGGCGAGGTGACGATGCGTGTTGGAAGTGATTCCAAGGTTGATAAGATCAACATCGCACACTCCCTTTACCTTCGGGATTAGTATTGAACCTAAAATAAATGTTATTTGGTGTTTGCGTTGAACATAATATGATTGGATCATGTTTATTGCAATACGGTTATTCATTTAAGTCAAAGAATAATTGTTATTCTATTTACATGAATAAAACCTTCTATGTTCATACACCCAAGGTAAATGGTTTATTAAATCTCGATCGTAGTGATACACATATTCATAATATTGAAGCCAAAAGATGCAAAGTTAATAATGATAGTGCAACTTATTTGTGGCACTGCCGTTCAGGACATATTGGTGTAAAGCGCATGAAGAAACTCCATGCTGATGGGCTTTTGGAATCACTTGATGCTTGCGAACCATGCCTCATGGGCAAGATGACTAAGACTCCGTTCTCCGGAACAATGGAGCGAGCAACTGACTTATTCGAAATGAAGGAAATATGCCCTAGAGGAAATACTAAAGTTATTATTTATTTCCTTATTTCATGATAAGTGTTTATTATTCATGCTAGAATTGTATTAACCGGAAACTTAGTACATGTGCGAATACATAGACAAAACACAAGTGTCCCTAGTATGCCTCTACTTGACTAGCTCGTTTATCAAAGATGGTTATGTTTCCTAACCATAGACATGTGTTGTCATTTGATGAACGGTATCACATCATTAGGAGAATGATGTGATGGACAAGACCCATTCGTTAGCTTAGCATTATGATCGTTACAGTTTCATTGCTACTGCTTTCTTTATGACTTATACATGTTCCTATGACTATGAGATTATGCAACACCCGAATATCGGAGGAACACTTAGTGTGCTATCAAACATCACAACGTAACTAGGTGATTATAAAGATGCTCTACAGGTGTCTCCGATGGTGTTTGTTGAGTTGGCATAGATCGAGATTAGGATTTGTCACTCCGATCGTCGGAGAGGTATCTATGGGCCCTCTCGGTAATGCACATCACTATAAGCCTTGCAAGCAATGTGACTAATGATTTAGTTATGGGATGATGCATTACGGAACGAGTAAAGAGACTTACCGGGAACGAGATTGAACTAGGTATGATGATACCGACGATCGTATCTCGGGCAAGTAACATACCGATGACAAAGGGAACAACGTATGTTGTTATGCGGTTCGACCGATAAAGATCTTCGTAGAATATGTAGGAACCAATATGGGCATCCAGGTTCCGCTATTGGTTAATTGAACAGAGAGGTGTCTCGGTCATGTCTACATAGTTCTCGAACCCGTAGGGTCCGCACGCTTAACGTTCATTGACGATATAGTATTATATGAGTTATGTATGTTGGTGACCGAAGTTTGTTCGGAGTCCCAGATGAGATCACAGACATGACGCGAAATGGTCGAGAGGTAAAGATCCATATATTGGAAGGCTATATCGGACACCGGATGTGTTCCGGGTGATACCTGTTCACCGGAAGGGGTTCCGGGCAACCCCCGGCAAAGATATGGGCTTTATGCGCCAAGTAAGGGAACACACCAGCCCACAAGGGGCTGGTGTGCCCCCTATAGGGCCAGCCATGTGGGGAGAAAGGGAAAGGAGAGGAAGAAAAGGAAAGTATGAAGTAGGACTCCTACTTCCTTCCCCTCCCCCTCCTTCCTTTCCCCCTTGTCGAAATATGGTAAGGGGGGCGAATTGGACTAGGGGCCCAAGTAGGATTCCTCCTACTTGTGCGCGCCCTAGGCTGCCTCCCTCCCTCTCCCTCCTTTATATACATGGGGAGGGCACCCCTAGAACACACATCAATTGTTCGTAGCCGTGTGCGGCGCCCCCCTCCACAGTTAAAACCTCGGTGTTATCGTTGTAGTGCTTAGGCGAAGCCCTGCGCCGGTAACTTCATCATCACCGTTACCACACCGTCATGCTGACGGAACTCTCCCCCGGCCTCAGCTGGATCTAGAGTTCGAGGGACGTCACCGAGCTGAACGTGTGCAGATCGTGGAGGTGTCGTGCATTCAGTACTTGATCGGTTGGATCGCGAAGACGTTCGACTACATCAACCGCGTTACTTAACGCTTACGCTTTTGGTCTACGAGGGTACGTGGACACACTCTCCCCGCTCGTTGCTATGCTTCTCCTAGATAGATCTTGCGTGATCATAGGAAATTTTTGAAATACTACGTTCCTCAACAGTGGCATCCGAGCCAGGTCTATGCGTAGATGTTATATGCACGAGTAGAACACAAAGAGTTGTGGGCGATAATAGTCATAGTGCTTAGCAGCATGTCATACTTTGATTCGGAGGTATTGTTGGATGAAGCGGCCCAGACCAACATTACATGACCGCGTTCATGAGACCGGTTCTACAAACGTGCTTCGCACAGAGGTAGCTAGTGGGTGTTTGTTTCTCCAGCTTTAGTTGAATCGAGTGTGGCTACGCCCAGTCCTTGTTGAAGGTTAAAACAACACACTTGACAAAAAATCGTTGTGGTTTGGATGCGTAGGTAAGTACGGTTCTTGCTAAGCTCGTAGCAGCCACATAAAATTTGCAACAACAATGTAGAGGACGTCTAACTTGTTTTTGCAGGGCATGTTGTGATGTGATATGGTCATGACGTGATGATATATAAATTTTTGTATGAGATGATCATGTTTTGTAACAGAGTTATCGGCAACTGGCAGGAGCCATATGGTTGTCGCTTTATTGTATGCAATGCAATCGCCATGTAATTGTTTTTACTTTATCACTAAGCAGTAGCGATAGTCGTAGAAACAATAGTTGGCGAGAGGACAACGATGCTACGATGGAGATCAAGGTGTCGTGCCGGTGACGATGGAGATCATGATGATGCTTCGGTGATGGAGATCATGAGCACAAGATGATGATGGCCATATCATGTCACATATTTTGATTGCATGCCATGTTTATCTTTTATGCATCTTATTTTGCTTAGTACGGCGGTAGCATTACAAGATGATCCCTTACTAGATTTCAAGGTATAAGTGTTCTCCCTGAGTATGCACCATTGCGAAAGTTCTTCGTGCTGAGACACCACGTGATGATCGGGTGTGAGAGGCTCTACGTTCACATACAACGGGTGCAAGCCAATTTTGCACACGCAGAATACTCGGGTTAAACTTGACGAGCCTAGCATATGCAGATATGGCCTTGGAACACTAGAGACCGAAAGGTCAAGCGTGAATCATATAGTAGATATGATCAACATAGAGATGTTCACCATTGACGACTACTCCATCTCACGTGATGACCGGACATGGTTTAGTTGATATGGATCACGTGATCATTTAGATGACTAGAGGCATGTCTATCTAAGTGGGTGTTCTTAAGTAATATGATTAATTGAACCTTAATTTATCATGAACTTAGTCCTGATAGTATTTGCATATCTATGTTGTAGATCACTAGCTCGCGTATATCTCCCCTGTTTTATTATTGATATGTTCCTAGAGAAAACTAAGTTGAAAGATGATAGTAGCAATGATGCGGACTAGGTCCGTGATCTGAGGATTATCCTCATTGCTGTACAGAAGAATTATGTCCTTGATGCACCGCTAGGTGACGGACCTATTGCAGGAGCAGATGCAGACGTTATGAACGTTTTTACAAAAGCTCAGTATGATGACTACTTGATAGTTTAGTGCACCATGCTTTACGGCTTAGAACCGGGACTTAAAAAATGTTTGAACGCCACGGAGCATATAAGATGTTCCAAGAGTTGAAATTGGTATTTCATACTCATGCTCGTGTCGAGAGGTATGAGACCTCTGACGGTACTTTGCCTACAAGATGGAGGAGAATAGCTCAACCAGTGAGCATGTACTCAGATTGTCTGGGTACGACAATTGCTTGAATCAAGTGGGAGTTAATCTTCCAGATAAGATAGTAATTGACAAAGTTCTCTAGTCACTATCACCAAGTTACTAGAACTTTGTGATGTACTATAATATGCAAGGGATGACAAAAGAATTCCCGAGCTCTTCGCGATGCTGAAATCGGCAAAGGTAGAAATCAAGAAAGAGCATCAATTGTTGATGGTTAACAAGACCACTAGTTTCAAGAAAAGGGCAAAGGAAAGAAAGGGAACTTCAAGAAGAAAGGCAAGCAAGTTGCCACTCCCGTGAAGAAGCCCAAAGCTAGACCTGAGCCTGAAACTGAGTGCTTCTACTGCTAAGGGAATGGTCACTGGAAGAGGAACTACCCCAAATACTTGGCGGATAAAAAGGATGGCAAAATGAACAAAGGTATATTTGATATACATGTTATTGATGTGTACTTTACTAGTGTCTATAGCAACCCCTCGGTATTTGATACTAGTTCAGTTGCTAAGAGTAGTAACTCGAAACGGGAGTTGCAAAATAAACAGAGACTAGTTAAGGGCGAGGTGATGATGTGTGTTGGAAGTGATTCCAAGGTTGGTAAGATCACCATCGCACACTCCCTTTACCTTCGGGATTAGTGTTGAACCTAAAATAAATGTTATTTGATGTTTGCGTTGAGCATGATTATGATTAGATCATGTTTATTGCAATACAGTTATTCATTTAAGTCAAAGCATAATTGTTGTTCTGTTTACATGAATAAAACCTTCTATGGTCATACACTCAAAATAAATGGTTTATTGAATCTCGATTGTGGTGATACACATATTCATAATATTGATGTCAAAAGATGCAAAGTTGATAATGATAGTGCAACATATTTGTGGCACTGCCGTTTAGGTCATATCGTTGTAAAGCCCATGAAGAAAGTCCATGATGATGGGCTTTTGGAATCACTTGATGCTTGCGAACCATGCCTCATGGGCAAGATGACTAAGACTTCGTTCTCCGGAACAATGGAGCGAGCAACTGACTTATTGGAAATAATACATACCGATGTATGTGGTCTGATGAGTATTGAGGCTCGCGACGGGCATCATTATTTTCTAAACATCACAGATGATTTGAGCAGATATGGGTATATCTACTTAATGAAACACAAGTCTGAAACATTTGAAAAGTTTAAAGAATTTCATAGTGAAGTGGAGAATCATCGTAACAAGAAAATAAAGCTTCTACGATCTGAGCACGGAGGCGAATATTTGAGTTACGAGTTTGGCCTTCATTTAAACAATGTGGAATTGTTTCACGACTCACGCCACCTGGAACACCACAGCGTAATGGTGTGCCCGAATGTCGTAACCGCACTTTATTAGATATGGTGCGATCTATGATGTCTCTTACCAATTTACCACTATCGTTTTGGGGTTATACATTAGAGACAGCTGCATTCACGTTAAATAGGGCACCATCTAAATCCGTTGAGACGATACCGTATGAACTGTGGTTTTGTAAGAAAACTAAGTTGTCGTTTCTTAAAGTTTGGGACTGTGATGCTTATGTGAAAAAGCTTCAACGTGATAAGCTCGAACCGAAATCGGAGAAATGCGTCTTCATAGGATACCCAAAGGAGACAGTTGGGTAGACCTTCTATCACAGATCCGAAGGCAAGATATTCGTTGCTAAGAATGGATCCTTTCTAGAGAAGGAGTTTCTCTCGAAAGAAGTGAGTGGGAGGAAAGTAGAACTTGATGAGGTAATTGTACCTTCTCTCAAATTGGAAAGTAGCTCATCACTGAAATCAGTTACAGTGATGCCTACACGAATTAGTGAGGAAGTTAATGATGATGATCATGAAACTTCAGATCAAGTTACTACCGAACCTCGTAGGTCAACCAGAGTACAATCCGCACCAGAGTGGTACGGTAATCCTGTTCTGGAAGTCATGTTAATAGACCATGATGAACCTACAAACTATGAGGAAGCGATGATGAGCCCAGATTCCGCAAAATGGCTTGAGGCCATGAAATCTGAGATGGGATCCATGTATAAGAACAAAGTGTGGACTTTGGTGGACTTACCCGATGATCGGCAAGCCATTAAGAATAAATGGATCTCTAAGAGGAAGATGGATGCTGATAGTAGTGTTACTATCTACAAAGCTCGACTTGTTGTGAAAGGTTTTTGACAAGTTCAAGGTGTTGACTACAATGAGATTTTCTCACTCGTATCGATGCTTAAAGTCTGTCTGAATCATGTTAGCAATTTCCACATTTTATGAAATCTGGCAAATGGATGTCAAAAATGCATTCTTTAATAGATTTATTAAATAAGAGTTGTATATGATGCACCCAGAAGGTTTTGTCCTAAAGGTGCTAACAAAATGTGCAAGCTCCAGTGATCCATCTATGGACTGGTGCAAGCATCTCGGAGTTGGAATATACGCTTTGATAAGTTGATCAAAGCATATAGTTTTATACAGACTTAAGGTGAAGCCTGTATTTACAAGAAAGTGAGTGGGAGCACTACAGCCTTTCTGATAAGTATATGTGAATGACATATTGTTGATCGGAAATGATGTAGAATTTTCTGGAAAGCATAAAGAAGTGTTTGAAAGGAGTTTTTCGAACAAAGACCTCGGTGAAGTTGCTTACATATTGAGCATCAAGATCTATAGAGATAGATCAAGACGCTTGATAAGTTTTTTCGATGAGTACATACCTTGACAAGTTTTGAAGTAGTTCAAAATGGAACAGTCAAAGAAGGAGTTCTTGCCTGTGTTGCAAGGTGTGAAGTTGAGTAAAACTCAAAGGCCAACCATGGGAGAAAATAGAGAGAGAATGAAAGTCATTCCCTATGCCTCAGCCATAGGTTCTATAAAGTATGCCATACTGTGTACCAGACCTATTGTAGACCTTGCCCTGAGTTTGGCAAGGGAGTACAATAGTGATATAGGAGTAGATCACTGGACATTGGTCAAAATTATCCTTAGAGAACTAAGGAAATATTTCTCGGTTATGGAGGTGATAAAGAGTTCGTCGTAAAGAGTTACATCGATACAAGCTTTGACACCGATCTGGATGACTCTGAGTCTCGATCTAGATACATATTGAAAGTGGGAGCAATTAGCTAGAGTAGCTCCATGCAGAGCAATGTAGACATAGAAATTCGCAAAATACCTACGGATCTGAATGTTGCAGAACCGTAGACTAAAAATATCTCACAAGCAAAACATGATCACACCTTAGTGCTCTTGGGTGTTAATCACATAGCGATGTGAACTAGATTATTGACTCTAGTAAACCCTTTGAGTGTTGGTCACATGGCGATGTGAACTATGGGTGTTAATCACATGGTGATGTGAACTATTGGTGTTAAATCACATGGCGATGTGAACTAGATTATTGACACTAGTGCAAGTGGGAGACTGAAGGAAATATGCCCTAGAGGCAATAATAAAGTTATTATTTATTTCCTTATTTCATGATAAATGTTTATTATTCATGCTAGAATTGTGTTAACCGGAAACTTAGTACATGTGTGAATACATAGACAAAACATAAGTGTCCCTAGTATGCCTCTACCTGAATAGCTCGTTTATCAAAGATGGTTATGTTTCCTAACCATAGACATGTGTTGTCATTTGATGAACGGTATCACATCATTAGGAGAATGATGTGCTGGACAAGACCCATTCGTTAGCTTAGCATTATGATCGTTACAGTTCCATTGCTACTGCTTTCTTCATGACTTATACATTTTCCTATGACTATGAGATTATGCAACTCCCGAGTACCGGAGGAACACTTAGTGTGCTATCAAACGTCACAACGTAACTGGGTGATTATAAAGATGCTCTACAGGTGTCTCCGATGGTGTTTGTTGAGTTGGCATAGATCGAGATTAGGATTTGTCACTCCGATTGTCGGAGAGGTATCTCTGGGCCCTCTCGGTAATGCACATCACTATAAGCCTTGCAAGCAATGTGACTAATGAGTTAGTTACGGGATGATGCATTATGGAATGAGCAAAGATACTTACCGGTAACGAGATTGAACTAGGTATGATGATACCGACGATCGAATCTCGGGCAAGTAACATACCGATGACAAAGGGAACAACGTATGTTGTTATGCGGTTCGACCGATAAAGATCTTCGTAGAATATGTAGGAACCAATATGGGCATCCAGGTTCCTCTATTGGTTAATTGACCAGAGAGGTGTCTCGGTCATGTCTACATAGTTCTCGAACCCGTAGGGTCCGCACGCTTAACGTTTGTTCACGATATAGTATTATATGTGTTATGTATGTTGGTGACCGAAGTTTGTTCGTAGTCCCGGATGAGATCACGGACATGACGAGGAGTCTCAAAATGGTCGAGAGGTAAATATTCATATATTGGAAGGCTATATTCGGACACCGGAAGTGTTCCGGGTGATACAGGGTCACCGGAAGGGGTTCCGGGCAACCCCCAGCAAATATATGGGCTTTATGGGCCAAGTAAGGGAACACACCAGCCCACAAGGGGCTGGTGCGCCCCCTATAGGGCGAGCCACGTGGGGAGAAAGGGAAAGGAGAGGAGGAAAAGGAAAGTATGAAGTAGGACCCATACTTCCTTCCCCTCCCCCCTCCTTCCTTTCCCCCTTGTCCAAATATGGTAAGGGGGGCAAATTGGACTAGGGGCCCAAGTAGGATTCCTCCTACTTGGGCGCGCCCTAGGCTGCCTCCCTCCCTCTCCCTGCTTTATATACGTGGGGAGGGCACCCCTAGAACACACATCAATTGTTCCTAGCCGTGTGCGGCGCCCCTCTCCATAGTTAACACATCGGTCATATCATCATAGTGCTTAGGCGAAGCCCTACGCCGGTAACTTCATCATCACCGTCACCACGCCATCGTGCTGACGGAATTCTCCCTCGGCCTCAACTGGATCTCGAGTTCGAGGGAGGTCACTGAGTTGAACGTGTGCAGATCGCGGAGGTGCCATGCGTTCGGTACTTGATCGGTTGGATCGCGAAGACGTTCGACTACATCAACCGCTTTACTTAACGCTTCCGCTTTCGGTCTATGAGGGTATGTGGAGACACTCTCCCCACTCGTTGCTATGCTTCTCCTAGATAGATCTTGCGTGATCATAGGAAATTTCTGAAATACTATGTTCCCCAACAGGAAATAATACATACTGATGTATGCGATCCGATGAGTGTTGAGGCTCGCGGCGGGTATCGTTATTTTCTGACCTTCACGGATGATTTGAGCAGATATGGGTATATCTACTTAATGAAACATAAGTCTGAAACATTTGAGAAGTTCAAAGAATTTCAGAGTGAAGTGGAGAATCATCGTAACAAGAAAATAAAGTTTCTACGATCTGATCGCGGAGGTGGATATTTGAGTTATGAGTTTGGCCTTCAATTAAAACAATCTGGAATAGTTTCACAAACTCATGCCACCTGGAACACCATAGCATAATGGTGTGTCCGAACATCGTAATCGTACTTTATTGGATGTGGTGCGATTTATGAATTCTCTTACCGACTTACCACTATCGTTTTGGGGTTATGCATTAGAGACAGCTGCATTCAAGTTGGCACCATCTAAATCCGTTGAGACGACACCATATGAACTGTGGTTTAGCAAGAAACCTAAGCTGTCGTTTCTTAAAGTTTGGGGCTGTGATGCTTATGTGAAAAAGTTTCAACCTGATAAGGTTGAACCCAAATCGGAGAAATGCGTCTTGATAGGATACCCAAAGAAAACTGTTGGGTACACCTTCTATCACAGATCTGAAGGCAAGATATTCGTTGCTAAGAATGGATCCTTTCTAGAGAAGAAATTTCTCTCGAAAGAAGTGACTGGGAGGAATGTAGAACTTGATGAGGTAATTGTACCTTCTCCCGAATTGGAAAGTAGTTCATCACAGAGATAAGTCCCAGTGATTCCTACACCAATTAGTGCGGAAGCTAATGATGATGATCATGAAACTTCAGATCAAGTTACTACCGAACCTTGTAGGTCAACCAGAGTATGGTCCGCGCCAGAGTGGTATGGTAATCCTTTCTGGAAGTCATGTTACTAGACCATAACGAACCTATGAACTATGAGGAAGCGATGATGAGCCCAGATTCCACGAAATGGCTTGAGGCCATGAAATCTGAGATCGGATCCATGCATGAGAACAAAGTATGGACTTTGATTGACTTGCCCGATGATCGGCGAGCCATTGAGAATAAATGGATCTTCAAGAGGAAGACGGACGCTGATAGTAGTGTTACTATCTACAAAGCTCGAATTGTCGCGAACAGTTTTTGACAAGTTCAAGGTGTTCACTACGATAAGATTTTCTCACTCGGAGCGATGCTTAAGTCTGTCCGAATCATGTTAGCAATTGCCACATTTTATGAAATCTGGCAAATGGATGTCGAAACTGCTTTCCTTAATGGATTTCTTAAAGAAGAGTTGTATATGATGCAACAAGAAGGTTTTGTCAATCCTAAAGGTGCTAACAAAGTGTGCAAGCTCCAGGGATCCATCTACGGAGTGGTGCAAGCATCTCGGAGTTGGAATATATGCTTTGATAAAGTGATCAAAGCATATGTTTTTATACAGACTTGCGGTGAAGCCTGTATTTACAAGAAAGTGAGTGGGAGCACTACAGCATTTCTGATAAGTATATGTGAATGACATATTGTTGATCGGAAATAATGTAGAATTTTCTGGAAAGCATAAAGGACTGTTTGAAATGAGTTTTTGAAAGAAAGACCTCGGTGAAGCTGCTTACATATTGAGCATCAAGATCTATAGAGATAGATCAAGACGCTTGGTATATTTTTCAATGAGTACATACCTTGACAAGATTTTGAAGTAGTTCAAAATGGAACAGTCAAAGAAGGAGTTCTTGCCTGTGCTGCAAGGTGTGAAGTTGAGTAAAGACTCAAAACCCGATCATGGCAGAAAATAGAAAGAGAGTGAAAAGTCATTCCCTATGCCTCGCCATAGGTTCTATAAAGTATGCTATCTTGTGTACCAGATCTATTGTGTACCTTGCCATGAGTTTGGCAAGGGGGTAAGATATTGATCTAGGAGTGTATCACTTGACAGCGGTCAAAATTATCCTTAGAAGACTCAGGAGATATTTCTCGGTTATGGAGGTGATAAAGAGTTCGTCGTAAAGAGTTATGCCGATGCAAGCTTTTACACCGATCCGGATGACTCTGAGTCTCAATCTGGATACATATTGAAAGTGGGAGCAATTAGCTAGAGTAGCTCCATGCAGAGCATTGTAGACATAGAAAATTTGCAAAATACATATGGCTCTGAATGTGACAAACCCATTGACTAAGCTTCTCTCACAAGCAAAACATGATCACACCTTAGTACTCTTTGGGTGTTAATCACATAGCGATGTGAACTAGATTATTGACTCTAGTAAACCCTTTGGGTATTAGTCACATGGCGATGTGAACTAATCACATGGTGACGTGAGCTATTGGTGTTAAATCACATGGCAATGTGAACTAGATTATTGACTCTAGTGAAAGTGAGAGACTGAAAGGATATATGCCCTAGAGGCAATAGTAAAGTTGTTATTTATATTTCCTTATATCATGATAAAAGTTTATTATTCATGATAGAATTGTATTTACCGAAAACTTAGTACATGTGTGAATACATAGCCAAATAGAGTGTCCCTAGTATGCCTTTACTTGACTAGCTCGTTAATTAAAGATGGTTAAGTTTCCTAGCCATGGACATGTGTTGTCATTTGATGAACGGGATCACATCATTAATGATGTGATGGACAAGACCCATCCATTAGCTTAGCATTATGATCGTTTAGTTTATTGCTATTGCTTTCTTCATGACTTATACATGTTCCTATGACTATGAGATTATGCAACTCCCGAATACCGGAGGAACACTTAGTGTGCTATCAAACGTCACAACATAAATGGGTGATTATAAAAATGCTCTACAGGTGTCTCCGATGGTGTTTGTTGAGTTGGCATAGATCGAGATTAGGATTTGTCACTCCGTGTATCGGAGAGGTGTCTCTGGGCCCTCTCGATAATGCACATCACTATAAGCCTTGCAAGCAATGTGAATAATGAGTTAGTTGCGGGGTGATGCATTATGGAACGAGTAAAGAGACCTGCCGGTAACGAGATTGAACTAGTTATGATGATACCGATGATCGAATCTCGGGCAAGTAACATACCGATGACAAAAGGAACAACGTATGTTGTTGTGCGGTTTGACCGATAAAGATCTTCGTAGAATATGTAGGAGCCAATATGAGCATCCAGGTTTCGCTATTTGTTATTGACCGGAGATATGTCTCTGTCATGTCTACATAGTTCTCGAACTCGTAGGGTCCGCACGCTTAATGTTAGATGACGATTTGTATTATGAGTTATGTGATTTGATGAACAAAGTTTGTTCGGAGTCTCGGATGAGATCACGGACATGACGAGGAGTCTCTAAATGGTCGAGTGGTAAAGATTCATATATTGGAAGGTTGCATTCGGACATCGGAATGGTTCTGAGTCATTCAGGCATTTTTCCAGAGTACCGGGAGGTTACCGGAACCCCCGGGGGAAAGATATGGGCCTTATGGGCCAAGGGAGGAGACCGAATTGGACTTGAGAAGGGGGCTCCGCCCCCATTTCCTTCTCCTACTCCCTCTCCTTCCCCTTTTCCCCCTCCGGTAGAAGGAAAAAAGGGTGGGGCCGAATCCTACTAGGACTGGAGTCCTAGTAGGACTCCCCTCTCCCTGGCGCGCCCCTTGTTGGCCGGCCTCCTCCTCCCGTCCTTTATATACGGGGGCAGGCGGGCACCCCAAAGGCACAACAGACAATCTCTTAGCCGTGTGCGGTGCCTCCCTCCACAGTTCAACACCTTGGTCATATCGTCGTAGAGCTTAGGCGAAGCCCTGCGCCGGTACTTCATCATCACCGTCACCACGCCGTCGTGCTGACGAAACTCTCCCTCGTCCTCAACTGGATCAAGAGTTCCAGGGACGTCACCGAGCTGAACGTGTGCAGATCGCGGAGGTACCGTGTGTTCGGTACTTGATCGGTTGGATCGCGAAGACATTCGACTACATCAACCGCGTTACTAAACACTTCCGCTTTCGGTCTACGAGGGTACGTAGACATAATCTCCCCGCTCGTTGATATGCTTCTCCTAGATAGATCTTGCGTGATCGTAGGAATTTTTTTTGAAATACTACGTTCCCCAACACTGTCGCCGATGAAGAGTAGTGTAGATCAGAAGGATCCAACCTGAAGATGCACGAACATAGACGAACTACGAACAAAATCGAGCAGATCCACCAAAGATAGAACCGTCGGAGACATATCTCCACACGCAAATAGAGGGTGCTAGACGCACCAGCGGAATGGGGGCTAGGTGGGGAGAACCTTATTCCATATTCAGAGAGCTGCCGACGACTCGCCTTTCTGAGCAGGACACAACCCTAACAAAATTCAAAGTAACATCTAAAAACGAAGCGAGTTCTAAACTAGAATCCATTTTGACATGTTTTGATGAACTTTTTCGTCTGTAACTTTACTTACTTATAAGTCTAGATACATTATAGCCACTTAGGTTATCAGGTTGGTCTCATCTGAGTTGGTTATACATGACAATTGCGAGTTTTCACGTTGGTACGTTGTTGAAGGCATGGTTGAGATATGTTTGCAATGGTTCTTTAGGGTGGAAACTTAGATTCTGGTAAGGGTGCTTGGATCTGGTAAACTCGTTGTTGAAGAATCTCATTTTTTTTTTGTTTGATGTAATGAGACAGTTGTTACAGATATGGTTATTGTTATAGTTTACCATCCATGGATCTGATCATTTCGGGTTTTTTTTTCTTGCCTATGCATACCTTTACTTTTATTTGACCTTGCTACTTGCTGATGTATGCTTTGTGTGCGTACATTGGAGTTGGTTATGTGCATCCTAATTCCTAACTATAGAGGTTGGGCATGTGCTCATTGTATTTGTATTTTCTTGATGTTCTATTTCAAGCCAATAAAATCCACCATTTGCCGAAAAGGTTATTAGGTTGTTGAACATCATCTATTTCTACTACTATATATAAAAATACGATTTGGTGAATCTAAATTATCTCAACCGTTCAACTATAAGGACTAGACGACCTCGGCCTCCCAATAGCTAGCAATGTCGAACAGCGACATTGCATATTTTGAAAATGCTGCTTAATGACATTTCAAAATAGCAAAATACATGTAGATGCCAGGATTTTTGGGCCCTACGTTCTTGTTCTAATTTAGTCCATGTTTCTTTAACCAAAATGAGATCTGTATAATTCTAACAAAATCCAATAAAAGGAATTTGAGACCATAAAATTTTTAGTCGCGGATATGACGACTCTTAAGTTCGCATATCGTCTCCATGGCCTTCAAACAATTACGGATCACGCTCCAGGCTGCAGATATGACGGCTCTCCTATGGTTGCTCTTAGAGTAGCTCTTGTTCATTTTTTTTGGCGAAAAGGCATAAGGCCATATATTAAGTATCACATGTCCTCACAAATATATTCTTACAGAAAAATATTCAAGATTTTGGGGGTGACGTAGTCTTCTTCCTCATGCATCCATCGTCGGCGCGCCATGGGCATAGCTCAGTGTCACCTCTAGGCCTTCACCTCGGCGTAGCAAACTTTTTTAAACCAAGAAGCTTGTAGAAGAGCGGCTGGGAAGTCATCGATGCAAACTAGCAGACGCCGACGGCCGCGGTCTGTGAAGTAAATAACCGCCCCGAAGGAAAAGTGCCGATAAGAGCATGTAGAAACACTGGAGACCACAATGACTATGAAAGCCGGCCTGATACAGGCGGATCCACCAAAACCTACATCAACCAGATCCCAGAATATCCACTAAAGGCATAGCTCCACACGCCCTCCATAAATGAAAAACACGCCAATATACTGGGGATACGGAGAAGAATTTTATTCCTACCTTGGGTCAACGCCTCCAATGGCCCATTCCATACTAGTGTCCGCTCCAGCACACATCTTCTTCGCCGTCCCACAGCAACCCTCCAACACCTCGGCGGCAGGCCCTCAATCCGGACCTAGTGGCAGTGAGAGGCAGTGGTGGCTAGTCCTCCTCGTCCTTTCCTGTTCAGAAAAAAGATTCACTCTCAGTTGGGTTAGCTAGCTCTTGTTCATCTTATGTTATGGTATACGTGCCTTTTGACATGTCATGTACTTCTGCCCTGCTGTGTGCGCTAGGGATAAAAATGGAAAAGGTAAGTTCCATTTTCGTCACTGTTTCATTAGGAAACACTGTTCCGTTTTTGTTTCTATTTTCGCATGAAAAAAATTCTATTTTCCAAAAACAAAATGCAAATTTTTGCTTCTGTTTCCATATTTCCTCTCCATTTCCAGTTTTTGCCGGAAAAGCGAAAATTTTGCACTCTGTTTTCATCCCTACTTGTGACTATGTTTGCTGTTTCACCTTCGTTGATTTTATCTACTGTGATACTTCACGTGTGCGGCTTTATTTATAAACTCGGACTTCCTTCCTTTCCCTAAAAAAATCTGAATGTTTTTTAATCTATATAAGGAACTTTTTTTGAGGGATTTTTAGAATTCGAACTAGTTTTTTTAGGGAAGGTCATCATGGTTCAAGATGGCAATGGGGCCCCGAAACCCGCGTCCCCGCGGGTTTTTACCCTATTAGGGTATGGGGATGGGCGTCTTTTCATCCCCGCGGGGCTGTTGTTGGGCACATTATACAACCCGACATGTTTCGTGGGTTTGCACCCGTTTCAGTAGTCCTTGAACCCAAAACCCAGCAAACCCGACAAAATACATTTTTTACCATGCACTGATCCGGCGCGACCCAACCCAAAGCTACCGAGCCCGAGCGACCGAGCTGAAATACACTCCCAAAGCTGTTGAACCATCTACTATTGTTTTGTGTTAAAATTTGCTCAAGTTATGCTGCTGAAATATGCTCGTTTTGTTGTCGAAATATTATTCTTTGTTGGTTCTATGTTTCCTTATATATATGTCGATTTCCCTGTGGGTTTAGAAAACCCGATGGGTTTAGGGGACGGGCGAAAAATTAGCCCCGCGCATGATGACGTGGACGGGGACGGGTTTACGATTTTCTCGTGGGGATGGGTTTGGGAAGGCAAAACCCGATGGGTATCATCCCCGTTGCCATCTTGAATCATGGTTAGCTTTATTGAATTAAACAGAAATTATATCATCCACAAGTCCGAAAACTAGGATGCTCGGAGGCTCTCCTATCCAACTATCAGAAATCGTATTACAAAAACTATGGCTAGCTAGCACATGTGCCGCATTATTCGGAGAACAATTACAATGTTTGAAAATGACATTCCCAATCGCCAACGACACGTCCACGCACTCCGCAAAGATTGCCGCTACAGCATCCCACCATCTGGTTTGCCCGGAGCAATATTCAATCACCATTGTACAATCAGACTCCGCTTCTACTCGAGGAAAACCAAGAGAGTTTAAAAAATGAGACAATTGTGCATCGACATGGCCTCCATTGTTACGACATCCGCTGCATAAGATATAAACTTGCATTGGCCTGCTAAGAAATTACCATTCTCGTCTCTGATAATAGCTGCCGTTGCCCCTATACCTTCATTCACATGGAAAGAAGCGTCTGCATTCAGCTTCACAAATTTGGGATCCGGCTTGCTCCATCTCTGTACTTGAGCATTATTGACTTTGCCATTTGCTTGATGAAAATTGTCAATAATAGCCAAGACCGATATTGGCCATCTCGTCAGGGGTGGAACAGTCCCATCATGCGTACACTCTCACCGTATCCACCATAAATAGCAGGCCCCTACAATGAATTTTTTTTTTGACAAAGGGTGAATTTTATTGGCTCAAAAGAAGCATCAAGAGGATACAATATAATGAGCATACACCCGGCCTCTGCATAACTAGGATGCACACAGCCAACCCAACCAAAATGCTAAAACACACGAACGACTAGCAAAGTCATAAGACCAAAAGCTATGAATAGGTGTGAAAAGGAAAAAAGAAAAAAAAAAGCCCCAAAGCGATCGGATCAGCGAACGACAAACTAGAACTGCGACCATATCCGCACCAACCATTGACACCACATTGACGACGAGGATCTTCAACAACAACGCCTTCAAGAAGGAAGCGACACTCAAGCGCCGCCGTCACCAGATCCAACCAAAAAGGCTAGAATCAAAGTTTTCACCCTGAAGAAACAGTCCGAACGTATCCGAGCAATGCCTCCAACAAGGTCACGATATAAAAAAAAATCGCCATTGCCAGGGATGACCACTCGGGTCTGAGCTAGGCTTTCGCCCCGGAGCTCGAGACCCGGTGCTCGCAGCACCACCATCAAAGTCACACATGTGTTGTCGCCGCCGCTTTTCCACAATCCAAGCAGCTGCAATTTAACCGCCGCCACTCCAACAACATTCCTTTGCGTCAAGTTATTGTCCATAATTTGTACCTCACCACCGAAAGTCATTCACCGGATCAAGAGATAAAAACTCCCGAATTCACTTTGATGACCCCCGATGTCGTGGATCCATAGAAAATCGTTCATCGCATCTGATACACCTTGTCGTCAACGCTTCAAGATCTCCAATCGCATCCGCCATGACTTCCTCCATCTCCATCGATGCCTTGGGAATCTTAACTTAGACATGTCCCATGACTCCGATAAGAAAACGAAGCTTCGCGGCACGCCCTCTTGAAACCGTGTTGGCTGATAATGTGAGCGCGCGCGACCCGAGTCTTTCCGATGTAGATATCAAGGGGCGACATACGCCAATCCGTATAAATATCTGACATGGAAGATCGGAGAAATCATGTCACCTCGGCCTATAGTACTCCCAAGCGGTGGCACCACACCCGAGACTAGTTTGTACGTCGATCGGGAGGTGCCGAACCACGGAAGAGGATCACCAATAGCACACCCTGCAGTGCACGGTGTCAGCACCGAGGTGTGATGCGCCGGCAGGCTAGCCGGTCGCTCATCTTCTCCACGCTCTTGTGCTCAGCCCAGGCACAACATGCATGCGCATGTGCATGACCCTGGTAGTGGAGCGACATACATCCAGCCCAATATTGGTAGATGCGTTGGTTGCTTGGCATGCACGAGGCGTGGACTTGAGAGATCTTGCCGAACACATCTTGCTCGACGTAGCCGATCCATGGAGACGATTGCAGATCCAAAGGCCGGCGTCCTGCCAGATCGGGAGGCTATTGGCGACCAGATCGCGATGCCGCCCAAGTAGAACAGTCGCAGCCAGATCGGCAGGCCTGGGATATAGAACGACGACGGCCAGATCGGAAGACCATCAGACTAGAGAAAGAAAAAAGACGAGCAGACATGCCTCGCCGCCGCCGTGGTACGGCGTCCTCCGGCGGCGGCGTGGTGAACGGGGAGCTGGGGACGGGCCTTCTAAGGTCCCGGCGGCGGCGCCTCCGGAGTCGCCCTAAGCGACCCGGGAGGCAGTTATAAAAATAGTTCGCCCCTACAACGATGACCTGCTTGATGTACAGGTTCGGCTTCATAGCAAGCGCACTCGAGTCCGCCAACAATAGATGCTCAAGAATTATAGATCTAGATCGATCAATCCTCTTCCCTTCTTCAATTATATGCAATATCCCCAGCCTGTCCCGAAGATCAGTTGCATTTTTACAATCAAATAGGAGGTGGCGGACATCCTCCGCATCATTTCTGCATACCGGGCATGTTGCGTTTGAGCCGACATGCCTGTTAGTCAGTATAGCCTTTACTGGGATGATTCCTTGCAAGGCACGCCAACAAAATATCTGAACTTTACGTGGGAGCTGCAGTTTCCATAGCTTACCCAGTTGGATGTGCCAAAACATTTGTATGTACCCTGAAAGTTTGAATCCAATGTATTTTGTACGCCAAAACGCACATAAAAAAATCCTCTACGATTTGGATTCCAAGCAATGAAATTAGCAAAGGCATTGTGATTGATTGGTATTTGCAACATTCTTCTGAAATCCATAGCGTTAAATATGGAATGGATTAGGGGTTCATCCCATGTGCCCGTATTACGATTAATGAGATCACTTACCACCGATAGGATCGATTGTGTTAGAGTTGTGTCGAATATTATTATACAAATTAGGTTACAGTTGGACTTGGAATCGTACGGTGTGTAGATAGGATGTTGAGTCGTGTCCTAGTAGAACACTTGTATCCTAGGCCTCTCTTATATAGCGAGGGTAGACACACGACGTAACCTATACCAACGTAATAACACCGGAGCGCAAGGGGGAGCCGGCGGCGTGTGCTGGCGCCCGGGTGGCCGGTGTGCGGTATTGTGACGGTGTCACAGGGAGGAGCGCCCGTAGTCAGGCCCCGGGGATGTAGTCATATCGGTGAACCTCGTTAACATCTCGGTGTCGTGATCGTCTGATTGCTTGGTCCTCGGATGATCGACTATGCCTCGGATTTATTTTAACAAATGGTATCATGAGCTAGGTTGATCGGAGGTCGTGTTGTTGATTTGGAGGAAGGATCAAATCGAGATGAGATTGTCGCTGGTTGCGGCGTGGTTCTCGACGAGATCAGAAAAGCAATCGGAAGTAGATCAGCGAAAGGCTTGCGTGTGCGTTGCGGCTGCAGAGACGTGCGGCGATCGGCTTGATCGGGCGAGCGTACTGCGGCGCAGGCATCCCAGCAGGAGACTTCACCGATTTGGGCAAGGCATCGGGTGCACATGGCGACGACGTACATCGATGTGGACTTTGCAGTCCGATTCGAGAGACGCGCGTGCACCGGCGCTGGAAGCCTAGGTCGGGCGAAGGTGGCCCAAGGCGCGCTTCAAGGAAGCGCAGGGCGAGCTTGGCTGAATTTGCTGTGAGAAGGACAGATGCATACGTACGATCACTACGGGATTTGTTTGTTGAAAAAAAGGAGCGGCCAGGTTCACGTGTGTGTACAAAGAGCAGTTTTGGTTGGATCAAGTACGATCGGTTTTCTGCTATAAGATGCACGGAGAAGCAACAGGAAAAGAGTGACAGGAAAAAAAAAGATTTGTGCAGTTTGCATGGAAATTTTTTCTGGGTCGGTTTGCTGTGATGGCTTGGAACACGTGGATAGGCTGCGGAGGTGCGCGGATAAGTGCGTCATATAGAATCATGCATACACATGGCGTTAAGACATGCACAGATGTGCGGGCGGACACGACGCACGGTGGAGCATGGTTGCAGTCAGCTATATTCGGCTGGGTCGGACTGGGCAGTCTGACGGATCGACGCAAGTCGGTTGGTATAGAAAACGATGCGGGATCGGTGACTACGACATAGGAGCGTGATGCTGATGGTGACCGACTTTCTAGGGCGTGGAAACACGTGGCGCAGGCCCGAGGGCTTGTGCGGCTTCGACAAGACTGTGGCGCGGGATTGATTCAAGGTGGTGTATACACGGAGCTTGAAGTCGATGAGGCGCAGAGGTGGATTGATCATCTACCATGGAGTCATGTTGAAGGTGGAGCTGGATTGAGGGGCTACGGCGTAAGTCGACGGGGTCGAAGCCTATTCAGCGGGAAAAGCGAGTGACATGCAGTTCGGACTGGAGCCCAGTGGTCTGATGAAAGCGTGAAACTCGTCATCGGTCGGTGTTGATCAGTGGTACTCTGTAGTGGGGGTTGAGTGGTGTGGGTTCGCGGCCCTTGAGACTCGATCGGGAAAGCGGAGGCTCGACGCGGTAATAGCGGCGAGGCATGCGGTACGCACGGGCATGGAGACGGGCCAGGGCTCTGGTGGTCATACATGTGGTAAGACAACTGTGAATTTGACTCGGGATGACTACAGGCAGTGGTGAGATTCCTTCAAGTTTCAGACAGGCGGTCAAGAAAGGAGCGGTGATGTTGAGTTCAGGTAACTCTTATGTGTGACACCCAATATGTGAGTTGTTCATTTTCACGTAGGTCAGTGATCAGTGTGTGATGCGTTGAACGAAGCTCTGGAAGATGGGAGCATACACTAGAGTAAAGAGGAACTTAATTTTGCTCGAGTGTTGACAGTGGTCAAGAAAAGAAGGGACTACAAGTTGCAGGTGGAGTCATATGGAGTCTGGGAGTAGCAGCGGTGCTCATGGCGTATCTCAAGTCTAATGTACATGGAGGTTCGACGCACGGACGAATTCAAGGTGGTGGAGAATATTCGCCAAGGTGGAGTTTGTTAGAGTTGTGTCGAATATTATTGTACAAATTAGGTTACAGTTGGACTTGGAGTCGTACGGTGTGTAGATAGGATGTGGAGTCGTGTCCTAGTAAAACACTTGTATCCTAGGCCTCTCTTATATAGCGAGGGTAGACACACGATATAACATATGCCAACATAATAGCACAGGCGCGCAAGGGGGAGCCGGCGGCGTGTGCCGGCGCCCGGGTGGCCGGGTGTGCGATATTGTGACGGTGTCACGGGGAGGAGCGCCCGTAGTCAGGCCCCGGGGATGTAGCCATATCGGTGAACCTCGTTAACAAATCTCGGTGTTGTGATCGTCCGATTGCTTGGTCCTCGAATGATCGACAGTATACCTCGGATTTATTCTAACATATTGTCCACGGTTTGAGATCACCCTCCTATTCGGACTAGCTGGTATCCAAGGACCCCTCTAACATTCTACCTTGTGCCAATCCTCCAAATATATCCTAGTTTGAATGTCTCTAGCTCCTTCATGATGCTTTGCCATGTATAAGATGCTCCATTTTTTAGTGCAGCTTGAAGTAAGCTAGTATTGGGGAAATATTTTGCCTTCAACACTTGTGCACATAGGGAATCTGGATTGATGATGAGTCTCCAACATTGCTTTGCAAGCATAGCCAAATTGAAAGAATAAAGTTCTCTGAAGCCCATACCCCCTTCAATTTTTGGATAGCACATCTTCCACCAGGTGTACCAGTGCATCCTTTTATGATCCTCATCATCTCCCCACAAAAAATCAGCAATCAAAAATCAGAATTTGAACTTGACACGGTGATGTAGTGCTATTCTATATAAAAAAACGAAAATACTTACGCCCACACGTGTGGTGTGTAGCATCCCGCCCACACGTGTCATCTATTGTTGGATCATTTTGCACGATTCTTGGAGCACTGTACGTCGCCATGTCATCCCACAGCCTCGTCCGGGCCTCGACAAACTGTGTCGCACCCCCTCACTCCCAATCTCGCTTTCTTCTTCCCCCACTCTGCCTCACGTTCTTCCCCACCTACCCGCACATCACACACACTATAGCCCGGGCGGCGGCGGACGGCAACCCCGAGCGGAGGCGGGCGGATGCCCCGGGCGGTGGCGGGCAGAGGCCTCGGGCGGTGGCGGGCGGAGGCCCCGAGCGGAGGCGGGCGGCGGCGAGCGGAGGTCCCGAGCGGTGGTCGGCGGAGGCCCCGAGCGGTGGCAAATAGGAGGTGGATCCAGCCGACGGCGATGGAAGGCGCAGCGGAGGAGGAAGGGCGCGCGCGCGGCTGCTGCTAGGGTTCGATCTCCGTCGCCAGCCTCGTTCGTGCTCTAGCGGCGGCCTCGGGCGCGGGTCATGGCGGCGGCCTCGAGCGCAGGAAGACGGTGGCAGCCTCGAGCGCGGAGAGAAGTACAAGCATGGTGGCGGCTCGAGGAAGTCCATTCTCCGGCGAATTTCGTCCCCATCGCGCATGAAGCTCCTCCCAGCGCCAACCTCTTCTCATGGGTGTCACCGTTGCAGCGTTGTCGGTATGGCCGGCCCCTGCTATCTACCTTCCTGAAATCTGCTCGTTAGCTTGTCACTTCCCAAACACAGGTCCTGCCTCCTGCGTTTTTGGTTTCCCGTTTTTGCTCACCATTTTCCTACTGAATGTTTTAGTTTCCTGTCCCGGTGTGAAAATGGTTGTTTCCATTGCAAATTTTATTATAAAAATGGCTAACTCTACTCATTATCTTTCATATGTATGCATGTTCACAAAAAATTGTAGTTGAAACATGTGTTTTTGTGTGATCTGCCATTTCATACTGATGTTAATGTGTACATGGCAACTATCCTACTGTTTGGCGCTGAAAATTGCCATATGTTCTGGTATGTCATACGATACGGCAGTTTATGCATTTACATTTACCCTCGCATCATTTTGCCATTCTACTGAATAAATAGATGGCAACCTGCCCTATGTGTGGAACTGTAAAAACTTGCGTTGTTTGCCATGTTTTTCGAACCACAACACATCCTTTTTTTCATATTTCTGAATAAATACATGACAAGTCCCTCTCTATAAAAGCCTGAAATTTGCCATGTTTCATGTTTGTTATGTCTGTTAACAGGTACCAAGCAATTGGTATGCTACTGTACCAAATGCTTGGCAACTTCATCAGATCCATAACCCATCAATTGCCATGGCTGAACTGGTTTTTCTTTTTTTTCCATGTTTGTCATCTTCATGCCAACCACAACCCATCATTCTGTAATGGTACTAAATATAGACATGGCAACTCCCCCATGTTAAATCAGCCTAATTTCACCCATATGTATATACATTATCCTGGCATGCTACTCAATAACTACATGGCAATTTCAATGTTACTATCGTGGCAAATTTAATTCATATAACATGGCAGATCTATCTTTTTTTCATGTACCACGGCATTATTACTCCATGTGCCATGGCATTTTGACTTTGCATTTGCCATGGAAATTTGTTTTTGATCATTTTGTTTGTGTTATTTTCACAAAGACGACAATTTTATTACGCAAAAGATGGCATTTTCATTGAAACTACCATGGCAAAATGAAACATGCATTTGCCATGGCAACATTTGATCAATTTTTTATTACTTCATATTCTTGGCAAATTTCATGTAAAATTTGATTAAAAAAACACGACAATTCTTTATGCGAATCTGCCATGGCAAGTTTCTCGTTCATACTTGATTCCAACTTTTTGTGTTTTTTCACACGGGGTAAATTCAACACACACAAACACGGCAATTCTTGATATGAATCTGCCAAGGCAAATTTTCTTGTTCATACTTGATTTTGAACTTTGTAAACGGGGCCACAACAATTCTTCTCTTTTTTACAACATGGCAATTTCTTTTTGAACGGGACCATCACAATTTTAGTGCATGCATCATGGGAATTATAGTTTATGGATCTTGGCATTTTTTTAGTCTATGCATCGTACAAATTTTCTGTTTTGATTGACACCATGTCAAATTTTTGTCCTTCTTTCCAACATGACATTTTTTCTTTTTTTGAATGGAACCATGGCAAACTTAGTGTATGTATCATGGCAAATGTAGTTTATGGGGCATGGCAAAAAAATTAATTATATGGACCATGGCAATTTTCTTTCTTTTTCTAACATGGCAAATTTTCTTTTTCAACTGGGCCATGGCAATCTTAGTGCATGTTTCGTGGCAACGGTAGTTTATAGTTTTACAAAGCATGGAAAAAATTGAATGGATTTTTTTGTGCTAAGTACAATATTTTTTGGCCACATCATGTGCAATATATTTGCCATACTACATGGCAATTTTTTTCGCACGGACCATGGCAATTCTATTTAATGAATCATGGCAAATTTATTTAAATGGTTTTTTTTGTTTGAGTACAAAATTGCCATACTACATGGCAATTTCCACCCTCCACCATGGAAAGTTTTTTTTGTCAAAACACGGCAACTTTAGTTAAATGGGATATATTTTGTCGTACTACATGGCATTTGTTCCCACGGACCATGGCAATTATTTTTACACGAACCATGACATTTTTAGTTAAATGGGGTAGATTTGCCATATTACATGGCATTTTTTTCCCATGGACCATGGCAATTCTATTTTACGAAGCATGGAAAATTTGTTTCAAAGGGAATAAATTTGCCATACTATATGGCATTTGTTCCCATGGACCATGGCAATTCTATTTCATGAAGCATGGCACATTTATTTTCAAACGGAATAGATATGCCAAACTACATGGCTATTCTATTTTTACAAATCATGGGAAATTTACTTTAAATGGATCATGGCAAATATGTTGTTTTTTTGCCATGAATATTGTGTGTTTAGTACCAAATGCGATAGTGGATGCAATAGATTTTGCCATTTGGTGTAACATAAATTTTTTCCATTCAGTTATTTATAACTTTTTGCAAGAAAATTATAATGTTCATTTTTACTTTTATTTGCCATGGCATTTTACTTTATTTTTGCCATGTCAATTGCTTACTTTTCAAAAAAATTGGCCACGGAAAATTTACCTTTCTATTTGCCATACAAATTTACATTTATTGCCATGACATTTTATATTTTCACATACATGGCGATTTTTACCTCCATTGCTCACGACAATTTTGGTTGAACTTTTTTCTTTTTGTGCCATTTTTGCATCAAAAATGATCTTTTTTGAACCATTTGGTTTTTTATAAGTAATACCTAAGCTCTATGTATCGCGAACAATTTTTTTGAAACATTGCAAACATATTTGTAAATATGAAAAATTCGGAAAAAAAATTGCCATGTGTTCTTTGTCATTTTGGTGAAATTTCTGTTTTTAAACAATGGCAACATGTTGTTATTTCGTTGTTGTTTTTCCTATATTTCACATAGGTAAATTGCACTATGTGTCTTTTAACCAACAGTTTTTTTGTTTTTAAATAGTTTTTTCACGTTTTTTTATATATTTGTTGATGGGCTTTTGACCGCTTGTGGCCCAGTAGGAGGGGTACAGCTGGAGTCGATCCAACGAAATCGTTAGGTCGATGCTGCCTCCCACCGCATGTCTCGGTTCGGGGAAATCGTTCGGTCGATGTTGCTTCCCACCGCACGTCTCCGTTCGGGCGGTCTGCCTCCAGACCACACGTGCGGTGGTTATCAACGTAAAAAAACTGCGCTAGGACGGAAACCCGTGACGACTTGTTGGACGGTGCCCTCTTTTGCCCTAGCCTATCCGTGTTGGTACAGGAATCGTAGACGTATTTGGATCTGGAAAGCGAGAGGTCGGTTGTTATCCCTACTAATAATTCCCTACGCGAAAACAGCTCTCGCATCTAACTGCAGATCGCCGACGCCGCGATGGATCGTCAGCGGATCGCAAAACGGAGACGCGACGACGATGACCGCCTAAGCAAGCTCGGCGACGGCGTGCTGGGCCACATCCTCTCTTTCCTCGACACCAAGGAGGCCGCGCGCGCCGCTGCCCTCTCGTCGCGGTGGCGCGACATCTTCGCCAGCGTCCACACCGTCTCCCTGGAGGAGCCGGAAAAGCCCATCCCCGACTACGACTCGGACGGTGGATACTACGACCCAACCCGCCGCCGCACTTCACCCGCGTCGTCACCATGGCCATCACCGCCCGCAGCAGCCCTCCGTTCCCCAACGCCGCATCGGTGCCACTGCGCACGCTCCGGGTCGCCATGGAAAGTTACAACGGGGGTGACGCCTCCACGGTGGACCACTGGGTCAGCAGGGCCTTGAAGGATGCCGCCCCAGAGCTCCAGGTCCACCTCCGCCTCCGCCGCGTCCCCGTCTGCCGCCGACCTGACCCCAGCCACGACGCCGCCAGCTCAGACGAGGACCACGCTGCTGGCTCAGACGAGGACGTCCCCCTATGCAGCCGCCCAGATGCCGGCAGCTCAGACGAGGACCACGCTGCTGGCTCAGACGAGGACGTCCCCCTTGCCCACGAAGATGACGATGCCGCTTCCAGCTCCGACGAGAGCGTTCCTCGGCCGTGGGAGCTGCCTCCTGCAGTGTACACCGTCCCCAGCCAGCTCTTCTCCTGTTCCGCGTTACGATCACTCCGCCTCGGGTCGTGCAGACTATGCCCGCCGGCGACCGTCAGCCTGCCGTCACTTGAGGTGCTCCGCCTCACCCACGTCGGTGACGAGGAGGAACACTTGCAGAGGCTCATCTCTGCCTGCCCACACCTTGCGGACCTGACGCTCGAGGCCTGTGGCACCAACACCATGACCGCCCTCTCCCTCCTCGACAACACGCGCCTCCGCAGGCTTGCCCTCCGGTGCTGCCACAAGCTGGCTGCCGTGACCGTCCACGCGTCGGAGCTCCGCTGCTTCGAGTACCGCGGCACCATCCCGGACAACTCATTCCTCACCGTGCCCGGCCGTGACGCTGGCGGCGGCTTCCCGTCCGTCACTTCGTGCAAAATCGAGGTCTGCACCGTCTGCGTGGCGCAGAACACCGCCATGTCCCAAGAGCAGCTCGCCAAGCTCGGTTCATTCCTAGAGTTGTTTGTGTCCACGAAACAGCTGCACCTGTGCGCCGCTCACATGAGCTCCTGCTTCGTCAATCTCCCGGCATTCCCAAGCCTCACGCACCTTCAGCTGGACGGATGCGTACGGCACGACAGCAATGATCCCGTCGCCGTTGCTACCACGACGATCACGATCCTCCAACGGGTCCCAAACCTGGAGGTGCTGACCATGTTCTTTGAAGCAGGGCCTCACGAAGCCGAGTTGGAGGAATACCCCCTGCACAAGGAGGGGGAGCTCCTCGACGCGCACCACGCCACCACCTCCACTACAACCAGTACGACACCCTCGACCTGGCGACCGTGCCGGTCCCCCGGTGCCTAGGAAGCAAGGTAAGGAGGATCAGCCTGGTGCATTACCAAGGTGGCAGAGCGCAGAGGATGCTGGCTAGGTTTTTGCTCCGCAACGCTCCGCTTCTTGAGAAACTCTTTTGCGAGTTGGCCGAGGGACCGTTGTGGATTCAGACGGAACTGGTGCGCGAGATGGAAACTTGGGTCATGAATGAGAGAGCCAGCAAGGTGTTCGTATGAGAGATGCGCGCGTATGCAATAGAATTTGTCTATTGATCGATGTGGTTTCGTAATATTTAGTGAGTAATTTTTGGTGATAGAACATCTCTGATGTATTCTTGCCCTCCCTGTGAGAATTTGTGATCTTGTACACGAGTTATCACGATGGATTTGGATTTTACCTCTAGAAAAGTTCCTCACTAAAAACACTGATAAGCTACTATAAAATCATGTTTCAATTTCAATTAATAAAAATGTGTTTAAAATTTATGCAAGACTGATCTTGTTCTAAAGATCTTAACGGCGTGAGTTCAAATATATAAAATGTTTCAAAAATAATAATAAAATCATATTATAAATATATGAACCATCTAAACTGTCAAAAGAAAAATAAAAGTAATGAAGTTTGAGATAGAGAAAAGATGTTGTAGGTATGCATGTGTTCATGAAGGCATGCATGTGTCAAGACAGGAAGAGGGGCCATGCCCATGCAAAAGGCTTGGATCCAAGCGCCCGAAAACCCTTCGCCTCGACCGCCCGTCCCACCTCTCTCTCTCCCGTGGTTACTGACGCTGGGACCCACACTTGTATGCCACTAAGATGTTATCTGTAACCATTCTTCTGGATACAAATGCATTCTGAGTCGCATTAATAATATCTAAAAGGATTATCTTCAAACGGGTCGCGATCATTTTTGAAATAACCTTGTATACCACATTGCACAAACTGATTGGTCTAAATTGTGATACATTTTGTGAAGAATTGACCTTTAGGACCATCACAATTGCAGCATCATTCCACCCATCAGGTATGGTACAAGTATTCACCTCCGGGATGAACAACACGTTTCCTATTAATGCTCCAACTCGCTCCTCCCCTTCTCTTTCCTTTAGACCAATGTTGCATTATGCTTTACCTCTCTATAAGGTCGAACTCTGTACTCGTTATTTCTGTTAAGAAATTAATGAAAAGGGGTGCGAGCCCGGTTGGAAATAAAAGGTGTAAACATTATTTAAAATTCTAGCTAAACAAATTACGAGGCATGTTCAGTTCTGCTCCTTCAACACGTCAGCACTGCAATATGTCAGCTGAAGTAATCACTCTGAAGTTAATCACTAACCAAACCACCCAGCTGCTAACCCAACTGCAAGAACTAGGATGGTTCAACGCAATTGAAGGAACCAAAACTAGCAGAGTGGGTCGAATTCTCTACTAGGGAAAAGCCTAGCAGTAGCGCGGGTCAAATGCCTAGCAGTAGCGTGGGCTCCGGCGCTACTAGTAAGGCGCTACAGTTAGCTTGTAGCAGTAGCATTGTTTGTACCGTGCTACTGCTATACCTACTTAGCAGTAGCGTTGTCCTGACCATCACTATTGCTAAGTAGCTTAGCAGTAGCGTTTTCTAGTCCAGCGCTACTGCTAATTAGTAGTGCTAATAGTTGTAGCGCTTGAGTACGGCGCTACTGCTTCCTGCTAAAGAGCGCTACTGCTATATTTTCACATATATTTTTTTGCTACGTATTTGTGATGTTTTTTGTACAGGTTTGATACAGTATTCTAATCATATCATAAATATGCAATATGCTCATAATATCATACACATAATACTCTCATCATATCGTCCAACACAAATCATGTCGTCTCATCATAATCACGATGTAGCGATACAAGTTAACTGACATGTCTCATCATACATAATGTAGTACTTCTTGAGGCTCCGGTTCCGATCCCTCTCTCGCGCTAGCGTGAACCTCAACTAACTATTTTCCGCTTGGCTCTGCTATCGAACCCTCTCTGGTTGTCGCTCGAAAACCGGTACACCTGGGCCTGATACTCAGGCCACTCGTCGTATACTCCTGGAATCTTCCCTATGTACACGGCGTGGCACTTCTTCGCCATCGATGATTAATGTACCTGCATCATCACATGAGTCGATAATACGCAACATAATATATAGTTGAACAACAGAAAGAGACAGAGTTACCAGAAATAGAAGCAACATATCGTAAACATGAATAACAAAGTTCATCATACCCAAACTGCCCTAACTAGAGTGATCTACGCTAGTTGAGGAGGACGTTTTAATTACATCACAAAGTTTCGTCGTGCATAAATTCAAAGTTTCGTCATAGAGAAAGTAGTGACTAAACAGATACATTGTCATCGTCAATCACTCCAACATGCCGTGCCATCCATCCAAATCAGGGAGGATGTCCCCGAGCAAAGTGAAAGGCTTCAGATTGAGACGCTGAGCGGCTACGCGTGTTCGGACGTCTTCCCGCGACATTTGCCCTTCTTCATAGAACATCCCTATTTTTTCGAGGACCTCCTTCATGATGATTTGAGCAAGTTCACATTGGATGTGATAGAACTCAGCTCAGAGCCGATGGTCCGGGATATTTCCTAGTTTCTTTGCCCATTGCAGAATATCGGCATCGCCGGTTCTAGGTGACATGCGAAGGTTCTGGCAATCCCGTCTTTGCTCCAGCATGTGATGGAGGACATAGAATCCACCACTGAGAGTACCTCCCGGTTGCTGGATGCAGCCGAAGTCGGTCTTATGGCCGAAGCAGGGCTCGCGGTTCCTTGTCTTCTTGAGGGTGATCTCTCCACCCCATTGGCCGTAGCTTAAGATAGCACTGTCGAGAACATACTTGATGTGGGTGTAATCCTTTTTCTTCATGTTCTTCGACGAGTCCAAGTAAAGAGCGTGCGAGAATCGAGGATAAATGATGATGAGGATGGCGCCCCCGCCGCTGCGCAAAATAAGTACACCTCAAATTAGCCTCCACGCATGCAAATGAATGATTGAAATCGAAGGAAGGATATCAGTGAATGACTTCCATGGGATGATAAGGCAGGAGAATCGTCTCCTTGTCCTTATTGCCGACCATGAAATCGGATGTAGTTCCTCGCGTATCCACGGTGCTCTGGGCAGACTGCCAAGAAGCCCTCATGCATAAAGTACGGGCCAGCGACACAGATATAAGGTATTTGCTCAATCCTGATGATGTAGTTCATGTACAAGGCAAAAAGGCAGACAAACGTAAAATCCAGCTTTTTCAAGTGAAACATGTCAAAGATGTAATCGAATCGAAGGAAGAACTTTTCCGCGGGGAATGTCTCGACGCACAACCTTTGTTGCGGCACATTAACCACGTAGAACATGCATCCTGGATTTTTCGAGGCGATAAGGCTTTTCTCTCTCCGCAGCACATCGTCATGAGTCTCCTTAGATCACCGTCTATGGCCTCTACCGCTGCCTTAGGTAGGATTGGATCATTGGGGATTGAAGAAAATATGCCCTAGAGACAATAATTAAGTTGTTATTTATATTTCCTTATATCATGATAAATGTTTATTATTCATGCTAGAATTGTATTAACCGGAAACTTAGTACATGTGTAATACATAGACAAACAGAGAGTCTCTAGTATGCCTCTACTAGACTAGCTCATTAATCAAAGAGGATCAGCTTCGTGCATTACCAAGGCGGCAGAGCGCAGAGGATGCTGGCTAGGTTCTTGCTCAGCAACGCTCCGCTTCTTGAGAAGCTCTTTTGCGAGTTGGCCGAGGGACCGTTGTGGATTCAGACGGAATTGGTGCGCGAGATGGAAACTTGGGTGATCAATGAGAGAGCCAGCAAGTTGTTCCTCTGATAGATGCACATGCGTACGCAATTGCAATTTGTGTATTGATCGATGTGGTTTCGTAGTATTTAGTGAGTAATTTTTGGTGATAGACCATCTCTGATGTATTCTTGCCCTCCCTGTGAGAATTTGTGATCTTGTACACGAGTTATCACTTATCAGATGGATGTGGATTTTGCTTCTAGAAAAGTTCCTCACTAAAAACACTGATAAGCTACTATAAAATCATATTTCAATTTCAATTACCAAAAATGTGTTTAAAAGTTTATGCAAGACTCATCTTGTTCTAAAGATCATAGCGCCGTGAGTTCAAAACTTCAAATATGTATAATGTTTCAAAAATAAAAATCTTATTTTAAAGAAATGAACCATCTAATAAAGTAATGAAGTTTGAGGAGAGAGAAAAGATGTTTTAGGCGCGCATATGTTCATGAAGGCATGCATGTGTCAGTGAGTAAAAAAAGACAGGAAGAGGGGTCATGCCCAAGCAAAAGGCTTGGATCCAAGCCATCGAAAACCCTTCACCTTGACCGCCCGTCCCACCTCTCTCTCTCTCTCTCTCTCTCTCTCTCTCTCTCTCTCTCTCGCCCGCGGTCACACACTCGTATGCCACTAAGATGTTATTTGTAATCATTCTTCCGGGTACAAATACACTCTGAGTCGCACTAATAATATCTGGAAGGATTATCTTCAAATGGGCCGCGATCATTTTTTAAATAACCTTGTACACCACACTGCACAAACTGATTGGTCTAAACTGTGTTACATTTTCTGAAGAATTGACCTTTGGGATCATCACAATTGCAGTATCATTCCACCCATCAGGTATGGTACAAATATTCACCGCCAGGATGAACGGCAGGTTTCCTGTTAATGCTCCAACTCGCTCTTCCCCTTCTCTTTCCTTTAGACCAGTGTTGCATTATGCTTTACCTCTCTAAGGTCGAACTCTGTACTGGTTATTTCCGTTAAGAAATTAATGAAAAGGGGTGTGAGCCCAGTTGAAAAAAAAAAGGTGTAAACATTGTTTAAAATTCTAGCCAAACAAATTAGGAGGCATGTTCAGTTATGCTCCTTCAACACGTCAGCGCCGCAATATGTCAACTGAAGTAATCACTCTGAAGTTAATCAGTAACCAAACCACCCAGCTGCTAACCCAATCTACAAGAACTAGCTAGGATGTGGCCCAACGCTATTGAAGGAACCAAAACTAGCGGAGTGAGTCGAATTCTATCGGGGAGGGAGCAGCAATGCATGTCGCGAACGAAGCTTACACGCACGCGCCGCGGACTAATGCCTTGTGCAGCCATGCATGTCGAATTGTCGAGCGTGAGATGGCCGGCAGCGACATTGTACCGGCACCAGGTCTCTGGATTCAGAGACTCAGTCACCCGCTGTTGTGCACTGCAGACAAGAAGGTTCGGACAGACGTTGCATCGTCCATCTGCCTCATCAAATTGACAGAGCCTGCATTTTTTGCTGCTTGGTTTGTTGGTAATTATCACAGCCTACGCACGTAGTACGCCATCTTCTCACAAATCTCTCCCCTTAAATTTCGGGGTGTGGCCCCCATAATTTCAAACCAAATAATCCCACATCTGTCCGTACAATTTAATCCATAAATTGAGTCCATAAGTGTAGCATCGTTCAATTTTAAATCACCAGCTGGTCCTTCAAACTGACTCAACACGAAAATCCTAGTAGTTTAACTGTACTAATGGTTGCAAGAACTCGCGAGACCTCTTTTCTTAGCTCTTTTCTTGAGCTCTTTTCTTAGCTCTTTTCTTAGACAGCCTATTCGGCTTCATGCCACTGCTAAGCAAACCCCTTTGTCTCTTTAGCCACCGCCTATGGTTTACATCTTTATCTTCTTGCGGGTCCACCGTCGCCTTCTTCACCACTTCATACTTCAGACCCTTGTCGCCCATAGCATCAATATGGATCGCTGAGCCTTCACCAGCTTCTTCATGGACTAGGAGCTCCGAGAGCTTGGTGATCACATTCTTTTGCACCCATCTTCTTATTGGCCTAGCGCCGTACATCTGCCGAGACAAACACTGGTATGTAGACTATTCCAGAAAAAAATGAGTCTTATCATGTAATTTTGATAAATAGAGATTCTGCTTACTGGATTGTATGATTCCGCTAGGATGACATCTAGTGCGACATCAGTTGCAGATAAAGAGATACCCTTACAAGCGACACCAGCAACGACTTTTTTTATTTGAATTTTCACGATCTCCTTCAACTTCTCTTGCAGAAGGGGCTCGAATATCACAATCTCACTTAATCTGTTGAGGAATTCGGGCTTGAAATATTTCTCAACCTAAAAGGAATATAGGAATGTTTTTTGATGAGATATAGCAATGGTAAGGTAACTACGGCAACAATTACACATATTGGAGTAATTTAGGATTCACAAACCTGTTTCATGAGAAGGCCTTTCGTTTCCTTTTTGTTTGCCATTCCTGTTGATAGGTGCCCGGCTCCCAGATTTGAGGTCATGATAATGATGGTGTTCTTGAAATCTACTGTCCGGCCTAAGCCATCGGTCAACATGCCATCATCAAGGACCTGGTGGAAAACATTAAACACCGAAGGGTGTGCCTTCTCCACCTCATCCAAAAGGATGACACTATATGGATGTTTCCTCACTTTCTCAGTCAGTTGTCCACCATTTTCATGCCCAACGTAACTGCAATACATCATAACTAAAAGATGCATCAGGATAATAGGTAAAATACTATGCATGGAACTATGATGTCCAAAAGGAATAATATTTGAAACCTTGGCGGTGCTCCAATGAGACGCGACACAGAATGGGCCTCAACATATTCGGACATATCAAAGCGAACCAACATCTTTTCACTGTCAAATAGTTGCTCGGCAAGGGCTTTTGCAAGCTCTGTCTTTCCAACACCAGTCGAACCCAAAAATAGAAAAGAACCTATGGGTTGGCCAGATTGATCAAGGCCGACTCTGGAACGTAACACGGCTTGCGCAACTGAGTTGATGGCTTCATCTTGGCCAATAACTCGCTCACGCAGTCTATCAGCTAAGTGTATTAACTTATTATTCTCCTTTTATTTTATTCCAGTTTCTTTGAGTTTTTCGGGTGGGTTCTTCTCCTTTACTTTTGTGTAATTGTTCGATGCAATGCACATATGATGCCATATGTAATCAATCCATGTACTTTTTATTTATACCCTATACTATGTTTAAATTTTGGACAGGTTTTTTTTACCGGGAAAACCCCCTTTCTAATTTAAGTAAGCGGAAATACATCAGTTCCAAAGATACACGGGGGGCGGGAAGTGTTGAAAATGTT
>NC_057802.1:558953350-558958233 GCF_018294505.1 Triticum aestivum
ATGTTATATGCAAAAGCATGAGAAATAGTTTAATGATGATTTATATATGGCAAAGTCAGGGAAAAATAGCAACGGGATGATCGGATCGTGGGATAGCTAGTTAATCAATGACACGTTTTGGCCTGAGGACGCTAAACTCATTCTGGAGATCCCACTGCGAGATGGGGCAGAAGATTTCATATCTTGGCACTTTGATGATAAAGGGCTGCATTCTGTCAAACAAGCCTATAAATTGTAGGTGGTGACTAATGCAATGGAGGCGGCAATCAACTCAGGACAAAGTATTGATCCCCAAGGTAATCTGAACACATGTGAAAACACTTTTTGGAAGAGGATTTGGAAGATGCCATGCCAACGCAGGATCGGGCGAATCTAGTGAGGAGAGGGGTCCCCGTTGATGATGATCAATGCTTGCTATGCTCGAGTGCGAGAGAAGATGGTGCACATCTGTTTATACATTGCAGCAAGGTTAAGGAGCTATGGCAGTTCCTGGGACTCGAGGATGTCAGACGTTCAGTTCAGAGTTGCACAACAGTACAGGAAAAATGGATATCCTATGGCTAATCCCACGGAGAAAGAGGCTGGAGCTGTTTTATGCATGGTGGCATTGGTGGAATCGACGTCCGTCAGGGACGCAAGTCGGCAAGCGCGCAGAATATAGGATACCAAGCCACTGTTGACAATGCTGAATATATGGAGATTATGTATCTGAACAAGGAGAGTGTGCAGAAAGAAGCAGCAGTATGGCGCGCGCCGCAATCCGGTACGTTAAAATTTAACACTGACGGCGCATTTGTTCCAGGACAAGATTATGCAGCCTGGGGTGTGGTGGTTCGGGATCATGTTGGGGATGTGGTGGCCTGCAAAGCTGGCCGGATGGCTCATGTGTCATGTCCCTGATGCATTCACGATTGAGCTTCAGGCTATGAGTCAAGCGGTTGACTTAGCTGCTCAGTTAGGGGCCATCAGAATCGTCATTGAGACTGACTCCATGCTCCTAGCCCATGCTGTGAATAGATGTGAACCGGACTTCTCCAGTCCAGGTATGCTATGCCGCTGGAGGATTTGAAGATGCAGATGAAGCTTTGATTTTCTAGCTGCACTGTCCAATTCTGTAGAAGAGAAGCAAACTCTGCTGCACACACTATTGCTAGACTTGGCTATGCATGTAATGTTGATGAAGCCCTCCTATGGGAGGATGATGTACCAGCCGAGGCTGCTGTCATCGTAATGGGCGAAATGCCCAACATGTCTTCATAATAAAGCTTTGCTTTAACCGTAAAAAAACAGTTTAAGCGTGAACTCCCTGAAGGTACTTATTCTAATGCTTCACTCTGGCATTTGTACATGAGTCGAAAAGAATTTCTTTACTCCCTCCGATCGTCTCCATTAATTCGGATCGAAGTGTGTACTAGATTTTGGAATTCTTTTTTCTAACGGACCTTTGGAATTTGGTCTGGCATGCTTGTTGTACGGCTGGATGTGCACAACCATTCTCAGTCATACTTGTCGGCAATCCTGAGAAGAACATCGCAGAGTTCCCTGGGCTTTGAGCACATGGCCATGTGGTCGGCTCCGGCGAGCTCCTCGGCTTCTGTGCCAGGGCTCAGGTCGACCATCCAGCGCTGCATCTCCTCGGAGGTGGAAGCATCGTCCTTGAGCACCACGTACACCTTCTTCACCGACCCGTAGTTGGCGTCGGTGAGCAGAGCCTCGTCCCTCATCGTCGGGTCGTCCACGAACTGGCAGCCTGGTCTCACCAGCAACGTAGCCAGCATCAGGTCCTGCGTCCATGTTGTGAGTATGATAGTACTACTAGAAACGTTTGTTGGTTAGTTCACATCAAAAGCAGAGATGAGATTTTCTTTGTTATGTTGGTATACCTCGACTGAGCTTCGATCGTACAATTTCGCTGCCAACAATTTGGGGCCAAGCGCGACTGCAGGCCGAGCACCTTGATCAGCGTTCAGAACCATGCTCTTGCTATCCATGAAAAAATCAGATCGGGTTCTTCTGGAGAACTAGCACAACAGTCACGAGAAATTAGCCATGATTGTTCACATCTGAGCTCTGGAAAAATGGCCATGTGAGCTCATCGAGGGCCTTAAGCTTGATTCTGGGAGGGTCTGCCTACCTCCTCGATGGTGACGCCCATGTGCCTGCCGGCGCACGCCATGCACGCGGCGAGGAACACGGCCGCGGCGACCTTGCGCGGGAATCTCTCCATGGCGAGCGCGAGGTTGAGCCCGCCGAGGCTGTGCCCGACCAGGACCAGCCTCTCGCCGGGCGGTGCCGCGGCCAGGGCGTCGAGCAGCGGCTGCGAGTAGTCCTCGAAGGACGGCACCTCGTCCATGCGCGCCGGGTGCGCGCCGGACGCGGCCATGTCGAGCGCGGTGACCCGGTGCCCCGCGGCGCGGAGCATCGGCGCCAGCTTGTACCAGCACCACGCGCCGTGGCAGAGGCCGTGGACGAGGATGAAGTGCTTGCCGCCGCCGCTCCCCTCCATCGGATCTCACCTCAGCTCAGGCTTGCAGCTTGCAGATATCTTCGGCGAGGGAATCTTCTCACCAGTACATACCAATCATGCCTTCATGTTCCTGTAGCCAACCTGAGTGAATTATCACTTTTCCAGGTGAGGAGTCGACATCAGTCGCAGCTCTTATTCCCACCCATGCCCACCTTACAATCTTGTTCATATCCCTTTAAGAATATTTTTGTTATTAGGTTGACACATTGATGATAATGTTGTTCCCTTCTTTTTCGGGAATACACTCAGGGTGCGTATCATTTCATTGATACGGGGGTTCTTGCCTTCTTCTATCTTTTGCCCCAAGAATATTTTGCAACTTTAACCAAGTAGTTTTCAGAATCTGAAGTATTTACAACTCAAATGCAACGAATATGAATGTGTGACTTTATCGATTGATTTTATTTTATTTTGGAACCATGGCAAAGAACAATTCGCCTTACCCATTAAGAGTCTCTTTCGAAACGAAGGAATGGGAAAAAATGGAGTGGTTATTTGTCAGGTGCCTGAAAAAACATTTCAATTAGCCACTTTCTTTTCTGACCATTAGATCGACATCCAAAGGCACTGGATTCATCTTCCTCCTCGAGCCACTCATAACATGCCACTCAGGGAGCGCACATAGGAGATCAACCACCGATCCCATGCCCCAACCCAACTCATTTTTTCATCATCGATGTTGCCTTGTTGAGGGTGTGGGAGATAAGTAAAAGTCATAATTGGTGTTGGACGATTTCGCCGCCGGTGATGCCCGCAGGTGTGTTGTGCTCCTTTCTAAATGTGTTATTATAGTCCTATGCTCCTCTGCTTGGTTAATGGTGAAAACTCTACTCTAGCCCTTCATATTGGGCGATAAATACGTCTTAGCGTCGCATGCATGTTGCTTACATTGCACTGTGAGAGCAAATATAATAAGCTGACATAAGCGGGCTATAAGGATTTAAATATTATATTGTTGCTGAGTTGGAAGAGAGAGAAGAGAAGAGAGAAGAGAAGCAGATTGTAGACTTACATCCGGCTGTAACACGAGCTCCAAGAAGGTTTGAGAGAGTGGAAGGTGGGTCATATGTTCGTAAAGTAGTACTCCTTCCGTACCTAAATATTTGTCTTTTCAGAGAGTTCAAATAGACTACCACATATGGATGTATATAGACATATTTTAAAATGTTGATTCACTCATTTTGCTCCGTATGTAGTCGGTTATTGAAATCTCTAAAAAGATAAATATTTAAAAACGGATGAAGTACTTTCTTATAGGTAACTATTATACGTGTTGGCTATTCAATTGGCTATAGATGACATGGCAACTTGCTATAGCCAGCAACTGGCTATATTATTAACCATGCTCTGATATAGTAGTACGCCGGCGAGTCATGGTTTTGCCAGTGGCTTCGGGAAGGACCATTGTATTATTTGGGTGTCTGTTTTGGAAGGCAAAGATGATAGAGGCTGACTTAACTAGTTCAAGGCATTGGTGGTCAGTGTGAATTCACTTTAGATGGCACGACACGAGTGGCTTGCGTGTTTTCCCATGCTCGAGATACTGTTGTTGTTTGGACATGGGCGACTCCTAGCTCTGCCCTTCTATTATGCAGGTTGACCTTCTAATTCTATAGGGGCTAACGCACTGGTTGTGGTGTCCATAAACGTTTTGGCCTTGGTGTCAGTTAAAAATTATGGAAAAAAATTATGGAAAAAAGGCATGAAAAAAGTTAAAAATTATTAAATTGATAAAGGCACAGAAAATAAAATTAACATAAACCACGTGCAATACCTTCTCAAAACCGAAAAAACGGCTGGCCCGGCGACACACACCCTTAGAGGCGGAGCCAATAATGTCCCCCATAGCTCTCGACGCACCAGAAGGTTCCAAATTAGGAGCTTAATATCTTAATGGGACAATTGTATTTATGCCACTAGTTGTGTCCCACTCGACTGATTTGCCCCTAGTTTTCGAAAAACCTCGATTTTGCCCAAGTCCGTTTGCTCCTCTTATGTTTTTGCCCTTCCGTCCAATTAGTGTCGTTTGACCATGTGTTGACCGTCTTTGGACTTTTCTCTGAACCATTTTGCCCCTGCTTTCTCACTCTGATCCGCCGCCGCTCGATGTTGCCGCCGTTCCTCGTGGCCGGAGCTCGCCGTGGCCATGCACGCGCCCCGCGTGCCCCGCTCTGTCCTGCCGCTCCTCGCCACCCATCGCCGCGTGTGCTCTCCCTTGCCCCCTCCCCCGCTCGCCCCTATGGGCCGCCGCCGTAGCTCGCCCGCCCGCGCAGATCCCAGCCCAGATCCCACCTCCGGCCGCCGTAGCGGTCGCGCCCGCCGCCAAGCCCCGAGGCTGCCTCCGGCCACAAGGAAC
>NC_057802.1:558958504-558966100 GCF_018294505.1 Triticum aestivum
CGCGCCCCGCGCTCGCTGCCGTCCCAGGGCCGCTGGCTCCTCCCCCCGCGCCGCGCTTGGGCCGCTCGCCCCTCCACTCTCCCGTCGCATTGTGCCGGCCTCTCCCGCTGCGCGCCCTCCCTGCCTCTCCTGCGCCCGCTGGTGGCCTCGCCGGAGGCCGCGTCGGGCCGCCGGAGGCCGAGCCCCCCTGGTGCCCGTATGTGGGCACAAGCCACATAGTGGCTGGGTATGCCACTTACAGGTGGGCCCAACCCCCTGTTTTAAAAGAAAAAGGAAAGAAATAATAACATTAAAGATTATAATAAATAAGATAATTAGGAAATTAATTAATTGCTTAATTATAAGATTTTGCATCTCGAAGTTTCTGTTGAGAGAGTGAGAACGCAGGGGCAAAATGGTCCAGAGAAAAGTCCAAAGACAGTCAACACATGGTCAATCGGCACTAACTGGACGGAAACGTGACGGAAGGGCAAAAACATAAGAGGAGCAAACGGACTTGAGCAAAACCGAGGTTTTTCAAAAACTAGGGGCAAACCAGTCGAGTGGGACATAACTAGTGGCATGAATACAATTATCCCTATCTTAATAGATGTCACTAGTCTGCCCACGGATGAGGCATATCTTGGCTTGGCTACCATTGCCTAACCACGGGAGTGGTGGTCGAACTCGTGTGGTCTGCATTTGTCTGTAATGTTTGTTGGACAACGGCTCTAGCACTATGATATGTTATGTGTTGCATTTTACTTATCATATATCAATAAAATGGGAAACCATTTTCCTTATTTAAAAGTAGACATTGTCACCATGTTTAAAGAGAAAAAACTTAGGACTGAACGAGCGAAGCTATGATCGATGGTTTTTCGGTTCCATTGCGTTTTGAAAAGGTGAGAACATTATATAGACGTCCTAGTAGATTGCAAGACCAACAAATCGCCGGCCTAAAATTTTGGTTGCACCACCCCGGTTTTCTCGTATTCGCCCAAGAATTGCATGTCCAACCGCAAAGCTTTAATCTACTTCTTTCTAAGGTCTGCTGGCCATAACAGATCAGACAAGGCATCAGAACCTCTTCTTTTGTCAGACCGTTGGTTCGGTCAGATTTTCTAACCTATGGTCAGCAAACCAACCACGTCCGGTTTTCCAACCTATGATCGGCATACCAACTACGAGCATCACCAATAGTCTACATGACAAGTTTCTATGAACCCGCCTCCAATGCGACGATGATGTTGTTGATGTCGCCCCAACGAAGTGGATTAAGCATTATCGCACATTTATTTCTATATCTATACCACTATATAATGTATGAATAATTCAGAATAGCAACCATTGGATGAAGCCGATCCGATGGTTGACTGGTGGCAAATGTGAGTATTGTTGGCCGTCGGATCTCCTCACTAGTGTAAAAAAGCCTAGCTATGGCGTGCCAAAATCAGCCTTGCTGGCGTGGAAACTCTACGCCACCAATATGGCGCCATTGTTAAGAAATAGTGGTGGCGTTGGTGGCTACGCCGGCAGTATTATACGTCTTGTTGGCGTGTCACGTTTGCAACGCCACCACTATATTCAGTCACCTAGCAGTGCGTGATGTAATTTGCACGCCATGAACGTTTCATACAACAACAAAAAAACGACACCATGTATCATTAAGCATTTCACACTAAACCTAAGGACATACTATATAACATTACACAGTAGATTAGTACCAGATAATAGAACATTACGAGTAAATATTGAAGTGGCAATCTCACAAACAGTACGTAGTAGCTGCTAGCTAGATCTCACAAACATTACCAGTTAATAGAGAGTATTATGAGCTGAAACACTAGTAGATAGCGCTAATACATAAGCAGTTCATTTAGCATCTACGTCCCCGCCACACACATAGTTCTAAATGAGGTCGATGACAATCATCATCCGCAAGTCATGGCACCGGGTATTCCTGATGGTGACTAAGATGGCTTGTCCAACCTGGAGATTCTTGCCAGCAAGAAAGTTGTTCCACCCCGCGGTGCTGAAGACAGTGCGACGGTCCGTGTCCAGTGCGTAAGTACAGTTGTTGATGGAGCCCCTTGCGGTAAGGTGTATTCCAGCAATGTCTGCTTCATCCGGCTCGAAGCCGCATCTCTCACCTAGCCTCTTAGGTAATTTCTGAATTTTTTTGATAAATTAGCATGTCACATTACTAAACATAAAGTATATCATCGCGTTCTACACTAAGCATATCACATTACTATGTACAGCACATTAGTACACTGAGCATATCACAATATTAGTACACTAAGCATATCACATTACTACACACTAAGCATATCACAACATTACTACAAGCAAGTCACATTACTATAACATATTATCAAATTTCTACACTAAGTATAATTACATAACATGCATGGCGGTTAACATTTGTACTTGTTAGACGGGTCACGAATGGCATCCCGATATAGTCATCACGTGGAGGAATTATGTACCAGAGGTTGCTCGATTCGTCCTCGCTTAGCCTGATTACTTTGGCATAGAGGGCTTCATCAAGTGGGTCCTCATCATCTTCGTCCTCCAACTTGAGGTAGATAACAGCCAGCCTTGGAGTTTTGTCTTCTGAACAAGAAGCTGATAAGTTCACCCCCAGTGAGATGCATGTGGGCGATGAAACGATTCCATTCATCTCCTCCAATCTGGGATATCTTTCGTCCCTTGTGGACCTCCATAGTTTAGGGCCCCCCTAGAGCGTCGAAGATCACAGTGTCTTCAGTAATGAGCTCATTGAACTCCAATCTCACATTGGAAGGGACGATCTGTGTAAAGAAACAAAAAACAAACACATTGCATTACAGGAAATAGCAAGAAAAAAAATAAAAGAACAAACGGTTAGAAGGTTCATGTAATGCGTTATCGCTGCAAGAACAAAGCACAGCTGGAAGTAGATGCCAAACAGCGTGCCACTTGCAAGGTCGGTTGCGCACCTTGACTTGCACATTGGACATGGTGGCGGCTGCGCCATTCTACATAAAATATAATTGAAACTAAGTATATAAACACTTCGTTCATTAGTAAAAATTTATACTAAACATAATTAATTGGAGTTTATTTTACACAAAACATATTGAAAACTAAATATATCATTCTACACTAGTAATTGCATACACAAATAAATCCACGGAGGGAGACACAAGTAAATAAATTCTACACTAGTAATTTATAGGAGTTCATTTTATTATTCCTAATAATCTAGACACTGAAAATATTTCTAATCAAAATACATTATAAATATCGGATTATACACAATAGCAATCGGATTATCACTACAATTTCTACACAAAGCAATCCATGCAACTAACTTTGGATTCTACATGACAGAAAGCAATCCATGATATATACTAAAATTTCTACACAAATTAAAGCAATCCCCTAAATCAACTACATGAATCCCAATGGATCCCAGTCCGCGAACGGAGGACGTGGGAGAGTGGAGAGGAAGGAGATACGATGGGAGGAGTAGTGGATCTAACCTTGCTGCCGACGAGGGGCGGCAACGGGGCGTCGACGTGGCCGGGTGTGAAATGAGAGAGAGCGGTGACTTAGGTGTTTTACTAAGTTGACTCAGAAAGGTTATTGCTGGCATTGGAAAAAGGGGCAACGCCATAGCTAATAACAGGCCAAATAAGAAAAAGACTAAGATTAATGAAAGACTTGACGAAATAAAGACTCAAAATTTGAACTGGTAGTGGAGAAATAAAAGTTCTAGATTGATAAAAATAATAATGATGAGTACATATTTTGATAAAACGCTAAAATTGTGATTAGTATAATCAATTTTTTTAAGGATCGGCTATTATAATCATTAAATACTTAAAACCCTTGATAAAATTGAAAAACAGTTTCTGGCGTGCATAGAAAACAAACGACAACACTAATAAATTAACTATGGCGTACATACAGAACCGACGCCACCACTATATTCCAAACGTTTAGTACATATGAGCCAAACGATTTGTGGCCTATCTATAAAAATCTATGCCAGCACTAAACATGTAAAGCTCACGTGCTAATTATGCGCATGCCAACATTATTTAAAATAAGTAGTGCTAGCGTGGATGGAAAATGGCGCGCCACCAACGAAAGTTGTGGCTAGCACTTTTTCCACTAGTGCCTCTTTGTTGCACAATATTCTACCACATGTACTATCTATAAGATTCGATGGCTGGGCTTAAGTCCTATGGACATTTTGCACGAACCTTAAAACACACTTCTATTTTGTTTTAGACTCTTCCATACTATACTCTCCTAACTTATTTTTCTACCGAAACTATCATTCATTTTTTTTACTTTGTGATTTGTCTTATTTGTGTTCAAGTCTATGGATTTACCCTCATAAACCATATCTATCTTTGCAGGTGGAGAAGTAGCTATTCTTTTTAAGTTTTTCTTTCTACTGAAAAATGCAATATAAGATACCCAAAAATATACCTAAATAACACGTGTTTGACATATTTTACCCGAGTTTTGCATCTTATACTTCATGCATACACTAGTACAGCGATGTGCTAAACAAACGGTTTTTAACCCCTTTCCGCGACGGCATTTCACTACTAGGGAAAACCCTAGTAGTAGTGCGGGTTTTGATGCTATCAGCAGCGCGGGTGGCCGCACTACTAGTACGGTGCTACAGCTAACGTTTAGTAGTAGCGTGTTCCGTACACGCGCTACTGCTATAGACTATATCAGCAGCGCTTTTCTGGAACGCGCTACTATTACTTAGCTGTAGCGGTTTCCTAGCCCCGCGCTACTGCTATATCTTTCATCATTTTCCCCAATTCCTACCCCGTTTCAGTTTCAATAAACTGCAATTTCCAGATACTAGGTACTACCATTGTTCAAGATATCTTCCGATATTCTAATAAAAATCGGCCGATTTATCGCTTACCAGTGTCTGACCGATAAGATAAATCGGCCGATAAATCAGCCGATATGGCGATAAATCGGCCGATATGCCGATAAACTGGCCGATTTACCCCTTATCATGGGTCGACCGATAAGTTCTCGATAAGCGATATCCCCAACATTGGGTACTACTACATATCAATTTCTTAAAGCATCATAGGTACTAGGTAGTACTACTAGATAAAAATTTCATATATAGTCAACATGCATCCTCAAGCAGTACTAGGTGATATCGACGACGATCACCATATGTAGTTCTACATGATATCAACGACATCGACGACGATCATCATATGTAGTTCTAGATGATATAGCCACACACACACATATGTAGTTCTAGATGATATCGACGACGATCATCATCCTGAAGCCTGGGCGGTGGGTGTTCCTGATAGTAATTAGGATGGCCTGTCCAACACGAAGATTCTTGCCAACGAGGAATCTCTTCCACCCAACCGAGTTTAAGTGTGTGCGACCATCTGTGTCCATGCGGTAAGGTGGTGACGGAGCCCCTTGCGGTAAGGCGTAGTCCACCTGAGCCTTCTTCATCAGGCTCGATACCACAACTCATAGATAGGTTCTTTGGCAATTTCTGAATAAGAAAAACATATCAATTAATAAATAGCCTCGCACATACTCTTGCAAATATATTTCTATTAAGTGTAGATTTCTACACTATGAAAAGACACAGTACTACGCCTTTGTACTAATTAAGCATGAATTCTACTAATAAGTATATATGGATTATCTACACTATTTATAGTTCCTTGGATTCTACACTAATAAGCATGTGATCAGACTCTACACTAAAGCATATCATCGACTAGATTCTACACAGCATATCATTGGACTCTACACTAAGCATATCATCGGATTCACTAAGCATATCATCGGATAATTTGCATTTGTAAGTATAACAATAAAGCATATATATATATATATATATATATATATATATATATATATATATATATATATATCATCAAATTACTACAGTCAGTATAACATACCATTTCATGCCGATCGACCATGGTACTTGTCAGGCGGGTCACGAATGGCACCCCAACAAAGTCATCACGTGGCGGAATTATGTCCCATAGATTGCACACCTCCTCCTCGCTCAGCCTCATTCTTTGAGCTACGCTGGCTTCATGAAAGTGGGTTCTCATCATCTTCATCAAGTGGGTCCTCATTATCTTCATCATCTTCGTCATCTTCATCATCTTCGTCATCTTCATCATCTTCGTCATCATCATCTTCCACCAGGTTGATATAAATGACAGCTAGCTTGGGTCTTTCTGCTCTGAAGGAGAAGCTGGTCAACTCACCACCAGTAAGACGCATGCGGGCGAGGAAACGGGCCCATCCATCTCCTCCAATTTGTGACATATTGCGTCCTTTCTCGACCTCCATAGTGTACGACACCCAGGAGCCTCAAATGTCAGTGTCTCCTGTCAGCTTGTTGAATTTCAACCTCACATTGCATGGGACGATCTGTGTAAAAAAAGCAAAATGACACAATGCAGTAATGCCAACACTAAAAATAAAATAGTTGTTACATTTCATCTAATTTCTTACCGCCGCATGACGAAAACTCGGCTGGAAGTAGATTCCGAACAGCTTGCCAGTGAAGGAAATATGCCCTAGAGGCAATAATAAAGTTCTTATTTATTTCCTTATTTCATGATAAATGTTTATTATTCATGCTAGAATTGTATTAACCGGAAACTTGATACATGTGTGAATACAGTGTCACTAGTATGCCTCTACTTGACTAGCTCGTTGAATCAAAGATGGTTAAGTTTCCTAGCCATGGACATGAGTTGTCATTTGATTAACGGGATCACATCATTAGGAGAATGATGTGATTGACTTGACCCATTCCGTTAGCTTAGCACTTGATCGTTTAGTATTCTGCTATTGCTTTCTTCATGACTTATACATGTTCCTATGACTATGAGATTATGCAACTCCCGTTTACCGGAGGAACACTTTGTGTGCTACCAAACGTCACAACGTAACTGGGTGATTATAAAGGTACTTGTTGGGTTGGCGTATTTCGAGATTAGGATTTGTCACTCCGATTGTCGGAGAGGTATCTCTGGGCCCACTCGGTAATGCACATCACTATAAGCCTTGCAAGCATTGTAACTAATGAGTTAGTTGCGGGATGATGTATTACGGAACGAGTAAAGAGACTTGCCGGTAACGAGATTGAACTAGGTATTGAGATACCGACGATCGAATCTCGGGCAAGTAACATATCGGTGACAAAAGGAAACAACGTATGTTGTTATGCGGTTTGACCGATAAAGATCTTCGTAGAGTATGTAGGAGCCAATATGAGCATCCAGGTTCCGCTATTGGTTATTGACCGGAGACGTGTCTTGGTCATGTCTACATAGTTCTCGAACCCGTAGGGTCCGCACGCTTAAAGTTAGATGACGGTTATATTATGAGTTTATGTGTTTTGATGTACCGAAGGAGTTCGGAGTCCCGGATGAGATCAGGGACATGACGAGGAGTCTCGAAATGGCCGAGACGTAAATATCGATATATTGGACGACTATATTCGGACTTTGGAAAGGTTCCGAGTGATTCGGGTATTTATCGGAGTACCAGAGAGTTACGGGAATTCGCTGGGAGAAGTATTGG
>NC_057802.1:558966489-559021691 GCF_018294505.1 Triticum aestivum
TTCTCCCTCTCCCCCTCTTTCCTTCTCTCCTACTCCAACAAGGAAAGGAGGAGTCCTACTCCCGATGGGAGTAGGACTCCCCCCTTTGCGCGCCCTCCTCCTAGGCCGGCCGCCTCCCCCTTGCTCCTTTATATACGGGGGCAGGGGGCACCCCAAAGACACAACAATTAATCTCTTGATCTCTTAGCCGTGTGCGGTGCCCCCCTCCACCATAATCCACCTCGATTATATCGTAGTGGTGCTTAGGCGAAGCCCTGCGTCGGTAGAACATCATCATCGTCACCACGCCGTCATGCTGACGAAACTCTCCCTCAACACTCGGCTGGATCAGAGTTCGAGGGACGTCATCGAGCTGAACTGTGCTGAACTCGGAGCTGCCGTGCGTTCGGTACTTGATCGGTCGGATCGTGAAGACGTACGACTACATCAACCGCGTTGTGTTAACGCTTCCGCTTTCGGTCTACGAGGGTACATGGACAACACTCTCCCCTCTCGTTGCTATGCATCACCATGATCTTGCGTGTGCGTAGGAAATTTTTTGAAATTACTACGTTCCCCAACAGCCAGTTGCAAGGCTGCTAGCGCACCTTGACTTGCACAGTCGACATGGTGGTGGCGGTGGTGGCGCCATTTTCCTAAAGCAATATGAGCAAAGGATTAACGATCCACTTCACAGGAAAGAAAAACAGTAGCATGTGATATTTTTGGTTCTTCCGCGAGAAGCAATTTAATGGACAATTATAATCCTAAGATCTAGTAACATATTAGATGATAAGGTACCACCTACCAAAGCATTTCGGTGGCACCTATTGCCGAAAAAACTTTTCACAAATATCTACCAAATCAGGGTACCACCTCCCAAGACATTTCATCTAATTTGGCCCCTATTGCCTAAGATAATTGATTAAAAAAACAAGTGGCAAATTTAACTAAATTGGCACCTACATTTTGCCAAAAAATAACTTATTACAGAAAAACAAAAGCATCTAGCTATCCATGTACAGAAAAAATAACAATAAAATGGTGCATACTAAATCAACTAAATCAACTAGCCTACTAAATCAACTAAATCAACTAGCCTACTAAATCAACTAGCATACTAAATCAACTAAATCAAAATGTTCTAAATCAACTAGCCTACTAAATCAACTAAATCATATCAACTAAATCAAAGTGTTGCATATGAACTAGACTACTAAATCAAAATGTAGCAGGGAGGAGGGAGGAGGGGTTGTGGATGGAGGAGGGAGGAGGGATAAGGAGGGGCGACTCGAGGAGGGAGAAGAGAGTAGGACGGAGGAGGAAGGCGGAGCGAGGAGGGGCCGGCCAGCGGCGAGTGGAGGGAGGACGGAGGAGGAGGGCGGTACCGAGTCCAGCGACGAGGAGGAGGTGACGGCGGCGTAGAGGGAGGAGGGGCGACGGGGGAGGACCGGCGCGGGGGGGTGGTTGAGGGGGAGATCGAGTGAGTGTGAGTGTCAGTGGATCGGATAGAGGAGAGTGGGGGTGGGAGATGGAATGGCTTAGCAGTAGCGCGCTATAGAGAAAGGCGCTACTGTTAAACGACCTAGCAGTAGCGCCTTTCACAAAGAACGCGCTACTGCTATGTGTCAGCATGTAAAAATAGACATCAAAAATACATTGATCATCAATGATCTTTTTGTGTACAATCTGATTTGTCAATATGAGTCCTCACCGGTTTAATAACCGGGGAAGACTCATATTGCGGCCACAAATTTTACACATAGAGTTCAGTGAAGACCAAGTGCTTGTGATAGTTTGAGAAGTAACATAATTAAGGTGGTAGAAATCCTCTTCGCGGAGCAAGGTGGGACTAATTTTTTTTAGTAAACTTAGCAGTAGCGGGTATTATTGGAATGCGCTAGTGCTATGATCTGTAGCAGTAGCGCTCTTCGCGCTAATGCGCTGCTGCTAAAACTAGCTTCGCGGCGGGGTCAGGGGAATTATAGCAGTAGCGCGACTTTGAGGAGGCGCGCTACTGCTAATTTTATTTCAGCGGCGAGTTCAGCTGGAGCGCGCTGCTGCTATATAGCAGCAGCGCCTTATTTAAAAACATGATGCTGGTAAGATTTTGTGTATAGGCTTTTCCCTAGTAGTGTTTGGAACCATCGCCAAGTGAGTGTGGGCGATAGGGGGGTCCTTCCCACACGACCCAGAAACCGTCGGGGATATGCCCTCCTGGCACACACAATCGGCAAAATGAGGTCGTGTGTGATACGTGTCCATCGTATCTACTTTTCCAAACACTTTTGCCCTTGTTTCTGACTCTAACTTGCATGATTTGAATGGAACTAACCCGGACTGACGCTGTTTTCAGCAGAATTGCCATGGTGTTATTTTTGTGCAGAAATAAAAGTTCACGGAATGACCTGAAACTTCACGGAGAATATTTTTGGAATTTATCAAAAATGCTGGCGAAAGAATCAAGACCAAGGGGCCCACACCCTGTCCACGAGGGTAGGGGCGCGCCTACCCCCCCTGGGCGCGTCCCCCTGTCTCGTGGGCCCCCTGAGGCTCCACCGACCTCAACTCCAACTCTATATATTCACGTTCGGGGAGAAAAAAATTAGAGAGAAGGATTCATCGCGTTTTACGATATGGACCGCCGCCAAGCCCTAAACTCTCTCGGGAGGGCTGATCTAGAGTCCATTCGGGGCTCCGGAGAGAGGAATCCGTCGCCGTCGTCATCATCAACCTTCCTCCATCACCAATTCCATGATGCTCACCGCCGTGCGTGAGTAATTTCATCGTAGGCTTGCTAGACGGTGATGGGTTGGATGAGATTTATCATGTAATTGAGTTAGTTTTGTTAGGGTTTGATCCCTAGTATCCATTATGTTCTGATATTGATGTTGCTATGACTTTGCTATGCTTAATGCTTGTCACTAGGGCCCGAGTGCCATGATTTTAGATCTGAACCTATTATGTTTTCATGAATATATGTGAGTTCTTGATCCTATCTTGCAAGTCAATAGTCACCTACTATGTGTTATGATCCGGTAACCCCGAAGTGACAATAATCGGGACCACTCCCGGTGATGACCGTAGTTTGAGGAGTTCATGTATTCACTAAGTGTTAATGCTTTGGTTCGGTACTCTATTAAAAGGAGGCCTTGATATCCCTTAGTTTCCAATAGGACCCCGCTGCCATGGGAGGGTAGGACAAAAGATGCCATGCAAGTTCTTTTCCATAAGCACGTATGACTGTATTCGGAATACATGCCTACATTACATTGATGAATTGGAGCTAGTTCTGTGTCACCCTATGTTATAACGGTTGCATGAAGAATCACATCCGACATAATTATCCATCACTGATCCAATGCCTACGAGCTTTTCACATATTGATCTTTGCTTAGTTACTTTTCTGTTGTCACTGTTACAATTACAACAAAACTGCTACTGTTACTTTTGCCATCGTTACCGTTACTTCCATACTACTTTGCTACTAAATACTTTGCTGCAGATATTAAGTTATCCAGGTGTGGTTGAATTGACAACTCAACTGCTAATACTTGAGAATATCTTTGGCTCCCCTTGTGTCGAATCAATAAATTTGGGTTGAATACTCTACCCTCGAACACTGTTGCGGTCCCCTATACTTGTGGGTTATCAAGACTATTTTTTGGCGCCGTTGCCGGGGAGCATAGCTCTATTCTTTGATTCACTTGGGATTTATATCTGCTGATCACTATGAGGAACTTGAAAGACGAAAAAACCAAGATTTATCCCTCAACTACGAGGGGAGGTAAGGAACTGCCATCTAGCTCTGCACTTGATTCTCCTTCTGTTTTGAGTGAACTTGCGACACCTAAACCTGCTTCTGCTATTAATTCTGATATGTCGCATGTTATTGATGATGCCACTTCTGCTATGCATGATACTTATGATGAAACTACTTCTATGCTTGATAATACTGTGCCACTAGGTGAATTTCTTGATGAACAACTTGCTAGGGCTAGAGAGAATGCAATTATTGAAACTGATAATATTGATGAAAGTGATGATGAAGATTCTCCCCCTAGATATGAATTGCCTGTTGTGCCTGAGGGTTATGTTATGGATGAAGAAACTGCTAGAGATTTTCTTGCTTGTGATACGTCTCCAACGTATCTATAATTTTTGATTGCTCCATGCTATATTATCTTCTATTTTGGACATTATTGGGCTTTATTATACACTTTTATATTATTTTTTGGAATAACCTATTAACCGGAGGCCCAGCCCAGAATTGCTGTTTTTTGCCTATTTCAGAGTTTCGCAGAAAAAGAATATCAAACGGAGTCCAAACGGAATGAAACCTTCTGGAACGTGATTTTCGGAACGAACGTGATCCAGAGGACTTGGACCCTACGTCAAGAAAGCTACCAGGAAGCCACGAGGTAGGGGGCGCGCCTACCCCCCCTGGGCACGCCCTCCACCCTCATGGGCCCCATGTTGCTCCACCGACGTACTCCTTCCTCCTATATATACCTACGTACCCCCAAACTACCAGATACGGAGCCAAAAACCTAATTCCACCGCCGCAACCTTCTGTACCCGTGAGATCCCATCTTGGGGCCTGTTCCGGAGCTCCGCCTGAGGGGGCATCGATCACGGAGGGCTTCTACATCAACACCATAGCCTCTCTGATGAAGTGTGAGTAGTTTACCTCATACCTTCGGGTCCATAGTTGTAGGTAGATGGCTTCCTCTCTCTTTTTGGATCTCAATACAATGTTCCTCCCACTCTCTTGTGGAGATCTATCCGATGTAATCTTCTTTTGCGGTGTGTTTGTTGAGACCGATGAATTGTGGGTTTATGATCAGGTTTATATATGAACAATATTTGAATCTTCGGAATTCTTTTATTATGATTGGTTATCTTTGCAAGTCTCTTCGAATTATCAGTTTGGTTTGGCCTACTAAATTGATCTTTCTTGCAATGGGAGAAGTGCTTAGCTTTGGGTTCAATCTTGCGATGTCCTTTCGCAGTGACAGTAGGGGCAGCAAGGCACGTATTGTATTGTTGCCATCGAGGATAACAAGATGGGGTTTATATCATATTGCATGAGTTTATCCCTCTACATCATGGCATCTTGCTTAAAGCGTTACTCTGTTCTTATGAACTTAATACTCTAGATGCATGCTGGATAGCGGTCGATGTGTGGAGTAATAGTAGTAGATGCAGGCAGGAGTCGGTCTACTTGTCTCGGACGTGATGCCTATATACATGATCATGCCTAGATATTCTCATAACTATGCTCAATTCTGTCAATTGCTCAATAGTAATTTGTTCACCCACCGTAAATACTTATGCTCTCGAGAGAAGCCACTAGTGAAACCTATGACCCCCGGGTCTATTTTCCATCATATTAATCTTCCAACACTTAGCTATTTCTGTTGCCTTTTATTTTACTTTGCATCTTTATCACAAAAATACCAAAAATATTATCTTATCATATCTATCAGATCTCACTCTCGTAAGTGACCGTGTAGGGATTGACAACCCCTTATCGCGTTGGTTGCGAGGATTTATTTGTTTGTGTAGGTGCGAGGGACTCGTGTGTAGCCTCCTACTGGATTGATACCTTGGTTCTCAAAAACTGAGGGAAATACTTACGCTACTTTGCTGCATCACCCTTTCCTCTTCAAGGGAAAACCAACGCGGTGCTCAAGAGGTAGCAAGAAGGATTTCTGGCGCCGTTGCCGGGGAGGCTCACACCAAGTCAAGTCCAGATTTGATTTCCCGTCAACGAGCCATTTCTGGCGCCGTTGCCGGGGAGTCTACGCAAAAGTCAACATACCAAGTACCCATCACAAACCCTTATCTCCCGCATTACATTATTTGCCATTTGCCTCTCGTTTTCCTCTCCCCCACTTCACCCTTGCCGTTTTATTCGCCCTCTCTTTTCCGTTCGTCTTCTTCTTTCCCTTTTGCCCACGCTCGTTCTGTCGTTATGTCTGAAATTGGAGAAATTATTGTCAATATGGACAACAATAATATCATGGAAAATTCTGATGCTCCTGCTGAAGAACCCCCTACCTTGCATACAAAAAAATTCAAATTGGTAGTGGTAATATTATTGGGAAAGGGGTTATTCAAGATTTCTTTACTTGTGCCGGTGCTTTGCCTTCTATGGGCAGTTCCATTCTTCATTGAACTAGTAGTCTTGCTGACGCTATTGCCATGCTTATAGTTGAACTTGAAAGGCAATGTATGCACTTGCACCCTTGCATACAAAGGATTTTTCCTAGAATTTTCTAATATAGAGCATTCTTCTGTTAAGCGTGCCGCTACTATCTTTTTGGCTCATGAGTTCAGATTTATAATAAAAGAGGCCAAGGAAAATAGGGTGGACGCTGGCCGTCCTCCCATAGAGGCTATCCTCTTTGATCAAGAAGAAATAATGCGTTTTCAATCTCTAGACTATGTTGCTTTCAATGAAAACCTTAGAAAAAAGGTTCCTACCAATGTTCTAGTTGATAGAATTTCTGAACTTAATGATGATTTGGCTATTCGAAATAATGAGCTAGGATATTCTCTCGAGTATAGGCTCACAAAGTTCTGTCAAAAGAATGCTTATAATGATGAATTGGTTGTGCAATATGAAGGGCCGAAGGAGGAACCTATACCTCCTAAATTTGATCTTGGGGACTTTTGTCCCATTAAATTTAGCCCTTTTGATTACTTTTCCTTGCCTCAAAGGAAACTTGCTGCTGAACGTAGAGAATATGAAATGAGTTTTAATGATCTATCCTATTACTATGGCACTACCTAGATCTATCCTTGCTATTATGCCTAGCTAGGGGCGTTAAACGATAGCGCTTGTTGGGAGGCAACCCAATTTTATTTTTAGTTTTTTTGCTTTTTGCTTCTGTTTAGGAATATATATTTGTTCTAGCCTCTGGTTAGATGTGTTTTTATGTTTTAATTAGTGTTTGTGCCAAGTTAAACCTATAGGATCTTCTTGGATGATAGTTATTTGATCTTGCAGAAAATTCCAGAAACTTTCTGTTCACGAAAAAAATTGTTAAAAATCACCAGAACGTGATAAAATATTGATTCCAATTGCTGCTGAAATAAACAAATTGTCTAGTTTGTCCTATTTTGGCTGATTTTTTGGAGTTCCAGAAGTTTGCGTTAGTTACAGATTACCACAGACTGTTCTGTTTTTGACAGATTCTGTTTTTCGTGTGTTGTTTGCTTATTTTGATGAATCTATGGCTAGTAAAATCGTTTATAAACCATAGAGAAGTTGGAATACAGTAGGTTTAACACCAATATAAATAAATAATGAGTTCATTACAGTACCTTGAAGTGGTCTTTTGTTTTCTTTTGCTAACGGAGCTCACGAGATTTTCTGCTGAATTTTGTGCTGTGAAGTTTTCAAGTTTTGGGTGAACCTAAAAGCCAAAGCTTGGGGATGCCCCGGAAGGCATCCCCTCTTTCGTCTACTTCCATCGGTAACTTTACTTGGAGCTATATTTTTATTCACCACATGATATGTGTTTTGCTTGGAGCGTCTTGTATTATTTGAGTCTTTGCTTTTTAGTTTACCACAATCATATTTGTTGTACACACATTTTGAGAGAGACACACATGATTCGGAAATTATTAGAATACTCTATGTGCTTCACTTATATCTTTTGAGTTATATAGTTTTTGCTCTAGTACTTCACTTATATCTTTTAGAGCACGGTGGTGGATTTGTTTTATAGAAACTATTGATCTCATGCTTCACTTAGATTATTTTGAGAGTCTTAAATAGCATGGTAATTTGCTTAAATAATCCTAATATGCTAGGTATTCAAGAATAGTAAAAACTTTCTTATGAGTGCGTTGAATACTAAGAGAAGTTTGATGCTTGATGATTGTTTTGAGACATGGAGGTAGTGATATTAAAGTTGTGCTAGTTGAGTAGTTGTGAATTTGAGAAATACTTGTGTTGAAGTTTGCAAGTCCCGTAGCATGCACGTATGGTAAACGTTATGTAACAAATTTGAAACATGAGGTGTTCTTTGATTGTCCTCCTTATGAGTGGCGGTCGGGGACGAGCGATGGTCTTTTCCTACCAATCTATCCCCCTAGGAGCATGCGCGTAGTGCTTGGTTTTTGATGACTTGTAGATTTTTGCAATAAGTATGTGATTTCTTTATGACTAATGTTGAGTCCATGGATTATACGCACTCTCACCTTTCCATCATTGCTAGCCTCTTCGGTACCGTGCATTGCCCTTTCTCACATTGAGAGTTGGTGCAAACTTCGCCGGTGCATCCAAACCCCGTGATATGATACGCTCTTTCACACATAAACCTCCTTATATCTTCCTCAAAACAGCCACCATACCTACCTATTATGGCATTTCCATAGCCATTCCGAGATATATTGCCATGCAAATTTCCACCATTCCGTTTATCATGACACGTTCATCATTGTCATATTGCTTTGCATGATCATGTAGTTGACATAGTATTTGTGGCAAAGCCACCGTTCATAATTCTTTCATACATGTCACTCTTGGTTCATTGCATATCCCGATACACCGCCGGAGGCATTCATATAGAGTCATACTTTGTTCTAGTATCGAGTTGTAACCATTGAGTTGTAAATAAATAGAAGTGTGATGATCATCATTTTCTAGAGCATTGTCCCAAGTGAGGAATAAAAAAGAGAAAGGCCATAAAAAAGAGAAGGCCCAAAAAAATGAGAGAAAAAGAGAGAAGGGACAATGTTACTATCCTTTTACCACACTTGTGCTTCAAAGTAGCACCATGATCTTCATAATAGAGAGTCTCTTGTTTTGTCACTTTCATATACTAGTGGGAATTTTTCATTATAGAACTTGGCTTGTATATTCCAACAATGGGCCTCCTCAAGTGCCCTAGGTCTTCGTGAGCAAGCAAGTTGGATGCACACCGCCGGACTATATCCTTTGGCCGGACTGTTGGACTATGAAGATACAAGATTGAAGACTTCGTCCCGTGTCCGAATGGGACTCTCCTTGGCGTGGAAGGCAAGCTTGGCAATATGGATATGTAGATCTCCTCCCATGTAACCGACTCTGTGTAACCCTAGCCCCCTCCGGTGTCTATATAGACCGGGGGGTTTAGTCTGTAGGACAACAACAATCATACCATAGGCTAGCTTCTAGGGTTTAGCCTCTACGATCTCATGGTAGATCAACTCTTGTAATACTCATATCATCAAGATCAATCAAGCAGGAAGTAGGGTATTACCTCCATCGAGAGGGCCCGAACCTGGGTAAACATTGTGTCCCCCACCTCCTGTTACCATCCGCCTTAGACGCACAGTTCGGGACCCCCTACCCGAGATCCGCCGGTTTTGACACCGACATTGGTGCTTTCATTGAGAGTTCCACCGTGCCGTCATCATAAGGCTGGATGGCTCGCCTCGTTGTCAAGGACAACATCACCTCTGAGGGAGCCCTGGCTGTAGGCCAAACTCTCCGACTAGGCGGTTTCGTCATGACCGCCCATTCGGCCGCTGAGCCGACGATGACTTCTCGGGTCATCGAAAACAGCCTCCACGTCGGCTCGGAATTCACCGAGCAGATGGATCCAATGGAGCTCTCATTTTTGAACGAGCTCTTGGATCGCATCGCCGCTTTGTGAGTCGCTACGGACTATGATCGGATTGGGCTTAAACCCGACCAACGGGAGATTAACTCTCCGCCGGTCACCCATCAGATAACAGGGGTGGAGGAGCAATGCGGCGATTCTTCCTCTATCTTGAGGACAAACTATGTCCGGATTCCCGAGCTCTCCGAGCCGGATACGCGTCTACGGGAGGACATGGCCCAAACCTTGAACCTAGAATCAGGCAGCGGGCCAAACCTATTGGGCAACATCCCAGAGCCCGAACTTCCAAGCTCGGAAACTCTTCCGCCCCTGGGTCTCAGATCGGGTCAGGGTTCGGATCTAAATCTACCCACCCACCCAGATATAAGTGATATTTCCCACATTAGACAAGAGCCCCAGGAGACAGTACACCACTATTGGGCCAGATTCCTCCTTGTAATGAACAAGGCTAAGGACTGTCGCGAGGAAGACGCAATTTCATTCTTTTGCAATAATTGCACGGACAAGGGAATCCTCAACACCATAAGTCGCCGTGACATAGCACACTTTGCTGACTTGGCGGCCATAGTACGGAAGTACTGTGTGATGGAAAGCGCCTGGAAAACCCAAACAAAATTTTGGGATCCTTCGGCTCTGACAAAACCCCCAGTCCGAACTAAAAGGGTGCACTCTCGTAAGTCGCCCGACCCAATTACAAAGAAGCAAAAACCCACTACAGGGCGAGGAACCGTATTGGAGGGATGGCTTAATGGGCCATGCAAAATTCACAGTATAGCAGATACCATACCAACACACACCCTTAGAGCATGTTGGGTACTCCGGCAGGTGGCCAAGAGCGGTGAGGATCTCCTCATTAACAATACCGCAGTGCACCATCCTGTGGAGAACAACAATACAGTATTGACAGTCTTCGAGACCTTCGCCTCAAATAATAGGCATCAGCAAGCACTCCGCAGCCTTGCCGAAGTCTGCCACATGGCAGCAATAAATCCATGGAGCGATACGGCTATCACCTTCAATGCCAATGACGAACCTAAATTCCGAACAGCCCGAGCACCAGCCGCCTTGGTCCTTAGTCCAATTGTGGACGGCTTCTGGCTTACTAAAGTGCTCATGGACGGCGGCGGCGGATTAAACCTCATCTATGAGGAGACTCTTCAAAAAATGGAAATAGACAGAAACCGCATTGAGCAAAGCAGCACAACCTTTAGAGGAATCATCCCTAGTCGGGAGGCACGATGTGCTGGGAAAATCACACTAGATGTGGTATTCGGCACGTCGGAGAATTATAGGTCCGAAGAAATCACATTCCAAGTGGCCCCGTTCAACAGCGGATACCACGCCCTTCTAGGCGGGAGGCATTCACGATCTTCCAAGCCATACCCCATTACGGGTACATGAAGCTCAAAATGCCCGGGCCCAATGGAATCAGCACTCTAGCTAGTGATCCGGACATAGCACTTCACGCCGAAAACAAAACAGCCGCACAGTGGACAGGGACGACGTGATACTCGACAAAAGATCCCAGTCCACCTCTTTTAAACCAGCGGATGAGATAGTCAAATTCCAAGTCCACCCAACGGACCCTACAAAAACAGCATCCATCGGGACACAGTTAAACCCCACAGTAGACGCCGCACTACGGGAGTTCTTGCGCGAGAATTGGGACATATTCGCCTGGCATCCTTCTGACATGCCAGGAGTCCCACGCAGGCTGGCCGAGCATAGCCTTAACATTCTAAAGGGGTTCAAGCCGGTCAAGCAGACTCTTCGATGTTTCTCTGAACCTAAGCGACAAGCCATGGGAGAGGAGCTAGCCAAGTTACTGGAGGCCGGATTCATTAGAGAAATAAAACATCCGGACTGGCTAGCAAACCTGGTGATGGTACCAAAGAAGCATAAATCCTGGCGCCTATGTGTCGATTTCAAGGACCTTAACAGGCTTGCCCCAAGGATCCCTTCCCCCTCCCCCGCATCGATCAAATTATCGACGCCACTGCAGGACACGGCTCATTGTGTTTCCTCGACGCATACTCCGGATACCATCAAATCAAGATGGCGGAGTCCGATCAAGCCGCAACGGCATTTATCACTCCATACGGCCCCTTCTGTTTCAACACCATGCCTTTCGGGCTCAAAAATGCCGGCGCAACCTATCAACGCATGATTCAGACATGCTTGGAGACACAGATCGGCAAAACAGTGGAGGCATACGTAGACGATGTGGTCATTAAAACCAAACACGTCGAATCCTTAATAGACGACTTGAGGCTCACGCTCGGCAATCTCCGAACATACCACATCAAGCTCAATCCGGAAAAATGCGTCTTCGGCGTGCCCACCGGAAAACTCCTAGGCTTCATCGTCTCTAGTAGAGGAATCGAAGCAAACCCGGCTAAAATTCGAGCTTTGTCACAGTTGGCTATCCCAATAGACCTCAAGCAAATCCAGAAACTAACTGGATGCATGGCTGCCTTAAGCCGCTTTATCCCCCGATTAGGAGAAACGGCACTGCCCCTTTATCGCCTTCTTCGGCGCGCCGAACACTTTGAGTGGACGGATGCTGCCACGGCCGGATTGGAAGAAATAAAAGCCATCCTGGCCACCAACCCAATCTTGGTCGCGCCAAATGTCAGCGAACCAATGTTGTTATATATAGCGGCAACTCACCAAGTTGTAAGCGCAGTGCTCGTCGTCGAACGAGAGATGGACGGACATAAGTTACCACTTCAAAAGCCGGTATACTGCGTATCCACTGTCCTCACCCCATGCAAATCACGGTACCCACATTATCTAAAGATAGCATACGCGGTCTTCATGGCATCCCGGAAACTACGACACTACTTTCAAGAGTGTTCAATCACGGTGGCCTCTGAAGTACCACTCAACGACATAATAAACAACCGCGATGCCACCGGCCGGATTGCCAAATGGGCTATTGAGCTCCTCCCGTTCGACATAATATACAAACCACGGCGAGCCATTAAGTCACAAGTACTGGATGACTTTGTCGCCGAATGGACAGAAGCCGAACTCCCTAAAGAGTACGGCGCATACTCCAATTGTATTATGCACTTTGACGGCTCTAAAATGTTGGCTGGTCTGGGGGCTGGCGTCGTCCTGACATCCCCCATCGGAGATACAGTCCAATACGTACTCCAAATACTATACACAGACTCCAACAACGCAGCAGAATATGAGGCCCTGTTACATGGTCTTCGGATGGCAGTCTCCATGGGCATTCAACGCCTGGAGGTGCGTGGGGACTCGAACCTCGCGATATCTCAAATAAATGGAGATTTCGACGCCAAAGATCCAAAAATGGCGGCTTATCGCAACGCCGTCCTCAAAATGTCAGCTCGGTTCGAGGGGCTCGAATTCCACCATGTGGTCCGAGAAAACAATCAAGCGGCGGACATCCTCGCCCGCATCGGCGCTAAGCGCGACCCTGTCCCACCCAATATCTTCTTCGAAAGACTGTTTATGCCATTCGTGGTATGGGAAGGAGAGATCGGCAACAATAGTCCAGACTTGGCCACAAGACCAGATACCGAACACTCTGACGTAATCGGAGGCTCCGCCACCGAAATAACACCTTCCGCCCACGTGATTATGGCTGTCATCGCCCCGTGGACAGAAACCTTCCTGGCCTACCTAAATAGGCAAGAACTACCTGAGGACCCAAACGAGGCACGTTGCATTGTGCGGCGGTCTAAAGCCTACAAGGTCCACGAGGGAGAGCTTTACAAGAAAAGCGCTACCGGAGTCCTTCAAAGGTGCATCTCCGAAGAGGAAGGGCGGAAACTTTTGGCAGAAATTCATGCTGGACTTGGCGGCCACCACGCCGCAGCTCGGGCCCTTGTAAGCAAGGCCTTCCGTACAAGTTTCTACTGGCCGACCGCACGAGCAGACGCACAGGACCTTGTCCAACGTTGCGTCGGTTGCCAGCTTTTTGCAAACCAAAGCCATAGGCCGCCTACCGCTCTCCAAACAATCCCCATTACTTGGCCCTTTGCGGTCTGGGGGCTTGATATGGTCGGACCCCTCAAAGGGGGAAGCCATAAGAAAAAATACTTATTGGTCATGGTGGATAAATTCACCAAATGGATAGAAGCCAAACCAGTTAAAACGGCCGAATCCGGACCAGTGATAGACTTCATATCTGGGGTTGTACACCGTTATGGCGTCCCCCACAGCATCATCACCGATAACGGCTCGAACTTTACAGCCGACGAGGTAAAACTATGGTGCAGCAACATGGGCATCAAGCTCGATTATGCTTCTGTCTATCACCCGCAAACTAACGGTCAAGTCGAGCGAGCAAATGGTCTTATCATGAGCGGCATTAAACCCAGATTAGTGCGGTCCTTAAAGGAATCAAACACGCACTGGGTAGAGGAGCTTGACTCCGTACTATGGGGGCTGCGGACCACGCCGAATCGCACTACCGGATACACACCATTTTTTATGGTGTACGGCGCAGAGGCGGTACTGCCCTGCGACATAATTCATGACTCACCTCGAGTGCGCATGTATGAAGAGAAAGAAGCCGAGCTTGATCGGCAGGACAGTTTGGACGCCCTGGAGGAGGAGCATGACGTGGAAAAAGCCCGTTCCGCATTCTATCAGCAACAGGCTCGAAGGTATCAAAGCAGAGAAGTACGGGCCAAAACCTATAACGTTGGCGAACTCGTTCTACGCCTACTGGAGAAGAAAAAGAACAAGCTCAAGCCCAAATGGGAAGGTCCTTCATTATTGACCAAGTTCTGACCGGTGGAGCGTACCGTCTGCGGGATGCATCGGACAATCGACTCGAGCCAAACCCATGGAACGCAGCCAGACTCCGAAGGTTCTACGCCTAGTGCTGGACTCCATGTTCGTCTCCTTACCTCCGTCAATTTTTCACATATCCGTTATCTGTCTTTTATCTCTTTCTTTTTTCCTTTTTCTTCAAGGCCTTAAAAGGCTAAATTGTGTCTTGACTACACAATCGTGACGCGCTAACCGCGCTCATTATACCTGGGGGCTTCTTATACAGAAGCCTAATATAACTATTTTCCGGGCTCTATACCCCACACATGTGTTACTCTTCCACATGTACCTTTTTTCGCCATTATATGCATCGATATGACTTAAGTTTTGGCCAAGCTGGGTTGCCTGGCTCTTGTGTTTATGCCCTACGTTCCCGTTAATTCGGCTAGGGCATAAGGGGAGCACCTCTGCGATTGTTACTGCCGGGTCAGCCGGATGTGTACCTCAGACTGGGTGAAGCCGAAAGCTAGCGTTCTTAAGGGAATACTCGGTCGGTGAACAAAAGATGACTTTTATTTATTTTAATACATGTGCCTAGATGTTTATATCCTGCGTCTCTTTTCGCAGTTCGGACATGCACATTAGGGCATGCGTACCCAGGGAAAGGAACCCTTAACGGAACTATTCTCCCTGGAAGATGTTTCTTACTATCCATGTAATATAACATAGCTAGTTGGGTGCTTGTCTGTTCAAGCACTTATGACCCCTACGTCTGGTTTCCACGTGTACCCCGGTTTTTACATAACTGAGCGAGTATTCGGATACACTCCGGACTATCGGGTCCAGAGGTCGAAGCGAAAAGGTCCGCCATGACAAATGATTTACAATCCGGCTAGGGACAATATATGTCACTTGAAGTACACAGTCACTTAGACTGACTAAATTCTTCTTCTATACCATCCAACAGGCTGTCTAGCCTACAATCCTGTTGGGAATACTTTGCGGCTAATTCTACTTGGTCATACACCAAACTGACGGGGATCTCTTTCCCATCAGGCCCCATAGGTCCGACCTCGGCCATGTGGTTAGGGTCAGCCTTGGTATACCGCGTCTTCACCATGGCCCAGGCTTCCCTCGCACCCTGTCGGCAGGCTGATATCTTCCATAATCGGAAGCGCCACCGCGCTCCCTTGAGCTTCTCTACAAGCTCCCCCATGCCTCCTGGCAGGGAGGCGGATGGCCACAAGGCTTGGGCAATGCCTTGCATCACCTGCCGAACTTGTTCGTGCAGTTGTGAGAGCTCCGGCAGAAGATCACCCGCAGACCCGGGCATCTCCTCCTCGGGACGACCCGTCAGCATACCTGCAGATATAACTCTGTTAGCCGGTTTCTTCGCCAAACTCTTTAAAAGTTCGTTCAAGCACTTACTAAAAATGCCGCTTCGAAGCCTCTTATTCTCCTTTACGGAGTCAGCAAGCTGGGCCCGAACATCTTTCAGTTCCATGCCCAGCTGGATATTGGCATCTTGGAGATTGTTTTTCTCCTGCCTAACCTTTTTAAGCACGCGCTCACCAGCCTTTAGCTGTCGTTCGGCATGCGGCTCATTCCCTATCACGACCTCCGGATTCACTCCGGAGTCACCTGCAGAATCTATTGTTAGATTTGCATGCCTGCCGCATACTATCTGGTACCTGTCATTCTTTGTAATAGAGACAAGTGTTACCAGAGGGGGCCTTCTCGGACTCCTTCAGCGTGGCAACTGCGGCCCGTAGCTGGGCTTTACACTCTTCCAGCTCTTGAGACAATTGGGTATTCTTCTCTGTAAGAACCTGCACAAATAATGATCCTTAAATCAGTTGTGTCAACTATTTCAAGTCTCAGGGGCCACTGATATATATAATTATCAGATTTTTTTACCCGTATATCCTTTACATACTGGTCCGTGGCTCTGGCAAGACCATTTTGAGTAGCTCGGATGTACGCGTCTCCTGAGTTGAAGGCATCGAACGCCTCTTGGGAGAAACAAGCGTCACGGAGTACGTCCCGGCGACGCCTGTGATTCATAGCGCTCTCCACTTCGGAATTTGTAGTGGATAGCCTATCCGCATCCTCTGTAGGAGGAACATCCGGCATTCGCCCCATGTTAGCGTCCGCCTCTATGTCCGGCTCTGGAGCCTGACTGGTGGAGGCGTGACCGGCAGCCCTTCCGGATATATTCCGGCGAGTGTTTTTTCTACTAGGAAACATGGACGTTATTATATTTTAAAAGACGACAACCACGGAGCGGGGTTTTGTTTCATACCTCTGCAACGGCGTCTCAGTCCTGACCGCCTTCCTTTTAAGCCTACCCGGCTTCGGTGCCCCTTGTTGGTGAGTCACTGGGGGTTCGGCATGGCGTCCCGAGGGCCTTCCCTGTAAGACACCATATGTGTGCAATAGGTGAAGTGCAGAAAAAGGGATCCTTCTCGGAAGTTGGGACTCCGGTTTTACTTACATGCGACGCAGGGAGTAGTCCAGGATAATCGGCTATGATGGCCACCATGGCATCATCATAGCTCAATTGATAGAATGTCCTGTCAATCAGCTCCACAAATATGTCCGGATCCTCTTCGAGTCCCGGGTCGAGGGCCCGGTCAGGGTCCTCTGGTTGTGGAGGCGGGTTGTGGACCTCCCTCACAGCTTTTCGCAGCTCCTGCTATGAAATAGCAAGGTAAATATTCATGACAAAGAATGCGGGAAGGTCTGGAGTAAAAAGTAGCAGCTCACCCACCCATCCCGTGGCTTGATACGGATGAACTCCTCTTCCTCTCCTTTGTATAAACCGGACAGTGTTTTCGCTAGAGCAGCGACGGAGTCCGGACCTTTACGACCGCAGCGGGTGGCATCGTCTTCTCCATTGAAGTGCCACATAGGGTGTCCGCGATATTGAAGAGGCTGCACCCCCCGCATTATACATATTGACATAACTTCAATTACTGTCAATCCTGACTGGGCCAGCGTTCGTATCCGACTCATCAGGTAAAGGACTTCCCCGTTATCTTCCTCCTGAGGGCTCCGAGGGCACCAGCTGCGGCGTTTCTTCAAGGGAGCATTGTCGAACTCAGGAAGGCCCATCCGGATAGGGTCCGGAAGGGGACCGTCCTCCATATAAAACCACTCCGAAGGCCAGTCCTCGGATGTCTTCTTCGGAGTACCGGACAGGTATCCGGTCCCGGCGATGCGCCATATTTCGGCTCCGCCCACTTGGTATATTGACCCCTCTTGTGTACGGGGTACGAGGCAGAACAGCCTCTTCCATAGCTCGAAATGAGCTTCGCAGCCCAGAAACAGCTCGCAAAAGGCGACATAGCCAGCGATGTGTAATATGGAGGCGGGAGTAAAATTGTGCAGCTGGAGGCCGTAGAACTCCAGGAGCCCGCGGAGGAATGGATGAATTGGAAATCCAAGCCCTCTTAATAAGTAAGGGACAAGGCATACCTGCTCCCTTTTGGATGGGTCGGGAAAGCTCTCCGCTTGCTCCCCTCCATTGTAGGTGGCAAGCCCGGCTCGAACGGGGACCATATACACTGGAGGGAGAAATCCCTGGGTCTGTAACTCTACTAATTGATTGTGCGGGACGGAACACTTCTTCCAATTGCCGGGCTTAGGGCTACGGGAGCGAGAGGAGGGCTGCGATGGCCGGCCATGTTGGAATGGATTTTTCTGGGCACGCTCCGATGGATACTCGCTGTGGGAGGATGGTGTGATCTCGATCTGAGAATCCCCGTCTCTTTAATGGGCGGTTTTTCCACATGGCTAGGGTGGCAAATGTAAAAATGCCCCGACTTCTCGCATTCGCTCGATGCGTGGAGGATATCCATTATTAGGCGCGGAAGCCAAGGAGTGCAACATTTATGGGAAGCTAGACACTATTCAAACAGGTATTCAGAATTTGGAGAAGAACCCGCCTTGCAATGTCGAAGACAATCTGCGCGCCGGACTCATCGCCATTGAAGCCTGGTTCGGGGACTACTGAGGGAGTCCTGGATTAGGGGGTCCTCGGACAGCCGGACTATATCCCTTGGCCGGACTGTTGGACTATGAAGACTTCGTCCCATGTACGGATGGGACTCTCCTTGGCGTGGAAGGCAATCTTGGCAATACGGATATGTAGATCTCCTCCCATGTAACCGACTCTATGTAACCCTAGCCCCCTCCGGTGTCTATATAAACCGGAGGGTTTAGTCCGTAGGACAACAACAATCATACCATAGGCTAGCTTCTACGGTTTAGCCTCTACGATCTCGTGGTAGATCAACTCTTGTAATACTCATATCATCAAGATCAATCAAGCAGGAAGTAGGGTATTACCTCCATCGAGAGGGCCCTAACCTGGGTAAACATTGTGTCCCCCGCCTCCTGTTACCATCCGCCTTAGACGCACAGTTCGGGACCCCCTACCTGAGATCCGCCGGTTTTGACACCGACACACCCACTTAGTTTCTTTTGTTGAGCTTTCATATATTTATAGCTCTAGTGCATCCGTTGCATGGCAATCCCTACTCCTTGCATTAACATCAATCGATGGGCATCTCATAGCTCATTGATTAGCTTCGTTGATGTGAGACTTTCTCCTTTTTTGTCTTCTCCACATAACCCCCATCATCATATTCTATTCCACCCATAGTGCTATATCCATGGCTCACGCTCATGTATTGCGTGAAGGTTGAAAAAGTTTGAAATTACTAAAGTATGAAACAATTGCTTGGCTTGTCATCGGGGTTGTGCATGATGAGAGCATTCTTGTGTGACGAAAATGGAGCATGACTAAACTATATGATTTTGTAGGGATGAACTTTCTTTGGCCATGTTATTTTGAGAGGACATAATTGCTTAGTTAGTATGCTTGCAGTATTATTATTTTTATGTCAATATTGAACTTTTATCTTGGAATCTTTCGGATCTGAATATTCATACCACAATTAAGAAGAATTACATTGAAATTATGCCAAGTAGCATTCCACATCAAAAAATTTGTTTTTATCATTTACCTACTCGAGGACGAGCAGGAATTAAGCTTGGGGATGCTTGATACGTCTCCAACGTATCTATAATTTTTGATTGCTCCATGCTATATTATCTTCTTTTTTGGACATTATTGGGCTTTATTATACACTTTTATATTATTTTTGGGACTAACCTATTAACCGGAGGCCCAGCCCAGAATTGTTGTTTTTTTCCTATGTCAGAGTTTCGCAGAAAAAGAATATCAAACGGAGTCCAAACGGAATGAAACCTTCGGGAACGTGATTTTTGAAACGAACGTGATCCAGAGGACTTGGACCCTACGTCAAGAAAACTACCAGGAAGCCACGAGGTAGGGGGCGCGCCTACCCCCCTGGGCGCGCCCTCCACCCTCGTGGGCCCCACGTTGCTCCACCGACATACTCCTTCCTCCTATATATACCTACGTACCCACAAACTACCAGATACGAGGCCAAAAACCTAATTCCACCACCGCAACCTTCTGTACCCGTGAGATCCCATCTTGGGGCCTGTTCCGGAGCTCCACGGAGGGGCATCGATCACGGAGGGCTTCTACATCAACACCATAGCCTCTCCGATGAAGTGTGAGTAGTTTACCTCAGACCTTCGGGTCCATAGTTATTAGCTAGATGGCTTCCTCTCTCTTTTCGGATCTCAATACAATGTTCTCCCCCTCTCTTGTGGAGATCTATTTGATGTAATCTTCTTTTGCGGTGTGTTTGTTGAGACCGATGAATTGTGGGTTTATGATCAAGTTTATCTATGAACAATATTTGAATCTTCTGAATTCTTTTATGTATGATTGGTTATCTTTGCAAGTCTCTTCGAATTATCAGTTTGGTTTGGCCTACTAAATTGATCTTTCTTGCAATGGGAGAAGTGCTTAGCTTTGGGTTCAATCTTGCGGTGTCCTTTCCCAGTGACAGTAGGGGCAGCAAGGCACGTATTGTATTGTTGCCATCGAGGATAACAAGATGGGGTTTATATCATATTGCATGAGTTTATCCCTCTACATCATGTCATCTTGCTTAAAGCGTTACTCTGTTCTTATGAACTTAATACTCTAGATGCATGTTGGATAGCGGTCGATGTGTGGAGTAATAGTAGTAGATGCAGGCAGGAGTCGGTCTACTTGTCTCGGACGTGATGCCTATATACATGATCATGCCTAGATATTCTCATAACTATGCTCAATTCTGTCAATTGCTCAATAGTAATTTGTTCACCCACCGTAAATACTTATGCTCTCGAGAGAAGCCACTAGTGAAACCTATGACCCCCGGGTCTATTTTCCATCATATTAATCTTCCAACACTTAGCTATTTCTGTTGCCTTTTATTTTACTTTGCATCTTTATCACAAAAATACCAAAAATATTATCTTATCATATCTATCAGATCTCACTCTCGTAAGTGACCGTGTAGGGATTGACAACCCCTTATCGCGTTGGTTGCGAGGATTTATTTGTTTGTGTAGGTGCGAGGGACTCGTGTGTAGCCTCCTACTGGATTGATACCTTGGTTCTCAAAAACTGAGGGAAATACTTACGCTACTTTGCTGCATCACCCTTTCCTCTTCAAGGGAAAACCAACGCAGTGCTCAAGAGGTAGCAGCTTGCAATGATAGATATGATCTTAAGAAATTATTAGCTGAGCTGAAAGAAAAGTCTTTGAATGCTAGAATGAAATATGACCCTGCTTTTGCTACTTCACCTATTTGTGTTACTCATAAGGATTATGATTTCTCTGTTGATCCTGAGATAATTACTTTGGTTGAATCTGGTCCTTTTCATGGCTATGAATCTGAAACTGTTGTGGCACATCTTACTAAATTGAACGATATAGCAACCCTATTCACTCATGAGGAAAAAAAATCATTACTACTATATCCTTAAGTTATTTCCGTTCTCATTAAAGGGTGATGCTAAAACATGGTTTAATTCTCTTGATCCTGGTTGTGTGCGTAGTCCCCAGGATATGATTTATTACTTCTTTGCTAAATATTTCCCCGCTCATAAGAAACAAGCTGCTTTAAGGGAAATATATAATTTTGTGCAAATTGAAGAAGAGAGTCTCCCACAAGCTTAGGGGAGGCTTCTCCAATTACTTAATGCTTTGCCTGATCATCCTCTCAAGAAAAATGAAATACTTGATATCTTTTATAATGGACTAACTGATGCTTCCAGAGACCACATGGATAGTTGTGATGGTTGTGTTTTCAGGGAAAGAACTGTTGATCAAGCTGAATTGCTATTGAATAATATGTTGACTAATGAAAATAATTGGACACTTCCTGAACCAACTCCTAAGCCAACCTCGAAGAAAAGGGGTATTCTATTTCTCAGTCCTGAAGATATGCAAGAGGCAAAGAAATCTATGAAAGAAAAGGGTATTAAAGCTGAAGATGTTAAGAATTTACCACCTATTGAGGAAATACATGGTATTGGTAACCCGACACAGGTAGTAAAGGTAAATCCTCTCTATAGATATGATAAAGCTGAAATCCCGTGTACTAAGTTTGCTAGCCAATGCTTGGATGAGTTCATTGACTTTATGGTTAAACAAGAAAACTTCAACGCTTATGTTGGTAGATAATTGAAACGTAATGCTTATATGATTGAACGCTTGAGTGATTATATGTCTAGAGTTATAGGTGAACTTAAACTCATTAGTAAACATGCTTCTATGGTTACCACTCAAGTAGAACAAGTGCTTAAAGCTCAGAATGATTTGCTCAATGAATTAAATAATAAGAAAAATGATAATGATGTTAGAGTTATGACTAGAGGAGGTAAAATGACTCAGGAACCTTTCTATCCTGAGGGCCACCCTAAGAGAATTGAGCAGGATTCTCAGAGAACTAATGTTGATGCATCTAGTCCTTCTAAGAGGAAGAAAAAGAAAATGATAGGACTTTGGATGCTTCTAGTGAACCTGTTTTTGACACACCTGAGAATCCCAATGGTATTTCTATTTCTAATGCTGAAACACAATCTGGTAATGAACATGAACCTAGTGATAACATTAATGATGATGTTCATGTTGATGCTCAACCTAGCAATAACAATGATGTAGAGATTGAACCTGCTGTTGATCTTGATAACCCACAATCAAAGAATCAACGTTATGATAAGAGAGACTTCGTTGCTAGGAAGCATGGTAAAGAAAGAGAACCATGGGTTCAGAAACCCATGCCTTTTCCTCCTAAACCATCCAAGAAAAAGGATGATGAGGATTTTGAGCGCTTTGTTGAAATGATTAGACCTATCTTTTTGCGTATGCGTTTGACTGATATGCTTAAAGTGAATCCTTATGCTAAGTACATGAAGGACATTATTACAAATAAAAGAAAGATACCGGAAGCTGAAATTTCCACCATGCTTGCTAATTATACTTTTAAGGATGGAATACCAAAGAAACTTGGAGATCCAGGAGTACCAACTATACCATGCTCCATTAAAAGAAACTATGTTAAAACTGCTTTATGTGATCTTGGAGCCGGTGTTAGTGTTATGTCTCTCTCTTTATATCGTAGACTTGATTTGAATAAGTTGACACCTACTGAAATATCTTTGCAAATGGCCGATAAATCAACTACTATACATGTCGGTATTTGCGAGGATGTGCCTGTTGTGGTTGCAAACGTTACTATTTTAACGGACTTTGTTATTCTTGATATTCCCGAGGACGATTGTATGTCGATTATCCTTGGTAGACCCTTTTTGAATACTGCAGGGGCTGTTATTGATTGCAACAAAGGCAATGTCACTTTTCATGTTAATGGTAATGAGCATACGGTACACTTTCCGAGGAAACAACCTCAAGTCCACAGTATCAATTCTATTGGAAAATTTCCAACGATTACTATTGGAGGTTTTGAATTCCCTCTTCCTACTGTCAAGAAGAAATATGATATTCTTATTATTGGACGTGCATATCCCCGTTGAGGTAACCTAGTGCTATTCGAAAATTCTCCGGTTTCATGCGATTCGGAATGAGTTTGTTAACAAGACTTGATCAACCTTGTTAGTGGATTCCTTTTGATGAGCATGAGATGGATGAAGTTAGAAAGTACAACTCTCTGTACCCTCCTTTTACTTTCTGTTATTTAGATTAAATAAAGCAAAAATAGTATTTTTTTTGTCTGTTTTCTGAATTATCCTTGCAATAAAAAATACCCCGAAAATAAAAGTTCTCCAAACGTCCCGAAAATGAAATATGATTTTTTGTAGAATATTTAAGAATATCTGGCACTGAGAACACACCAGGGGGAGCCACCACCTAAGCACGAGGGTCCAGGGCGCGCCCACCCCCTGGGGCGCGCCCCCCTACCTCGTGGGCCACACGTGGCCCCCCTCCACTTATTCCTGCACCCACACTTCGTCTTCCTCCAGAAAAAATCACCACACAGCTCAAACCCGTGTTCTAGCTCGTTTTGCTGCGATTTTCGATCTCCTTGCTCAAAGCTCCACTCACAAAACTGCTTTGGGGGGTTGTTCTTCGGTATGTGACTCCTCCAATGGTCCAATTAGTTTTTGTTCTAGTGCTTTATTCATTGCAAATTTTTGTTGCTTAGGTGACCCTGTTCTTGAGCTTGCATGTCAAATTTATTTGGTCCCAAGTAGTTCTAATGCATGATATAGTCTCTAGGCACTTGTGGGAGTAGTTGCTATAAATTTTGTTGAGTTTGGTTCACTTTTATTTTGAGTTACTAAAAATTTCAGAAATTTTCAGAAAATGATGAAGAGATTATTGAGGGGCTTTTCGAGCCGAAGCTCGAAGGATAAGCAAAGTGAGGAGAATAAGAAGCCCAAATATAATCTCCCTCGCACTGCGGAGGTTCGGCCGTGTGAATGTACTTGTGATGAGTTCTTGAGAGTAGCCGGGATTCATGATGATTTTTATTACTTGGCTGAGAATGCAGGCCTCACCAACTTCCTCCACGACCAGCTCGAACAGTATCTCCTACTCACTAATATTTTTGTGCAAAATTTTCATTTCCATGCTAGGAGATCACCACCTTCGATGGATTTTTATTTATATGATGAGTTTAGGGAGATGTCCCTTTATGATTTTTGTGCGGTTTGCAAGTTGCCTTTTGAGGGCAGCGTCGAGGAACCACATCCAAGGGATGTGGCAAGTTTTATTGATATGATCGCTGTAGGGGAAACGAGAAAAGTGTCAGATGCAAGAACTACTAGCATACATTTTCCTGTTCTACGTTACTATGCAATATTTGCTAGTAGATGTTTAATTGGCCGCGGGAACAGTGGGGGCCTCAGTGCTCCTGACCTCGCCATTTTGCGCCATGCTTTACTCCGTGATAGAACTTTCAGTTTAGGTGCTATGGTTGCTAAACGGTTGAGTCTAAACCGTACAAAGGGCCCCATTTTTGGAGGTATCTTTGCTTCACGTCTTGCTAAATATTTTGAGATACCTATTAGACAAATGAGAAAGAACAAAAGTTGTTGCCCCCTATTTTCTTAGACTATAAAAGTATGGTAGCACATGATTTTATTTGCGATGATAAGGAGAAGAGACTCATTTATAACCTGGTATTCAGTGAAAAGACTTGTCAGATTATTACCCTTCCTGCACCTTCTTTGATTAATATTTATTCAGGCATGTACATCATCCTGCCCGATGACATTTATGCATATTGGGAGCGAACACGATCCCCAGAGCCTGAGCCATCTACTGACCCTTATCAGCAGTCGGTTTATCAGTGGGATCCGGAGGAGCTCACCAACCAGTTGCACCCCTAGGATCCTCCTCAGTAAACTGGAGAAGACCACTTTGACCCGTGGGCATAGACCAACTTAGGCCAAAAGCCTAAGCTTGGGGGAGTACGTATTTTTCACCGACATTACATTCATGTTCACACACTCATTCTAGTTGTCGGTGCTCATACTTTTTCATTGTACTATCCATGCTAGTTTATTTTCTTTTCTTGCTTTCTTCTTGTGTGTTTGAAAAACCTTAAGAAAAACAAAAAAATTGTCGTAGCTTTTAGCTAGTTTACTTTCCATCCTGGTAGTAGTAATAATTAAAAGAAAACCCAAAAAGATTTCTCGTTCTTCTTTTGCTTGTTGGGAGCTTTCCCGTGTAAATAGTTTTATTTCCTTTCTTTTCTTTGGGGGTCGAGAGGAGAAGACCATGATGAAAATGTTGAAGTGGCTCTTATATGCATTATTGTTGATTTAACCAAGAGCCCATATTACCTTGTCTTCTCCCTTGTATTAAAATCAAGCTTTTAAATCTAGGCCGATATGACGGATATATAGGCCGATATATCACTTTTGAGGCTCTACCGATATAAACATAACATATCATTTTGAAAATATCATTTTCAAACATATCATCCGATATGGACCGAAATATCGATCGTTATGGCCGATATTTAGCCCGATATGTCCACTGATAAAGAACGATACGTATATGACAACAATTCTGTATTAGAAAGTAGTGAAATAAGATTATGCATTTAGAACTTCATTATAGATTATCAAAGTCATGCACAATGTTTCATACAAATGCATATATATCGTACTGTTTTTAATCATAGAGTAAGGATTTTGCGAATCTTTCCTTAATAGCTTCTTAATCGACAAATTAATAAACTAGGAATCTAAAAGTGTTATGTTAAAGCATTAAAAGCATACATTTTATGTTACTAAAAATAAATGTTTTGAACAAGAATAATGAAAAAAAACTAGACATGTTTTCTCCGATATATCTACATATCGCCTGATATATCACCCGATATCCGACATCCGATATGTCGAAGCCAAACCGATACAAACCCGATATCCGATATTTTGAAGCTTGATTAAAACGCTTGCAGATTCCAGCTTAGTCCAATGCACGTGCACTATTATTATTATCCACACCGTCCGGTCGTGCAAGTGAAAGGCAATAATGACAATATATGATGGACTGATTGAGATGAGAGAATCTGGTATGAACTCGACCTCTCCAGTTTTTGTAAATATGATTAGTTCATCGTTCCTGATTCAGCCTATTATGAATGAAACATGTTTGCAATGACAATTAGAGATTATAGTTGCTTATGCCATGCTTAATTAGCTAGGAGTTTATAATGGTTTACCTTGCGTGCCAACATGCTATTAAAATGGTCGTGATGTGGTATGATAGGGTGGTATCCTCCTTTGAACGATTCGAGTGGCTTGACTTGGCACATGTTCACGCATGTAGTTGAAACAAAATCAACATAGCCTCCACGACATTTATGTTCATGGTGGATTATATCCTACTCATGCTTGCACTCAATGTTTATTAATTTTAATGCATGTTCATGACTGTTGTCGCTCTCTAGTTGGTCGCTTCCCAGTCTCTTTCTAGCCTTCACTTGTACTAAGCGGGAATACTGCTTGTGCATCCACTTCCATAAACCCCAAAGTTATTCCATATGAGTCCACCATACCTTCCTATATGCGGTATCTACCTTCCGTTCCAAGTAAATTTGTATGTGCCAAACTCTAAACCTTCAAATGAAATTCCGTTTTGTATGCTCGAATAGCTCATGTATCAACTAGGGTTGTTTGTATCTTCCATGCTAGGCGGGTTATTCTCAAGAGGAGTGGACTCCGCTCCTCACTCACGAGAAAATGGCTGGTCACCAGGATGCCAGTCCCATGCTCAAACCAAATCAAAATAATTGCAAACAAAACTCCCCCTGGACTATTGTTAGTTGGAGGCACCCGTTGTTTCGGGCAAGCCATGGATTGATGCTTGTTGGTAGTGGGGGAGTATAAACTTTACCATTCTGCTTGGGAACCGCCTATAATGTGTGTAGCATGGAAGATATCGAGATCTCTTGGTTGTTATGTTGACAATGAAAGTATGCCACTCAAAATATTATTTATCTCTATTTCAAAAACCGAGCTCTGGCACCTCTACAAATCCCTGCTTCCCTCTACGAAGGGCCTATCTATTTACTTTTATGTTGAGTCATCATCCTCTTATTAAAAAGCACCAGTTGGAGAGCATCATTGTCATTTGCATCCATTACTATTAATTTATATTGAGTATGACTATGACTGGATCTCTTTTACCATGAATTACAATGTTTAGTCAGTCCTTGATCTTCAGAGGTGCTCTGCATTTATGTTTTGCGGTCTCAGAAAGGGCTAGCGAGATACCATCTTGTTATATCATATTATGATTGTTTTGAGAAAGTATTGTCATCCGAGATTTATTATTATTGCTCGCTAGTTGATTATGCCATTGATATGAGTAAACATGAGACCTAAGTGTTATTGTGAATATGGTTGGTTTATAATATTTGCTGAAAACTTGAATGCTGGCTTTACATATTTACAACAACAAGAGCAAACAGAGTTTGTAAAAGTTTTTCTTTATCACTTTTAGTTTGTCAACTGAATTGCTTGAGGACAAGCAAAGGTTTAAGCTTGGGGGAGTTGATACGTCTCCATCGTATCTACTTTTCCAAACACTTTTGCCCTTGTTTTGGACTCTAACTTGCATGATTTGAATGGAACTAACCCGGACTGACGTTGTTTTCATCAGAATTGCCATGGTGTTATTTTTGTGCAGAAATAAAAGTTCTAGGAATGACCAGAAACTTCACGGAGAATATTTTTGGAATTTATAGAAAATACTGGTGAAAGAATCAAGACCAGGGGGCCCACACCCTGTCCACGAGGGTGGGGGCGCGCCTACCGCCCTGGGCGCGCCCCCTGTCTCGTGGGCCCCCTGAGGCACAACCGACCTCAACTCCAACTCTATATATTCACGTTCGGGGAGAAAAAAATCAGAGAGAAGGATTCATCGCGTTTTACGATACGGAGCCACCGCAAGCCCTAATCTCTCTCGGGAGGGCTGATCTAGAGTCCGTTCGGGGCTCCAGAGAGGGCTCCCGAGAGGGGAATCCGTCGTCGTCGTCATCATCAACCTTCCTCCATCACCAAATCCATGATGCTCACCGCCGTGCGTGAGTAATTTCATCGTAGGCTTGCTGGACGGTGATGGGTTGGATGAGATTTATCATGTAATCGAGTTAGTTTTGTTAGGGCTTGATCCCTAGTATCCATTATGTTCTGAGATTGATGTTGCTATGACTTTCCTATGCTTAATGCTTGTCACTAGGGCCCGAGTGCCATGATTTCAGATCTGAACCTATTATGTTTTCATGAATATATGTGAGTTCTTGATCCTATCTTGCAAGTCTATAGTCACCTACTATGTGTTATGATCCAGTAACACTGAAGTGACAATAATCGGGACCACTCCCGGTGATGACTGTAGTTTGAGGAGTTCATGTATTCACTAAGTGTTAATGCTTTGGTCCGGTACTCTATTAAAAGGAGGCCTTAATATCCCTTAGTTTCCAATAGGACCCCGCTGCCACGGGAGGGTAGGACAAAAGATGTCATGCAAGTTCTTTTCCATAAGCATGTATGACTATATTCGGAATACATGCCTACATTACATTGATGAATTGGAGCTAGTTCCGTGTCACCCTATGTTATAGCTGTTGCATGAAGAATCGCATCCGACATAATTATCCATCACTGATCCAATGCCTAAGAGCTTTTCACATATTGATCTTTGCTTAGTTACTTTTTCGTTGCCACTGTTACAATTACTACAAAACTGCTACTGTTACTTTTGCCATTGTTACCGTTACTTCCATACTACTTTGCTACTAAATACTTTGCTGCAGATATTAAGTTATCCAGGTGTGGTTGAATTGACAACTCAACTGCTAATACTTGAGAATATTATTTGGCTCCCCTTGTGTCGAATCAATAAATTTGGGTTGAATACTCTACCCTCAAAAATTGTTGCGATCCCCTATACTTGTGGGTTATCAGTGTGCGACCGGCGAGCACTCAAATACAGAAATACGTACAGTAGTGCTAAAATAAAAATACAATTATATAGGCAAAATCATTTCCGGTCGTAAGTACATCCCACACAGCCAGCCAGCGCTAAACGTTTCCGTTCGTATATACATCCCACACAGTCGCTCCAAGGAAAACGTTTCTGTTCGCAAGTACATCACACACAATTTTCCCGGTTAAATCGTTTGTGATAGTGTTTCCATTTCACACGGTATTAACAATTTTATCGTTTGCGTTATTGAATTCATCACACACGGTGCCTAGAAGAAACTGTGCGTCAATGACTGTCCATCACACACAATTTTTATGTGGTAAACTTTTGCGCCAGGTGGCCTAACGCAAACAGTTTTCAAGAGGATGTCGTGTGTGATTGTTCACTAATCTAACACGGTTTATTCCTAGAAACTGTGTGCGTTATTGAATGCATCGCACACGGTGTTTTCTCAATAACTTTTTGCAATAGAAAAAAAAACCCAATTAGCAGGTTAATTATCCGATTATTCGTAATCCATTTATTAATCTAATTGACATTTCATATTAAGCACACAATATATTTCATTTTCATAATTGAAATACATCAGAGTACAACATCATATAGCTTCAGCACTCAGCTACCCATTACACAACTACACCAGGACCAAGTTTCACATGCAACATCTATAACCTTTCAAAATTAGATTCATAGACGGTACATAGACAGATGTATCTCATCTGAAAAACTGCTGAAGCAGAAGCCGAATATTGAGCCTTCATTGATGTTGAAGGTCTTTGTAACTTTAGGCCAGTGCCTGTGGATGATTGACCATCCATCCTTCGTCCTCTTCGGGAACACTTCAATATTGAACCGTGGGTGTTGTATGAATACCTTCCTCGCCTCCTGACCATACAGGTGGTTTGAGAGGTAATCATCAGTGAACTGCTTTGGAAAGGCCTGAAAACAAGGATGTGCATAAATATATTCTCTACATTGGAAATGGGGCAAAGGAATAAAAAAGGCAAGGTATAATAGTTAGTACCATCCTGTAGTGAACTGATGTCTTCTTCATTGTGCAGACAAAGATCTTGTTGTTTTTTGTCGCTAATTTCTTTATCCTAAAAAACTTTCTGAGTTTCTTGACTTGACTGATATTCATGGACAACTCATTTTCCCATATGCAAAAAGGGTCAAACAGTGGGTCAAAACCTCTGACAGCAGGACCTACATGTGCAAGACCAAATTGTTAAAAACCTAAATATTAGAATGGTTCCTGCAATTGCACAATAATGTGCTATTAGACAACGGACCATGCACGTGCTAACCTCGATTGTAAACCTCAGTGCTTCCCATTGTTTCCCTGCAACACATATAAGGTAGTTAGTCATCAGGTTAAGTAAGGGTTCGCATGCTATCAGTAAAATATGTTGATGAAAAATAAGCACATTGCAGATTCATCAGATTAATTCAAGCCACATGGAAAACCCATTTTTCCAAACCAAGCATGATTAAGAATTAGGAAATATAGCACTTGTATATGTCTCTCATGTATTAAGTGTAGCCAAAATTCGATTTATTCCTCACATGCACAACAATACAAAATTCTACCTACGACAATTGGACATCGCAGTGTACAATTGAACCAAGCAGTTAGCTAAACACCACAACAAATGAACCAAACATTAAATGAGCACCACATTGCACAATATAACATACTTCTAATAGAAGATCAGACAGTTAACCAAACCAAGCATGCTTAACAACTTGGAAATATAGCAATTGTATTTTTTGTCATGTATTTACTACATCCAAATTCAATTTATTCCTCACATGGTATACAATAACAGAATGCACCCACAACTATTGAACATCGCATTGCAGAATTGAACCAAACAAAACAGTTAACTAAACACCACAACAAATGAACCAAACGTTAACTGAGCACCACATTACACAATACTATAACATACACCTAATAGAAGATCAGACAGTTAACCAAACCAAGCATGCTTAACAACATGGAAATATAGCAATTGTATTTGTTTCTCATTTATTTAGTGCAGCCAAATTCGATTTATTTCTCATATGGTATACAATAACAGAATGCACCCACAACAATTGAACATCGCATTGCAGAATTGAACCAAGCAGTTAACTAAACACCACAACAAATGAACCAAACGTTAACTGAGCACCACATTGCATAATATAACATACTTGTAATAGAAGATCAGACAGTTAACCAAACCAAGCATGCTTAACAACTTAGAAATATTGCACCCTGAAGAATTGAACATCACATTTGCAGAATTGAACCAAGCAGTTAACTGAACACCACATTGCACGACATATAGAACATATACACTATAGCAGAAGATTGCATGGTAAAAGTAGATAGCACAATTCACGCTGCACGCTGAGAAAACACCTCGTAGTCTTCGTCGAAGGCACCGACGGCGACCTCGAGAAAACGCCACGAACTGTCGTTTAAAGCAGCCAACTGCGTCGCGGCGTCGGCGCGCGAGGCGTAAACGGTGGCCTCGACGGCGAGGTGCTCCTCCAAGATCTGGTGGTCGGCACGAATGGCAGCCATCGCGACCTCATCCGCGCGTGCGGCCGTGATTTGCTTCTCCGCTGCCAAATGCTCCTTGAGATCCTGGCTATACTGCGTTCACCATGGCTTAGGGCGACGCTTATTTGGTGGAGGGGTCAGTGATTTGAGTGGAAGGTGTCGCGCTCGCGCCGGCGGTCGAGGCATGTGGGATGTGAAAGAAGGAGGAGGATGGGGGTCGGGTGTGGATTACTTGCCTGGATAGGCGAGGCCGAGCAGCGTGAAGGAGGTTCGCCGGCGAGGAGGCGGCGCTGCAAGCAAGGAGTGAAGGTTTCAACTTGGAAAGGAAGGCGGAAATAGAGGAAATGTGGCTTTTGGTAAGGGGGAGGGGGCGGGGAGGTAGATATTTCCGCGGAAGCCGAAAATTTGGAATCGCTTCAGCGAAAAAACTGGCGCGCAAAGTGTCATCAGACACGGTCCCTTATTCAGAAATGTGTACAATATGTGAACGTCACAAACGATTCAGATAGCTTAACCCGTGTGTGTTGAGTTTGAACGTCAAAAAATTTGGTTCGAATTTCCCTGGTTACAGTGGTCATCCACGTCATTGCATAATTTGGGTACACAAAGGAGACTAACTTCTTAATCGAGCAAGTTCAGCAATAAAATAGAGCTAGCTGACCTAAACATTACTCTAACAAATTAAAGTCCAGCGCTCTTAATTAAACAAAACAAAGAGTACTACTACGGCTAGTGCTCATCGATATACGCCGCCGCCTCCATGTCCAGCTCGCGCCCGACGGTCTCCTGGGGAAGTGGCTCCATGGCATCAATTGCACCATACATGGCAAGCATCTTGCCATCCGCGTCCGCCATATGTTTGGAATAGGGCGCCACGAGCTGGGCGTGGGCATCCGCGATCTTGGCTCTGGCGTGCTTCGTCGTGGCAAGGTATGCCGCGCAGGAACGGACGGTTGCTCAAACTCTCTCGGTGATTGCCAACTCTTCAGCCGTGGGTTGCAGACCGTTGTCGAAGAAGCTTCGTTCGATTTGTGCGGTGACCACCACGAGCTGGGCGTGGACGGCCTCGACATGATAGTGGGCGGCCTCCATCAGGGCTAAGGTCGGCGCTGCGGAACGGACAGCTGTTGTGTCGCTCTCGCCAGTTGCTATCCCCGAGGCAGATGCTGCTGCCGCCGCCTGAGAAGCAACAGCGGCCGTTTGGGCTGCCTTGGTCGCCCGGACGAAGACTGCGGTCGCCCTCACGAAGCTTGTTAGCACGCGTGTCGTGGTGGGCGCACGGCAGATGCCAAGGGATGGCTAAAGAGAGGAGGAGGCTCGAGGGCGCTGGTGGACTCCAGAGGCGAGGTTGGCATGAGCGGGCGCGGGACGCCGGACATACCCAGGTTCGGGGCTCTCCGGAGAGATAATACCCCTAGTCCTGCCGAGTGTAGTTGGATGATCGATAGTACAATGTTGCTCCTGGAGCTGTATGGAGGAGGAAGGAAGCTGGCCAAGGCTTGGGCTGCTCCTTCTCTCTGGTGTTGCTGTTTTGTGGCTAGTCCTCTCGCTCGCCCCTCGAATGATCGTGGGCTCCCGGGGGGTTTTATAGTCCAACCCCCCGGGGGTACAATGGTAATGTTACAAGTCAGTGGGTCCGTATTGTCGGTGTCCGGGGACCCGGGCTGGGTCCCGCTGAGGGCTTGTGGTTCGCCGGGTTCCCCTAGGTGCGGGCCCCGCAAGCCTAGGGGGGACTATGCGCCGTCTTGTCGATCGTCAGGGCGTGGCCGAGTTGAGTTGCGTACAGTGCTCTCCGTCAGGTTACCGCTTGCTGTCGTCAGCGGTGAGGGCGGGGGCACTGTAGCCACGCCGGCCCTGGTCAGCGGGTAGGTGAGGGGCACTGTTGCCACGTTCCTGCTGACAAGAGGCATGGGCGGGGCACTGTTGCCTCGGTCATCGTTGATTGAAGTCTCGTCCCCATCATACGGCCTGGATGGGACGGGAGTTGACCCGCGGCTGGATTGCGTAGCACGCCATGGGTGGCGCTAGCTTGTTGAGGAGGCTTTGGCCGTGCCGGGTTCGGCTGTCTTGCGCTAGTTGTTGAGGCCGAGTCGACGTGTCTTGCCGGGTCGGCTAGTCTGGACGGCTTGCAGGGCTTGGCCGAGTCGAGCGACCCGGCCAAGCGCGTGCCGGTATTGAGGGGCGGTACCAGCCCCGTTTTTTTTTGAAGGGGATCCGGGTTCCGTTGCCTGCCCGGGGTCCATCCCCCCGACAGTAGTCCCTGAAGCTGTGAAGGTCCGTCGTCTTTGGGTGAGTGGGCCTTCGCAGTTTCCCCCTTAAGCAAGGTGGATTCTACGAGCGCCGGGTCCGGCAACACCCACTGTGTGCCGGTTTTCTCGGAAACCGGATCGTGGCATCCCGACCGTGGCGGGGGACCGAGAAGTCCGCCGATTCTTGGGGCAATCCCTCGGGCTTTGCGCGGGCGCCACGTGGTGCCCGGAAGTCGGAGGGGCCTGACAGGCCACGCGCGTGACGGGACCGGGCGACGGGCTGGGGCCCACCGCCGCGCGCCCTCGGCCCAAGCGCGCGGATTTATTGCGGCGGCCGGGGGCCGGTTGCTCTTCCCCGGGCAGTTACTGCGCGTGTACGTGCGCACTTATTGCGGGGTAGTGGAACGGGCGCATGCAGACGATCCCACTTCCCCACTTCCCCACGTTCAAACCGAGGGTTATAAATCGGGGGGCAGGGGGCGGCGGACATTATTCTCGCTCGCGCCCTCCTGTCCCTTTGCTCTCGCTCCGCTCTTTTTGAAATGCCACGTACATTTTTTGAATTATGTGAACATTTTTTGTGGCATTGTATAAACATTTTCTTTGATGTCGCGAACAACTTTTCTAATGCTATGGACATTTTTTTACATTGCATGGACATTTTATAAATGAGTAGTTAACCTTTTTAAGATTTAAATAAATTACGTATCCATTTCAGAAATAAAAATAAAAGTAATAAACCCAAAAACGTGCGCTAGGACCAAGCCCTCCCTCCTATGTCAAGGGGTTCTATCATCTCGCCATAAGCGAGACAAAGCCCCTGCCCTTTTCAAATTCCATTTCTTTTTGCATGTGTTGGAAACAAATTGCTGACCCGTTAAGATGTGTAGGATGAAACCGAGCCTTGCAAGGATCGCGACAGGGGATCGACTGGCAGAAATCCAACAGAGATGAAGAAATGTTCTCTGTCGACACAGCTTTTGAATCCGGTCTGCATATAACGCAGGGAACCGGATCCTCTAACATTGAGAAGGAATGTCACGGTGCTACAGTGTTAGCCTAGTGTAAAATGAAGAAGGAAAGTTAGGGATGTTAGTAGATAGTTAATAGGTTGTTTAGTGTTGGTATTTACTATAGATATAAATAATTTAAATTTAATTTTATTTTACCATCAATTTGTTTGCATGTAATTACTATAAATATACACGGTAGATCATCAATTTGCAAATTAATTGATATCATTTTAGCCATAATCATATGAATAGAAAGAAGAAAAGTTAGGATACTGTAGATTCCTTCTCAATGTTAGAGGATCCGGTTCTGTAACGCAGGCCTTTATAGATAAAGCACGGCGAATGGCTGTTTACGCAAACCTTGCGGCCGGAAGTGCACAACCACAATGCAACGCCTACTAACAAAAGAAGTGCTCCCTCCATTCCATATTATAAGACGTTTTTTTGATATTAGGATAGAGTCAAAAAATATCTTAAATTATGGGACCGAGTAGGAACAAACAGGAAAGTTTTTCTTAAACGGTGACAACGAACTCAACTCTCAGCGAACGAGAAATTCATGGGAAGATATTACGTTGTACAAGTCTCAACGGTGTGGACAATCAATTCATTCATACTTGTCGGCGATCCGGAGCAGGACACCACAGAGCTCCCTGGGTTTGGAGCACATGGCCATGTGGTCGGCTCCGGCGATCTCTTCGGCCACCGTGCCGGGGCTCAGGTCGACCATCCAGCGCTGCATCTCCTCGGAGTTTGAAGCGTCAGCCATCGCCACCACGTACACCTTGTTCACCGACCCGTAGTTGGCGTCGGTGAGCATAGCCTCGTCCTTCATCGTCGGGTCATCCAAGAACTGGCAGCCCGGTCTCACCAGCATCGTAGCCAGCGTCTGATCCTGCATGCCGTACGTAAAAGCACTGTCAGCATCGTAAATAACATTTGTGACGGGAAAGAATGGACTCCTGCTATTACCTCAGCTGAGCTTCGATCGTACAGTTTTGCTGCCAGTAATTTTGGGCCAAACACGAGTGCAGGTCGAGGGCCCTGGCTCGTGTTCAGAACCATCCTCTTCATGTCCATGAAGAAATCGGGCTTGATCCGTCTCATGATCTAGCGAGAATCGATGGAAATCAGAGTCGTCGTCATGATCGATCGCAGCTCCTCTGACTTCTGAGGTGTGTAAAATTTACTAGCACGGAGTAATTACCCACCTCCTCCGTGGTGACGCCCATGTGCCTGCCGACGCACGGCATGCACGCGGCCAGGAACACGGCCGCGGCGACCTTGCGCGGGAACCTCTCCATGGCGAGCGCGATGTTGAGCCCGCCGAGGCTGTGCCCGACCAGGACCAGCCTCTCGCCGGCCGGTGCCGCGGCCACGGCGTCGAGCAGCGGCCGCGAGTAGTCCTCGAAGGACGGCACCTCGTCCATGCGCGCCGGGTGCGCGCCGGACGCGGCCATGTCGAGCGCGGTGACCCGGTGCCCCGCGGCGCGGAGCATCGGCACCAGCTTGTACCAGCACCACGCGCCGTGGCCGAGGCCGTGGACGAGCATGAAGTGCTTGCCGCTGCTGCTCCCCTCCATCCGATTTCACCTCAGGCAAGAGTTCGACTGGCTATGCCGCCGCCGGTGAGCGGCGAGCGGCTTGCAGATATGTTTGTCGGGGTATCTCACCAGCATGGGCATGGGCACATGGCAATCAGTTTCAGTCAAAGCGAAAGCAGATTTGGATACGGCAGCCGATGGAGTCATCAGTCCACCTTACAATTCTCTCCGCATTTCCTTCAAAAAATACTCCACTTTGTTTATAGATTGTCACGTGATGATGTTGTGGTGGCCTTTTTACGATCTTTTGCTTGAGAATATTTTGAAACTTTATGCTAAATGAATGCGTGAGTTTCAGAATTCGAGGTGTTTTCTTTACTCCTATAAAAATACGAGTTGGTGATGATGGTGTGTCTGCCTTCGAGCTATATATACTATCCGATTTGGAATATAAGGTTGAGATTGAGATTGAGACTTATTGTGCCCAACCAACCTCCAAAACACGAATAGTCTAGAGGTTTCTCCTTTTCTCCGAGGAAACAGATTATTCTAGAACCCCTCCAAACCTCTAGACTATTCATGATATATGCAATTATATACTGATTCATTGCAAGCGTGAGATTATTGACATTAACAATTTAACATGTATATATATGGACGTATTAAAAGGAGGAAATTCTAGCCACGAGTAGGAGTCACCGCCCTCCCACTTCTCAGGAAGATGACAGTTTTAAGTCACCGCCTTATTATGTCACAGTGGCTCAACTCAGTGACATCCATGACCGACACAAGAGGAGGGGGCTCGAAGTCCGGTGTTTACAATCCTCAAACACATAAACACAAACTTTTCTTTTGCGGGTGAAAAAATTGTATTGCTTACTCACAATGTCCTTACAATCCTCAATCACCAAGTAGATGACCATAGAAGGGCCTGAACCGATCCACGCTATGGTTCTGCCTTCAGTTCTATAAAACTAGTCAGACAATCACTAGCCTTATTCTAACTACGATTTACATCAGTAATACAAGTTTTTCATAGACTTAACAAATACTTGATTTCCTTCACCAGAGATGCATAGACGGTTATGTCTTCTTCACGCTTCTGTATCATGCCAGCCGCCGTTAGCGAGTCCATCTCGATAACAATTGGTAAGTCACTTCTCTATACAGCAAGGGGTAGGCCTTCCATGCATGCACAAAGTTCCGCCTCCAACACAAACAACTGTCTACATCCAGAAAAGATAACGACTCCTGCTTCATTACGGAAGATCATACCCGCGCCAGCTGAACCATCTTCTGTAAATGAGCCGTCTGTATTCAGCTTGACCCAGCCACGTCCCGGTGGAGTCCAGGCAAGGGTGAGACCATAGGGCCAGCTCGACGCACCTTTGGTTCATATTGCAGAATCGACTTCCCTGCCCTGTGCCGGATCTAGCTGACAAACCAACAACTGACTCGGCCTCCCCGAGAGGCCCAAGTCCGTGGTTGGGCTTGCTTCCTATTCCGAACAGGAACACATTCCGGGCAGGAACAAATTCTAAGCTTTAACAAATGCAGGTCCGAATCTCTTCCGGACAGAAACAAATTTTAAGCTTTAACAAATGCAGGTCCGAATCGCTTCCGGACAGGAACAGATAAATACCGCTCAACCGGAGAACTGACTCCGAACTGGAAACCGACCGATGCCACTTTCCCACGATGCCATCACCTACCCATGATGGCATCACCTTACTTTGCATAATAGGTGACCGCTCCCAAACAGCCATTTTAAGCGCTCTATGAAGCAACCCCTATCCGAGACCCTCGCTATCGAGGACTTGTTTTCATGTGGCAAACAGGAGGTACCAAAAGGCCCAAGTTGCTTAGCAAAGATCTCGTTAATGCTTGGCTTCCTAAAACCTCAACCGATAGCCTAGCAAGGGACAGCAGTTGAGTCCCTAGCCGTGAACGAACTGCATGCATCCGTTTTTGCGTGATCGATCTTCCTCGTCGTTCAATCAATCGTGATTTCATGACTCATCGACATTGTTCCGGAGTTGGTGTCGCTTTCCTGAAAGGGAGATCGGTCTCCTCGATCGTTCCCTCAAGTGATCAGTCACTCCTCGTCAACCTTGTTCTGAGTTGGGCGCCTATACCAATCCAATTTCCTACAACTGGGATCTGAAACCCGGATCAAAAAACGCATATCACGATTAGTGCCACAGGGCACTGGTTGGTTTGAGCTAAACTCAAGCCGCCCGAAAGGGCATGCCTGAAGGACCGTCGGCTCCATACCGGAAAGCGAAAAAGGCCTGCCAAAGTGACAATGCAACACCACACTCGATACCCATCAAACGCAGTGTCTAGTAAGTCAAGTCTCTGGCAAGCTTTTTCCGGAGTTCCGGGGTGTGAGATGGGAAGCAGAGGGCCCCTGTCCTCACGCGCGCAGGAATAGATAAGCTCTTCATGCATGAAGAGCTAATCTATCATGCGCCTCTGCGCGTAGGCACACGCCCGCATAGATTGATATATAATAACTGAGTTATTGCAGTTATGTATATATCTATCCGTGTATGCATGCACGCATAGATAGATATCTCTGCAGAGAGATCTATCCGCCCAGGTGCACACGCATGTAGTCAGTATGCATGTTTGACTTAATTCTAATGAGAGCAAGTAGCTCTGCAAGAACCTACATGATAAATCCATTGGTGGGATAGGTTTCATGTGCACAACTTCATTCCGGATGTACCAGCACCTCCAGAAAGTCATTAGTACCATGCAAACTTGACACGCGCAACCAACAAAAGGCTCCAACGGAGCCGTCCAAACGTGCCACCAAATATCACCCCAACAATGCTAGGCTTACGGACTTTTGCTACGGACTATACTTAATTATCGACTCAATTCAAGTCATCGAGGATGACTTGTTAGAGTCGTGTCGAATGTTACTGTACAGGATAGGCTATAGTTGGGCTTGAAGTCATACGACAGAATATGGAATCGACACCGACACAGCAGGGAATTATGCGCCTTAAATTTATTCTAACAAATGGTATCTAACATGACTAATTGTAGGGCCAGACAACACAGACGGCAGTTCCTGCCCTTTCTTTGAACCCCAGTGAGGCGGAGATCTGGCCTTGGCCTCTTCCTCACCACGACAACATCCGATCCGACGACGGCGCTGAGCCGTTGATCTCGTCTGCTTGCCTTTTGTTCAGACCGATCTACTGGCGACACTGACAAGTGGGGCAAATTGATGTTGGCACGATGCTGCAGATTTGGCGTTCTTCCCCAGAAACGATGGCAGAATGGCGTTATTCCCCAGAAAAATATTGGTAGTTCTATTTGCTTCCGATCCAAAATAATCTCAACAAGTTTAGTTCCAAAGCTAAGACACTTATCTTGGATCAATGAGCGTTAGAGCTTCGCACGAGGCCTCCTATTTTGCCGGCATGAATCGGTCATCTAATCAGTGTGGTCATCACTGAGAACAAAAGAAGCAAATGATTGATGTAAACGGGGGTATAGTAACAGGAAGCTCCTGGTATAAGAGGAGCCAGTGTCGCAAAAACCCGTTTCCTCCCTAAACCCTATCCAAACAAAATTCGGTTCAGTGCTAAGATATGTATGGACAAGTTGAATGCAAAAGCCATCTCCAAGAATGGCTTGTGCCAGAATCTTAGCCCAAAGATACCTTTCGGCAACGTACAGCGCTGAATTACACTATTAAACAGTGCACCAGAGACTCTAATTTATTGCCTTCAGAAGTTTCAGATTGAATCAAATGAAAAACAAGAAACAGAAACTACAGAGCATTATTTATTTCGAGAAGTGAAACCTGCCGGGCATTCAAAATAATACTAACTGGATTTGTGGCGTCGATTGGAGTAATTCTTCAATAGTGCATGGCATTCAAAATATTCACCAGAAGACAACAATAAAATATCAAATGGCGAAACCATGGATCAGATTTCTGGCTTGGAATCCTGATGGGATTACATTTGCGCATAGTATAATCATAGTCGATCATTTGGGGAAAGGATCCTCCCATCCATTTACGTTCTGAAAATTGAAACAAATAGAGCAAGGGATAAAACACAAGGAAAAAAGCAATGTGGACTTCTGGCTAAATGCTACCAGAGCTGAAAGTTTAATCATATAAAAATAACTAAACTACGAAAATAACAAAGGTCGATCAGATGGTAGTGCATGGTGTAAATTGAGCATCACAGTGAATGCAGAAATGTGGTATGGTTATGATATCATCACTTCACCCATTAAGTCAAATATAGCAAACAAAAATGGTAATAGTTTTTTTTAGACAGACAGAATGCACTATGCACATTAGACATTCAGAATGAGTAGGAGGAATTTATCATCAAATAGATCAGACACCAATTGTCTTCCTCATAATGTCAGCAATAATCATTTTAAAAGAAAAAAAAGAAAAAACAAGAAACAAAGTAATTAAGATCTCTCAGACAAATGCCTCGATTGTCCACATGGTTTAATAGAATGGATTACATCAGACTCGTCATCTGTTTTCATCATCACAGAGAACCAAGAATTACAAAAAAGAATAGAATAGACAAACAAAAACAAGAGTGCAGATGCAGAACTAACAAGTGTTGATCATCACTGATGGACAAAACACTGAAGCCAGCTGCAGAAAGAACAACCCAGTTGATAGGTGTAAACGGGGGTGTAGTAACAGAAAGCTCCTGGTACTAGAGCAGCCAGTGTCGCAAAAACCCGTTTCCTTCTCACTGTCTGCCAATCTAACGAGAAACAAGGCCATGAAAAAAGACCAAGCATCAGATACCTCATGGCATCACTAATACACCTATACAAACAAAATTCATTTCGTTGCTAAGATATGTATGGACAAGTTGAATGCAAGAGCCACCTAGAAAAATGGCTTCTGCCAGAATCTTGGCCCAAGTTTACTATCGGCAACGTACAGCGCTGAATTACGCTAAGAGAAGCGCACCAGAGACTCTAATTTATTGCCTTACTAAGTTCTAAATTGAATATTGAATCTAATAAAAAAACAAGAATCCTGCAACTAGATTGATGCTAAGTTGAAGATATCGTCCTACTGTAACTACATCTGTACTGTCAAGTGGAGTAATTCTTCAGTTATGGCATTGTGAGTTGATGTACCAAAGAAGTGAGCACAAGAAAAGAGGCATTACTTCAATTGGCACAACAAACCAAGTCAATATAGGTGGGCTTACTGACCATTCACACAGAGATTGCTACCATGGCGGTGGCTGCGGTGTGTAACTGGCTAATTAGCCACCGAGCCAAGGCGTACAGAGGTCACTTGACAAACAGTTTGGGCCATTGACGAGGCCTATCTATCTACAGAGGTAATTAACCGAATCCAACAGACTACTGAGAAATCAACTACCGACAGATTAATCAAGGTAATTACTGACAACTAAACCAAGTTTGTGGGGTAAATGGTAGTGTGGGTCAAATCCAGGCCCGCGAGATCAAAGCCCGAAGGCGTCAGGGCGAGCAGACATGCAGACCAATTCAGTCGATCTCCGTGCACATTACCATGCTTCCTTCCTTTTCTCATCCAGAGCATCGGCTTGTTGTGCACGGATGAAAGAAAGTAACCAGAGAAGTTCAACCTGACGAGAAAAGATCGAGAGAAACGAAATAACAGATCGATTGAGATTCTAGAGTTGATCAGATAATTGTAGTCTGTAATTTGGTCAACACTAAATGTGATTTTCTGTGAACGATTATCATCACATCAACATTTAAATCTACTTTTCCCAATCCGCCACGAAAAACAGAAGATGAAACGCAGAAACCAAGATAATCAGGTGAGTTGATCAGATAATTGTAGTCTGTAATTTTGGTCAACACTAAAAACGATTTTCTGCCAAAGATTATCATCCCATCAACTTGAATCTGGTTTTCCAGAATACCTCGCAAAATAAGATGGAACGCAAAAATCAAGAAATAGAAACGGAGAAGAAACTGCGCAGATCTTGGAAGGCTCAGAAGTTTGAATTGGTTTCTCTGCAGGGGGGTCGAGATCCCTCAGAAAATAGGTAGGTGTTTTGATCATCACAGCCTAGGAACAGATCAAGCAAAAACCAGAAAAGAGAGGAAGAACGGAAGATTTCAGATCGGACAAACGCCGGCGAACCAGCCGGCGAACCAGCCGCCGTTTGGCGAACAAACCTGGGAGCTGGAGGCGGAGGTAAGGGAAACGGGGGCGTGCGGTATATAAGGGGGTCCGACGGCTAGGGTTTCGGGAAGCAGGATAACCTCGGCTTGTTGGGTTCATTGGGCCGGACTGGTTATTGTACTGGGCCAGCGAAGTTCGGGAATAGGGCCAGGCCATTGAATAGACTGGACCAAATAGGACCGCTTGCCCACTAACCATTGTCCTCTCTTTTCTTTTTTGATGATGCAAAAAAAGAGTCTTTTCTTTGCATACAGGTCGGTTCACCCCTCAAATGCCCGCATGTCATCGTGAGTAAATGATACTCGCTCTGTTTTTATTTACTCTGCATATTATAGTTGATTGAAGTTAAATGACCAAGTTTATAGAAGAGAATATAAATATTTATCATTACAAAATTATATGATGTGAAAGTAATAAGTTCAATAATGAATCTAATGGTATTGATTTGTTATTGTACATGTTAATATTTTTGTCAATAAACTTCGCCAAAGTTTACAAAGCTTGACTTTGATCAAAGCTAATATGCGAAGTAAATAAAAACGGAGGGAGTATGTTAGTTGCACTAAGGCACACAGCACTCCGTAGCGCTCGAAGATGAGTATGAGTCAAGGAGGATTTGCTCGCTCCCAGAGTTGTAGGGTTCGGATATGGCACTGTCCTTCTCCTCCTCCATATGACGGGCACGCCGATCGTTTGTCGCAGTCTAGCCGCTGCACCTAGGGCATCCGATGCATCCGAGGCGGTGCACAGTGTCGTCGTTGACTTTGTACTCGAAGTCGGACGTCGTCGGGACGAGGACCCACTACAGGAGTTCCACACCGGCCTAGGAACGTACGGGGCATAGCGTATGTACCGCCAGCCACTACTCGCGAGCTCCGGGAGCCACCACGGTCGAGCACCTTGAGCCGTCATCTCCTACTTGTGCGGGCACAATGGACTCCCAGCAGAACGACTCGGACGACAGAGCTCGGACAATTTCCTCCCGAAACAAGCGGAGAGCTAGGTGGACGACAAACCCATCCTCATCCCCGCACGTGACGAGGTCCCAGACGACGGATCCAGAGTTGTTGGACTCGGATTTCATTGCCCCCCATGCCGAACAAGACTGAAGATCGAAGATGAGCTGTGATTGGATCGGAGCAGAGCGGACCGGACCGGCAGTGGAGTGGAGTAGCACGTGGTCGTGCCGGGGCCAGATCCAACAACGAGGTGGATGTGTCCGGGCGCGCCATGGCCTCCCCACATCCGCTCCAAATATGGGTAGGGTTTGTGGGGTGTCGGACAACCCATACGTATAGGAGTGGTTTGAGGTGTGCGGCTGGGTTTCTATGATTGGACCGTCCACTCGGACGTGTAGGGGTGATTTGAGGGGTCCAATTGTAGATGCTCTAACCCGTGATGGATTGTGAGTCGGTAAGAGTCTTTATGTCCAAGAGTGCACGATACTCCCCTTTTTGTTTCAATGACATGTGATTAAGGACAAATTTCCTCCGAATCTGAAGTGCATGTTATATTGATATTCATCAAGGAACATAGCAGACATGTGATTAAGGACGCCGAATATGAAGTTCATGTCATATTTGATATTCATCAAGGAAAACATTAGTCGAAGCTTGTAGATCCATTCCAATAAGACAGATATAACGATCGATATATCATTTCTGAGGTCTACCAATATAGATATAATATATCATTTTCACACACACCATCAGCTGTAGAAAGTAATATTGACCAATATGGCCGATATTTGACCAGATGTCCATTGATATAGCCTGATAAGTAGATGACAATCATTATTTTTCGAGTAGATGCAAAAATAAGATTATCATTTACAACTTTATCATAGTATCAAAAGTTGTGCATCATGTTTTTTATAAACACATATCTAATGTATTGATTTTAAATCTAAGATTAAGAATTCAGTGGATCTTCCTTAAAAAGTTCATTAATTATTAACAAGTTAATAAACTTGAAATCTATTTTTTTACGATGGAGCATTGGCATGATGCATTTTTTAACTAGAAGGGTGTGCTTTTAACAAGAGTGACGGAAAAAACGGATATGTTTTCTCTTATATAACTACATATCATTTGATATATCACCCTATATCCGACATCCAATATGTCGAAACCGAACCGGCGCGAACCTAATATCCAATTTTTGACCCTTGCACTACTCCAAGGAAACTAAAATGATATGTTTTTAACAAGAGTAATGGAAAGTTGCATGAGTGCATGTTTTCTCCATCATTATTTGTGACCCAATTGTCATGACCAAACAAATGTCGAAGAGAGATGTCGCTAATAGATATGCACTATGTTGAATTCTAACATTTCATCACTGATTTGTGATATTATTTTATTGCTATCATTGTATCTTCTCTGTGGATTTGAGCACTCAAATCTGTTTGTAATATTTGTCAAAACGTACGTTGCACATGTATGCTAACTAGCTGACATAAAGTTGTCTTGTTGCATGTGGCTGGCTTGGATTAGCGTGGGCTTGTAGTAGCTGTAATATTGATGTCACATGTGGACAGCTCCATAATGGAGCTTTTTCTTGGTGGTGTGTGTTGACTCTGTCTTGCCATGAAAATATGTCGAGTTAGTGGTGTCTTTGGTATTTGGTTGCAATCTTCATTTTCTTGTAGCTGTTCTTCCAAGTTTTCCCTTCAGTTGGGTGACAATCGATTTAATGGGCAAGACACCATACATAGGAAAGTGGGAAAAGTCTATATTTGTGCAGAAGCGGGACTCATGATTTTAATCTAAGAGTAAGAATTTTCTGCATCTTTTTAAATAGTTTATTAATTAACAAGTTAATAATCTTTAAATCCTTTTTTTCATGATGGAGCATTGGCATGATGCATGTTTTAAACTAAACAATAGGATATGTTTTTTATCAAGACTAATGAAAAGAATCCAGATATGTTTTATATCCTATCATATATCACTTGATATCCAACATCCAGAATGTTGAAACCAAACCGATATGAACCTTCTCTCCGATATTTTGAACCTTATAGTAGTCGGTACAAATGAACGACAACTTTACATAAATGAGTCTTAAATATAAAACACACTGGACCTTTTTAGTGATCTTCCTCCTTGCATAAAGTCGCCTTGTTGCGTTTGGCTGGCTTGGATTCCGTGGGCTTGTGGTAGACACATAATAGTGATGGCACATGTGGACAGCTCCATGGAATTTTTTTCTTGGTGGTGTGTGTCTACTCTGTCTTGCCATGGAAATATGTCGAGTGAGTGCTGTTTTTGGTGTTCGGTTGCAATCTTCATTTTCTTGTAGTTTTTCTTCTAAGTTTTATCTTCAGTTAGTTGACAATGGATTTAATGGCCAAGACACCCTACATACAAACGAAAGTGGGAACAGTCTATATTTGTACTGTAGTGGTTCTCATTACTTTAGTCTAAGAATAAGAATTTTCTGCATCTTTTTTAATTAGTTTATTAATTAATGAGTTAATAATCTTTAAATCCATTTCTTTATGATGGATCATTGACATGATGCATGTTTTTAACTAAACAACAAGATATGTTTTTTATCAAGAGTAATGAAAAGAATCTAGATATGTTTTATATCCTATCATATATCGCCCGATATCCAACATCTAGTATGTTTAAACCAAACCGATACAAACCTCATTTCGGATAGTTTGAACCTTGTAGTAGTCGGTACAAATGAATGACACTTTTACATAAATGAGTTATAAATTTATAAAACACACCGGATCTTTTTAGCGATCTTCCTTCATGCATAAAGTAGCCTTGTTGCGGCTTGGATTCCGTGGGCCTGTGGTAGACACATAATAGTGATGGCACATGTGGACAACTCCATGGAGTTTTTTCTTGGTCGTGTGTGTCTACTCTGTCTTGCCATGGAAATATGTGAGTGAGTGGTGTTTTTGGTGTTCGGTTGCAATCTTTCATTTTCTTGTAGTTTTTCTTATAAGTTTTACCTTCAGTTAGTTGACAATAGATTTAATGGGCAAGACACCATACATACATACGAAAGTGGGAACAATCTATATTTGTACTGTAGTGGTTCTCATTACTTTAGTCTAAGAGTAAGAATTTTCAGCATCTTTTTTAATTAGTTTATTAATTAACACATTAATAATCTTTAAATCCATTTTTTATGATGGAGCATTGGCATGATGCATGTTTTTAACTAAACAACAGGATATTTTTTATATCAAGAGTAATGAAAAGAATCCAGATATGTTTTATATCCTATCATATATCACCCGATATCCAACATCTAGTATGCTGAAACCAAACCGATACAAACCTTATTTCGGATAGTTTGAACCTTGTAGTAGTCGATACAAATGAATGACACTTTTACATAAATGAGTTTTAAATTTATAAAACACACTGGACCATTTTAGTGATCTTCCTCCTTGCATAAAGTCGCCTTGTTGCGTGTGGCTGGCTTGGATTCCGTGGACTTGTGGTACACACATGATATTGATGGCGCATGTAGACAGCTCCATCGAGCTTTTTCTTGGTGGTGTGTGTCTACTCTGTCTTGCCATGGGAATATGTCGAGTGAGTGGCTTCTTTGGTGTTCGGTTGTAATCTTCCGTTTCTTGTAGTTTTTCTTCTAAGTTTTTCCTTCAGTTGGTTGACAATAGATTTAATGGGCAAGACAAATCGCTTGCCGCGGTTTGAAATGAAAAATGCCGGATAAAGTTACGTGTTCATATTTTTGCAGTTGGTTGAAAACACCTCAAATTCTGAAAACATCACAAGAAGACAATTGTATTATCATGTGTCAGTTTATAAAAAGAAAATACTCCGTTTCTTTCAAGGGATATGATCAAAATTGTGAGGTGGACATGAGCGGGACTGACCACTGATGTCCACTACTCACTGCTGTCCACTTAAACCTGCTTGGACTTTTACTGGAAAGACGACGCTTCACTCAGGTTGGCATGACACGAAACCACTATTGGCACGTGCCCGTGCCAGTGAGATACTAGTACACGAAGCCGCAGCCACGAGCCGCACAGCGGACAGCGCCGGCAACGTAGCGGTCTCTCTCGTTCTCATCGGAGGTGAAATCCAATGGAGGGGAGCGGCGGCGGAGGCGGCGATCACTTCATCCTCGTCCACGGCCTCGGCCACGGCGCGTGGTGCTGGTACAAGCTGGTGCCGATGCTGCGCGCCGCGGGGCACCGCGTCACCGCGCTGGACATGGCGGCGTCGGGCGCGCACCCGGCGCGCATGGACGAGGTGCCGTCCTTCGAGGAGTACTCGCGGCCGCTGCTCGACGCCGTGGCTGCGGCGCCCGTCGGCGAGAGGCTGGTCCTGGTCGGGCACAGCCTCGGCGGGCTCAACATCGCGCTCGCCATGGAGAGGCTCCCGCGCAAGGTCGCCGCGGCCGTGTTCCTCGACGCGTGCATGCCGTGCGTCGGCCGGCACATGGGCGTCACCATGGAGGAGGTAAGCAAACCTCGAGTTGTTTCATGGACACCAATCGACACCTGGCTAATTTCTGGTGACTCTTCCCAGTTCTCCAGAAGAACCACGCCGGATTTTTTCATGGACAGCGAGAGGATGGTTCTGGAGACGAGTGAGGGACCTCGACCTGCACTCGTGTTCGGCCCCAAATTATTGGCAGCAAAACTGTACGATCGAAGCTCAGCTGAGGTAACAACAAGAACTCAATCATTTTCGTCATTATGTTCAAGCCTTGTACTACGACGCTGACACTGGTTTTGTGGCCGGCCGGCACGCAGGACCTGACACTGGCTACGATGCTGGTGAGGCCCGGCCGCCAGTTCGTGGACGACCCGATGGTGAAGGACGAGACGCTGCTCACCGACGCCAACTACGGGTCGGTGAAGAAGGTGTACGTGGTGGCCATGGAGGACGCTGTCTTCTCCGAGGAGATGCAGCGCTGGATGGTCGACCTGAGCCCCGGCACGGAGACCGAGGAGATCGCCGGAGCTGATCACATGGCCATGTTCTCCAAGCCCAGGGAGCTCTGCGATGTTCTGCTCAGGATCGCCAGCAAGCATGCCTGAGAATCAACGAGTACTCAAGAATCAACTGACGGGCACATAATCAATCAATAATCGTGACAGACAATTCGTGTGTTGTGGTAGTGTGCAACTGTATATCCAGCCTTGAGGCTTGCGTGTGTCTGACCGAATTTCAAGGGAAAAGTTCAGGCTACAACCTGTTCCGCAACTCCGCCGGCGAGTCCGGTCCGAGGTTGCGGAGCGAGGGCGAGCGTCGTAGACGAAGTAGTCGAAAACACGCGAAAGTAAATGACACAGAGAGATGGAGGAGACCAGCTTTTTTTAATCAATGATCAGGGATTACAATGATAGCTCCTCGTTGCTTTATATATGGACCAGGGGTCAAGGGATAAGTACCCACTTAACAGAAAAGAGGGGAAACGGGAGGGGCCAGCCCGTGCGTTTTGCACGCGGCCGCCGCCACCCCTCCGGGTGGCCCGGTTTCCCAACACTCCCCCTTGGGTAATTATCCGTATATCCATGCCTCAAAACTCCGAAAAACCCAGTGGGAAAAAAAGTGGAGAAAGAGCACACAGTATACGTTGTTGTATTGCACGAATTGCCTCGTCAAAAACCTCGTGTGAGAAATATCAGGAAAACTCACTCAAGGGAAAAAGAGTACAATCCACTCAACCATCAAGTTGAGTACTCGATCATCAGGATTGAGATTTTAGCGACGAGTTTGTGAAGTTTCTCCCCCTGAACCTTGCATCTCTCTAAGTCTCATCATACCGATTCCACGCACACACCTCTCTAAGGTTGATGCCGGTAATGATTTAGTGAACATATCAGCAAGATTGTCACAGGACTTAGTATGCAAAACTCTCACCTCGTTCAATTGTTGCAGCTCATGTGCATAGAAGAACTTGGGACTAATATGCTTTGTGAGGTTACTCTTCACATAACCCATCTGGACTTGTGCAACACAAGCAGCATTATCTTCATAGATAATGGTAGGGGTTTGTACGGTGTTCAGCCCACATGTCTGCTGAATGTGGCCGATCATCCGCCGAAGCGATACACACTCTTTTGACGCTTCGAATAGTGCCATGATTTCCGAGTGGTTCGTGGAAGTCGACACAAGTGTTTGCTTGGACGATTTCCAGGAAAACGCAGTTCCACCACAAAGGAAAACATATCCAGTCTGCGATTTGCAATCATGCGGGTCCGACAGGTACCCAGCATCGGCATAGCCTATAATAGATAGGTCTTGATTCCTCTTATAAAATAGACCAAGATCTTTGGTCCCTTGCAGGTAACGGAAGACGTCCTTGACACCTTTCCAATGTCTTTTGGTAGGTTCAGAACTGTACCGAGCAAGCAAACTGACGACGAACGCAATGTCTGGCCGTGTACAATTTGCGAGGTACATGAGTGCTCCAACTGCACTCAGGTAAGGAACCTCTGGTCCCAGAGTTTCCTCCCCCTCTTCCTTTGGCCTGAACGGGTCCTTGTCTGGCTGTAAAGATCTTCCGACCATCGGGGTCTTAGAAGGATATGCCTTATCAAATCCAAATCTTACCAACACCTTCTGGGTGTAGGCCGACTGGTGCACTAGAATCCCATCAGGGGAATGTTCAAGTTGCAGACCTAGACAGAACTTGGTTTTACCCAAATCCTTCATCTCGAATTCCGACATCAGGTAGGAACTCGCTTCCTCAATATCCTCAGGTGTACCGATTATGTTTAAATCGTCCACGTACACCGAGATTATACAGAATCCATCTTGGGATCGCCGTATAAAAACACATGGGCAATCTTTATTGCTCGTGTAGCCCTTCTCATGAAGGAAATCACTTAAGCGATTGTACCACATTCTACCAGACTGTCTGAGTCCGTACAGTGCCTTTTGAAGTTGAACACTGTATAGACCCCTATTTGCTCTATCATGGTTCGGAAGAGGGATACCTTCTGGAACCTTCATGTATATGTTCGAATCCAAGTTACCATATAGGTAAGCAGTGACAACATCCATTAGTTTCATTTTCAAGCCCATGTTTACTGCCATCGAGATCAAGTATCTAAAGGTAACTCCATCCATGACTGGGGAATAAGTCTCCTCAAAATCGACACCTGGTCGTTGAGTGAACCCTTGAGCAACGGGCCTTGTTTTTCACCGTACTACCTTATTATTTTCATCTCTCTTTCGAACAAAAACCCACCTATGGCCAACAGGGCGAATGTGGGGAGGAGTTCGACAAACTGGTCCGAACACCTTCCTTTTGTTAAGAGATAATAATTCGGCAGTAATTGCCTGCTGCCAATCTTTCCAATCCGACCTTTTCTTGCAATCAGCGAGCGTGTTAGGCTCAGGGTTAAGATCTATGATTGAGGCAATTTTCGTAGCAAAGTTGATGTCGACAATCACCGTTGCTCGGTTCAGGGACTCCCCCGTATAAATATAATTTATGGCCATTTCGTCATGGAGCGCATCTGGCGCAAACACTTGCTCTACCAAATTTCCCATTATGGGAGCAAGGTCCTTTAGATTTCCCGCGCCGATGTGTGCGCTCACATCTCCGCTGGGTGTTTCCCCTATGGGAAAGTTTAAGTCCGGAATTTCGTGCACTGAATTTTCCGTACTTGTGCCAGGTCTCGACTGGCTCCCCGTTTCAATTTGGGGTACTTTGGCGACAGGCTGTGATAAATCTCTCTTATCCTTTTTCGTCGGGCGTCCCCGAGTACTTGGGATTTGAGAAGCCGGATTTCTCGTCCTTTTAGGCCTTTGGACGGGAGCGGGCATACCATCATTTTTCTTCGGTATTTCAACCCTTTCCGGTGCATTGCGCGCGTGCACATGCGATTTTGTCACAGTCTTTAAGTCACTAAAGTGGTCGGGCAATTGATTTGCTAAAGACTGCAAATCTATTATCTTTTGGACTTCTCTCTCAGTCTCAGCAGTGTGCGGGTCATGAGCGTGGATCCCCGTGGCTTGCCACGTGATTTCTCGACTTTTAGCATCAAGGGGTTGATTCTCTCCCCCTAAAGTCGGGAAAAGATCCTCGTCAAAAATGCAATCAGCAAAACGAGCCGTGTGACAGTCACCTGTCATGGGGTCCAGATACCTGATTATGGACACAGTCTCATAACCAACGTATATCCCCGACTTACGGAGCGGGCCCATCGCCGATCGCTGAGGGGGTGGTATTGGTACATATACCTGGCAACCGAACCTACGAAGGTGGGAAATTTTCAGTGCCGACCCTTGCGCAAGTTGAATAGGAGAGTGGATGTTGTAGGCCGACGGTCGAAAGTTGATGAGATTAGCCGCGTGTAACACCGCGTGGCCCCAACATGTAGTTGGTAAATTACAACCCTGAAGGAGCGGTCTGGCAATGAATTTAATTCTTTTAATCAATGCCTCGGCAAGTCCATTTTGTGTATGAACATGTGGTACCGAGTGCTCAACTTTGATTCCCATTGCCATGCAATAATCATCGAACGCCTTTGAGGTAAATTCTCCGGCGTTGTCCATTCGAATAGACTTTATACGATAATCCGGGAAATTATTCCTCATTTGTATGATCTGTGAGATCAATTTTGCAAAGGCATGGTTCCTTGTTGACAGCAGGCAAACATTGGACCATTTAGAGGAAGCATCAATGAGCACCATGAAGTACCGAAACGGCCCCGTGAGGGGCTGAATTGGACCGCATATGTCCCCTTGGATACGTTCCAAGAACGCGGGGATTTCATCCCTCACCTTGAGGGGCGATGGCCTAATGACTAACTTCCCCTTAGCGCATGCGGAGCACACGAAATCATCAGGATTCGGGAAGTTCTTCACGTCAACATTATGGCCATGCGAGTTGTTAATTATATTTCTCATCATCCTAAGTCCGGGGTGGCCTAACCTATCGTGCCAGAGGCAGAAGAGTTCAGAGCTTCTAAAGACGGTCTTGAGGGTAGTGTACACGGGCGGTGCTACTATCTTAGTGTAGTATAGCCCTGTGTCAAACGAAGGAAGCCTTTCGATAACATGTTTACCACCTGCATCCCGCTTTGTGATGAGTAGGCACTCCTTGCCGTTTTCATCATCGGTCTCAACATGGAAACCATTAGCGCGGATGTCTCTAAAGCTCAAAAGAGTACGAGTCGACTCCGGGTACAACAACGCATCATTAATGATCAAAGTTGTTCCCATGGGGAGTATAATAGTGGCTCGTCCGGAGCCAACTATGTGAGAACCGCAGCCGGCGATTGTCATAATACTTCCCGGAGATTTTTTAATGGACTCAAAGTACTTAGTTTCTCGTAAAATGGTATGAGTGGTGGCGCTATCGGCAAGGCACGTTTCCTCCATTCGGGCGCCACACGCGTTCTAAAATATGACATCTAATTAATGTAATGAGGAAGAAAATACATTAAAAATAAATGCACACATCTCAGAACATAACATGCTATCATGTATAAATAATGGAATAAATGAATAAATGTCATCCAATCGCCAAAGTAAAGAATAAGTTTATGCTCTCATAGAGCTTACAACCAAATCGAATTTATTCAATTTTATTGTATCAAAGCACGAAATCATGATAACCAAAAGAGGTATGCTAAGTGGACTCGGTGAAGAAGCCATTCACTTCCGCCGCAATCTCCATACTAGTGAGCTGATCCTCCTCAGAAATCATCTTGGAGGCAGCATCAATGTCTAGTGGCGGCGCCGCCGAGGCGGCCATGTGGTCAACCTCCATGGCGACTTGGGCGTCGGTAGAGACCGCCAAAGCTGCCGCGATGGGCACCACGGGGGTCGCCTCTATGGGCGCAGCAGGGGGAGTAGCAATCATCACGAGTGCCGCCATGGGCGCCGGTGGAGCTCCCTCCTGAACCAAGGCGAGGTGCGTCTCACGCGCCTTCCGAGCCTTATATGCATCAACGACCTCCTGTGGTGCGCGACACTGGCGGGAGAAATGCTCCACCGAGCCACAACGGAAGCAGTCCTGAGGCCTTTGCCCTCCCTTGCCCGGCTTGTTCTGCTTAGCCGGGGCGGGGGGTGAGGGCCCTTCTTCTTGCCCTTCCGGCCCCTCTTCTTCTGTTGAGGCTTGCGGACTTTGAGAGCGTTCACCTCCTGGCGAGAACTCCCCCCAAGTGGTTGCGCGACAAAGTTCTTTTTGAGAACCTCGTCCTGCGCCTCCGCCACCTGGAGGACGTCAATCAACTCTGAATACCTCGTGTAGTTCCCCTGGCGGTAGTTCCATGAGGACTGGACCGCGTCGGGGTGGAAGGTGGATAGGGTTTTCTCAATCTTCTGGGAGTCGGTAATCTCAGTACCACACAACCGAAGAGTCGTACAAATCCGGTGCAGAGCCGAATTGTACTCCCCAACCGTCTTGAAGTCCGCAAACCTCAGACGGATCCACTCTGCCTCTGCACGTGGCTTCACAGTGTACTTCAGCCGCTCAAACCGCTGCTTAAGAGCGGTCCAAAGGCCAGAAGCACTGCGCTCAGCCATATACTCATCTTTCAGAGTAGGTGACAGGTGATGACGGAGAAAGTGCAGAGCCTGCGCATTCTCAGTTTCGAACTTGGGATCAGTGACGGCCAGCTGGGCCCCCTTACCGATCGCCCTTAGGAGGGTTTTGCCCTGGAGAAAGATCTCGCAGTCCGAGGACCATGACAGGTAGTTCAGGCCTGTCTGGGCCAACTCAGGAAACTCCTTGTGGACAATTCCGGCCATCTGCGATTTATGCAAAAATCATGAGATTACAGCAGGTAATCTTTTGCACAAAGCGATGTTGATAAACTTATGCAATAAAATGACGTTCCAATATTTAAAACATGCTATTATATGACTTACTAAATGATTAAGACTGCTAAACAATTAATCTACAGCAGTAAAATCATACAATAATATCATGTTACAAAAGATAGCATGTTAAGCGCATCTAGTATGTGAAAACTAGCCCAAAAAAATGAATTCCCGAGGTATTTTTAAGCCCAAATACGCATTTTCAGCGAAAACAGACAGTTCCAGGGACTTATACGCAAAATATTACAGCAGGAATATAGTCGCATAAATTTACGGTACTGCGGGGGCTAAAATATAAATAACCGCGCGCGCGCGCTCTCTGGCCTGGTCCTAGTTCGGCTGCAGGCCGAAAAATGGGCCGTCGGCCCGTGTAGCCAGCCCCACCGCCCTCCTCTTTTTTTTTTCTTTTTTTATGGAGGAAATGTGAGGCCCGTTGCACACAGCCCGCTGGGCCGGCCCGCTTGCCAGCTCAGGGTCGCTAGGGTTTCCAACCCTAGCGCCCGAGCGGCGGCGGCCTCGACAGGGCCCGTGCGACGGCGGCCTCGATAGGGCGCGTGCGACGGCGGCTTCGACAGGGCCCGTGCGACGGCGGCCTCGACG
>NC_057802.1:559022124-559029312 GCF_018294505.1 Triticum aestivum
GGCGACGGGGACGTCGTCATCTGCCTCGGGATGGCAAGATCGTGCGTCTTCGGGACGTCACGACGCGTGTACGTCGGGTACAACGCGGCGGTACCATGATCATCTGGATCACGATCTGTACCGACTCCCGTATAGTGTAGTCAACAAGTCTCTCGTGAGCCAAAAACATCGACATTGGTCGGCGACGTGTTCGTCCGCTCGGTTTTTGGGAGAGAAATCCACACCATAGGTAGATGTATCCGAAAAATAATCTAATCGCAAAAACGGAATCGTAGTAATGAGAGGAATCCATTTTTGCAAAGAGTGGGGATCGGATCTTATACCTCCGCGGGATCGACGAAAGCCTGCGTGATGCAGGCTTGACGCAGGCTTGACGGAGAGTTGATGGAGCGAAACGTGCTGATAACGTGTTCCGCAACTCCGCCGGCGAGTCCGGTCCGAGGTTGCGGAGCGAGGGCGAGCGTCGTAGACGAAGTAGTCGAAAACACGCGAAAGTAAATGACATAGAGAGATGGAGGAGACCAAATTTTTTTAATCAATGATCAGGGATTACAATGATAGCTCCTCGTTGCTTTATATATGGACCAGGGGTCAAGGGATAAGTACCCACTTAACAGAAAAGAGGGGAAACGGGAGGGGCCAGCCCGTGCGTTTTGCACGCGGCCGCCGCCACCCCTCCGGGTGGCCCGGTTTCCCAACACTCCCCCTTGGGTAATTATCCGTATATCCATGCCTCAAAACTCCGAAAAACCCAGTGGGAAAAAAAGTGGAGAAAGAGCACACAGTATACGTTGTTGTATTGCACGAATTGCCATGGATTTTGATAGAATGGGGATAGAGGCTGGTCGATGGAGAGGGGGGGATGGATGATTTGGCCCACTTTCAAGGGGTTGGATGATTTGCATTTTGATTGTCTCAATGACAGTGGCCCCGGGCCCCATCCGGTAGCCTCTCAGGAGGCAAATGATCCAATGGAGAAGTAAAGTGGGGCAAAAGTGCTCTCGACTCACGAGGCGTGCGTGTCCAAGGTGCTCGTCCACTCCTCGTGAGTCAAGAGCACTAACCTGTCTAGCAGACCCTCACCGCGCGCAGTGTTTGATTTGAGACTAAGCTTGACTAAGTTTGTCATATCTAAGGCTGGGCAAGTTTGATCAGTAAAGGGCAAGAGTGTTAGTTCAGGGACCGTACCCCCTTCACGCCACCTCCCCAGGGCGATGCCGGGGGTAAAACCCTCGCAGCGTTGGCCGAGGTGGCGGCGGGCCCGGTGCCGCAGGGGCTCGGGCGGGCGGTTCGCGGTGGGTTCTCCAGGGCGGCAGCCTTGGCTATGCGGCGGCGGCCCTCGCCTCCATGGCCGGCAGGGTGTGTGCTCCGGTGTGCGTCCCGTCCAGATTTGTCACAGCGCAGCCGTTGGCCGGCCGGTGGCACGTGGAGGGGCCGGTGAGGGCTGGCTGTAGGCCCTATATTAGCGTTCCATAGATAACATATGTCTTCATGGCGTGCTTCGCACGGATCCAAACAAATTGTGGGGCCAAGGTGGCATGACTACCGGTGAAAATCATGTCGAGTTCGGTCATGATGACGTCTTTGACATCATTTCCTTGTTGAGGCATCGTCGTTGCAGTCTGCGTCACCTCGCTCGGGTTGTTCTGAGGGAAACCCTAGATCTGGGTCTGCCGGATCGAACGATGACATCGCCTTTGGTGAGGTTCTTGCTCCTAGAGGCATCATTTTGGAGCAGGTGTTGCCTTGAGGGACAAGAGATGGGGCGGTGTTGCATCTAACGCATCTACGACGACATGTCTCGATGGCGTGGCGTAGTGGGGTCACAACGATGTACTCGTGTTGATGGGCGCACTAGAGCGTGGCGATGTCTGGCCTCGTGGTGGGTTTGACGATAGAAGGGTCTGCCAAGGTTAATGCATTGATCTCTCCTGAAGATGGGCGATGGAAGATGGCGGCGGCGGTTTTAAAAGCATGCACATACTGCGCGCGGTGAGGGTCTGCTAGACAGGTTAGTGCTCTTGACTCACGAGGAGTGGACGAGCACCGGGGACACGCACGCCTCGTGAGTCGAGAGCACTTTTGCCCCACTTTACTTCTCCATTGGATCATTTGCCTCCTGAGAGGCTACCGGATGGGGCCCGGGGCCACTGTCATTGAGACAATCAAAATGCAAATCATCCAACCCCTTGAAAGTGGGCCAAATCATCCATCCCCCCTCTCCATCGACCAGCCTCTATCCCCATTCTATCAAAATCCATGGAAACCTCCACGCAGAATGTAAGGAGCGGCGGAACAATGGAGGGCGAGGCGCAGCCGCCGCCGGCGTGCGTGTCCAAGGTGCTCGACGAGGACAACCTCCTCCGAGAGATCATCGTCCGCGTCGGCTTCCCCACCAGCCTCGTCCGCGCCGCCGGCGTCTGCACGCGCTGGCTCAGCCACGCCTCCGACCGCGCGCTCCTGCGCCGTTTCCGCGAGCTCCACCCGCCCAGGCTCCTCGGCTTCTACCTCGCGAAGAGGGAGCGTCCGGGCGGCGCGCGCTTCTTCCCGGTGCTGCCCCTGCCCCCGGATCTCGCCGCCGTCGTCCGCCGCGCAAGCTTCAGCCTTGACGCCCACGAGGGCGCACGCCGCTCCGCAGGCTTCAGCCCCGACACCCACTCGGACGGACGGTCCGATGTGGTGGGCTGCTGGAACGGCAGCGTCCTCACCAGCTCGCAGGGGCAGAATTACGCCCACGGCCGATCCGAGATTATGTTTCAAGTGCACAGCCCGCTATGCTCCGGCTCTGAGAAAGGTGCGGCCATCATCCCAGCATTACACCTCAAAGTCCAGGATGGAATCTGCAGGCTTATTAGACAACTCTTCTTCAGAGAAGAAGGGGATGGCTTGTCCTACTTTTATGTCACCGTGGAGTGTACCAGGTATCATGAAGATTCTAAGGTGCATGTGTATATGCTGCAAAATGGTGATGATGCCTGGCGCAAGCATCTTACCTTGGCCTCCGACCTCCTTCTGTATCCACGCAAAAGCCCTAAAGGCGTGCTTGTTGACAGCAAAATCTATCTGCCGACCGACAATGAAATTGTTGTCCTGGATTTGATGTCCTCAAGCTTATCGACAATTCAGCTCCCACAAGGGGTGGGTTTTAGTCCAATAGGCACCACCATGTTGTCACGGGCTGATGATGCTTCTGGTGTCTATCTCATCCATATCAAGGACCTTCAACTTAGCATCTGGCTCCACAATGGGGACAACTGGTTGCTGGTGGACAAAATGTGCTTGTGTGAAATATCTGATAATTTGCTTGACGATGAGCCTACTGATGATATCCTGATAAACCATGTGGGGGACTATAATGAGTTTGTGTTCTTGGAGATGGGTCGATGCGCACTCTACTTGGATGTCAAACGCAGGACGCTGCGTAAAGTGTACGAGATGACAACAGAGGAGCAACAATTGGGTGATATCTATCCTCTTATGATGAGCTGGCTTCCCAGTTTCCCTGCGCTCATGGATAATCCTACAAGGTTTGCCTTTTGCGCTCTTCATGATCTATATATAGTGTCCTTGTAGAGTTTACTCAATTTTGCAATTCGCATCGTGCATCTCACTGTTTGGTACTTACTATAGTTGTGGGATGGTGATACATATGTGATTGATTCCTTAGGCCTTTTTTAGCAATACTAGTCACGCAGCGTTAGAGAATGCTTGTTTTTAGATGGTTTAAAATCACTTCCTTATTAATTTCTTGGCCCATCTAACAATACTAGAGGCGACACTAGTGAAAGCTTGCTGTAAGATGATCTGGAATCACATGTGTACTGAGGATCATTACAAGGTGTCTACTTGTGGTTAACTGGTCATAGTAGGAGACCGTTGCGTGTGGACGGCAGTGCGTAATGGGCTGGTTGTGAAGGCTACGGTGGATAGGTAAGATAAATGAGAGAAGTAGAACTTATGGATGGATGCATATTTTATTTCCTTTTTAAGTCGCTAAAAGATTATTGAATATTTCTCTTGGGTACAAGCTCAGTTGCATTTTACTTCCCTATTACTACTACCACTTGGATTACTATATATATCCAAATCCAACTATCACCCAATATATTGTCATCCTTAGTTGGTTTTAATGAAACTAGTAACATTTCTGTGGGCTCTATATTAAAGTATTGTTATTGTTTGCTGGACATATACTAAAGTATCAGACTACGACAAACCACTCCATGGAATACTTGCTTTTGTTAAACCTTGTGTTGGCATCAAACATCATGCTTCCAACTTGGTCTTCCCTTTATAGTCTCATAATAGCAATTTGTAGTGGTGCTAAAAAGTGACTTGTTTGTTGTTTTTCTCATGGATCTCTCATTCTGTTTGTATAATTCTATCACAGTTTTCTGAACTATCCGTGCAAAGTTGCAAATTGGACCTACCAAAGTATGAAACATCATGTATAAGAGGATTAAAAGCTGAAAGATTCCTAGCCTTGGTAATCTGTTATCATGTTGACCACTGTTTTCTTGCCCATAAATAGTGATAAGCCCATCAAGCCTGATATGCTAGCTTCCAATTTCTTAAATATAATCATGGTGTAACTTTTTACACCCTATCAATTTTGAACCTCAAGCTATGTATGAGCTTGATAATACTTTTTTTTTTGCAATGTTGCCTAGTGGACCATATATTCTTTTACTCGAATACAAGTGGTAGATTTGACACACGTACTCTTCGTCTTGTTTATGATTGATTCAGATATACAGTGGAATTTCCTTTTATATGACATTGCTGGTCCAAGATAAAATTGGCTACTTTATGTTTATGTGGCACTCCTCCTTCTATAATCAGAGTTTTGGTTTGTTGGAATACACACTATAAAATGGAAACATGTCAGGTTGGGATATTAAAAGCATTTAACCTCTATTGCTGTAGCTTTTGGAAATAAAAAGTAAAAAACTATATCGCTTTACCAAATTTATCGCCTTAAATTTCTGAATGCACTTAACATTTAACTGTCGTTGAGGTAGCCACTTGTCTTGTTAGTCCATGGGATATTGTGATGCTTAAGGTGGCAAACCAAATGTATCCTGGTGCTTAATTACCTCCATCTGGATCCTTGCTCTGTTTTCTCTGAAACAGGAATGCAACGTGAAGAACAAGGATATAAGGATGCTTTTGGATGGCCTGTGACAAGTTCGCCATCAATGAAGAGCACAGTGCTGCATTTCCACGGCAGCAGTTCTAACTGTGTTCATTTTATCGCCATCAACGAAGAGCACAGTGCTGCATTTCCTCGTAGCAGTTCCTACTGTGTTCATTTCCTGCATCGCCTGGTCTGTTTGTGTTGTTGGTGTCTTCTGTGGTTCCACTGCTTACTGCTCATGGCAGCCTTGTGTGGTTATGCTGCTTGCAACTTATGCCATCTGCAGAAATTGTGTAGTTCTACTGCTGTAAAAATCTTTCGGGCAAGTGTCAGTCTTCTTTTGTATGTTGAGCAGCTGAGCATCTGGTTAAGTGTCTTATTTTACACCATTGCAGAATTTGTTTCAGTTATCGATGTGTACCTTACTCTGTCGTATTACTGGAAGACAAACATGTTGGTGGGGGATCTTACATTGCATCACTGGAATCAATATTATTACAAATTATATTTCGTTATGAACTACTCCCTCCGTTCCTAAATATAAGTCTTTGTAGAGATTCCACTAGGTGGACTACATACGGAGCAAAATGAATGAATCTCCACTTAAAATGCATCTATATGCATCCGTATGTGGTTCATAGTGGAAGCTCTACAAAGACTTACATTTAGGAATGGAGGGAGTAGTTGATTCAGAGCTGGTGTCTCCAAAGGATTTCAGCAATAACATGACAAGCAATCGGCTGCAATCTGCGATGAGCCAAAAATTATATGAAAAAATGGAAATAAAAAATAGTCACAAAAGTATCCAAAAAAAAGATGGTTTTAAATATATATTTTTTGTATTGTTACTCTTTTTTCGAGAAAACGCAAAGATCTTTGCGTTTCATTGCATTGAAGAGAAGGGATAGTACAATCCTCCTAGGAGGCTGGGGTTACAAAGATTGTGCTCTCGATCAGTGGACGTCCCAGGATGTGGGCAGGACTACCCTGAGCCCCTTTGCCCCGGCTTGTGCCCAGCATTTGGCTTCCGTTTTAATCCTATCCACTAATGCTTCTATCAATGGCCGCGTGTTTTCGAAGACGCATTCATTGCGCTGCTTCCAGATCATCCAAGGGACTAGCATGGCTATGGATTGCAGTCCTTTGCGCAGCGCGTGCGGTGTCTCTCCCTTCGTTCGCTGCCACCAGTCTGTAAGTGATGGCTCATTGTGTGGTGGCTGTACTGGGATGCGCGTCCAGTCCAGGGTGGCGTGCCAGGCTTGCTGCGCGAAAGGGCAGGTCAGGAGCAGGTGCTGGATGGTCTCCGGCTCTTGATCGCAGAGGAGGCATCTGGGGTGGTGTTGCAGGCCGCGACGGGCCAGCCGCTCTGCTGTCCAGCACCGGTCCTGGCTGGCTAGCCAATGGAAGAATCTGACTCTGGGTGGTGCCCAGCTCTTCCATGTCAGCTTCCATGAGGGGCATCTTGTGGATCCATGAAAGGTCGCAGCGTAGCAGGACTGCGCCGTGTAAGTGCCGCTGGCCGTCCACCTCCAGAGCATTTGGTCAGGTACATTCGTGAGAGTGATGCGCTGCACGGCCTGCCAAAGCCTCAGGTATTGCCCAATTTCATGTATCCCAAGCACCCCCTGGATGTCGCGTGCCCAAGCATTGTCTGTTAGGGCCTCCGCCACCGTTCTCGCTTTGCGCCTCCGTTTGGGTATGCACTGGTAAAGCGCAGGGGCGATCTCGCGGATGGGTTGCCCCTGGAGCCAGCGGTCGTCCCAGAACCGGGCCGTCCATCCGTCACCGAGGATCATGGTGGTGGAGGCAAAGAACAGCGCGCGCTCCTCTGGGGTGAACTGCAAGTCAAGCCCTTGCCATGCGCGGTTGTCGTCCGTGCGAGTGTACCATAGCCATCGCAACCTCAGAGCCAGGCCAGCGCGCTCCAGCTCCCGTATCCCAGGCCGCCATATTCCAGTGGACGACAAACATGGCGCCAGTTAACATGGCAGTGCCCACCGTTGGCAGTTGCGCGTCCGGCCCATAGGAAGCCCCATTGTATCTTCTCCAGC
>NC_057802.1:559029522-559084235 GCF_018294505.1 Triticum aestivum
GCGAATGCGAGCAGTTGGTGAACCGGGATGGCCTCGAGTACCGCTTTGACCAATACGAGCCGTCCAGCCTTGTTCATGAGCCATGCTTTCCAAGTTGGAAGACTGGCTGCCACCGAATCTACGAGGGGTTGTAGTTGGGCGGCCGTGGGACGACGCAACATGAGCGGGATGCCGAGGTAAGTGATGGGCAGGTCGGCCGTCCTGCATTCGACATGGGCGATCGCCGCGGCCGCGTCGGGGTCGCCATGGAGGATGGTGGCCGAGCTCTTGGGGTAGTTCACCCGGAGGCCGCTAGCTTCACCAAAGAGTGTAAGTATGCCCTTGACGGCCTCCATGTCTCCAGGTGTGGCGTGACAGAAGAGCATCACATCGTCGGCGTATAAGGAGATGGCCGGAATGGCTCGTCGGGGGTGCAGCTGTTGCAGGATGCCGGACTCGTGTGCGCGGCGGATGAGGTGTCCGAGGGTGTCCACGGCGAGCACGAAGAGTTGTGGCGACACGGGGTCGCCCTGTCTCAGTCTGCATCGGTGCCAAATCGGCGGCCCTGGCTCGCCGTTTAGCATGATCCTGGTGCTCGAGGTCGAGAGCAGTATCGCAAGGCACTCCCGGAACCGAGGCCCAAACCCATACCGGTCAAGCACTTCGAAGAGGAAGGACCAAGATAGGGAGTCTGACCAGGACAAAATTGTCGTGGAGGCTCCGACCTGGGATGAATGCGTTCTGGTTGCAACTGACCAGGTCGCCCAACCATGGCGCGAGGCGTAGCGAGAGTACTTTCGTGAAGATTTTGGCCACGAGGTGTATCAGGCATATCGGCCGATAGTCGCGGAGCTGACAGGCATCGGCGCGCTTCGGGAGCAGGGTCAACAGGGCCTGGTTAAGCTTGCTGAAGGCGCAGCAGAAAGAGTTGCTGGAAGACGTCCAGGAAGTCCTGTTTGACCGTACTCCAACATTCCCGCAAGAACTCAGCTGTGAATCCGTCGGGCCCAGGCGCCTTGCGTGGCGGGAGGCTTTTGACAGCGTTCCCTATCTCGTCAGGGCTGAATGGGGCGTCGAGGCTAGTCAGGTCGCAAGGCTCTATGAGCTGCGATAGATCCAGCGAGTGGCCACGGGTGAGGGCCGAGCCCAGCAGCTCGTCAAAATGAGAGAAAGCAGCCTGCGCCATCCCCTCCTGATCCGCGATCACGTGCCCATCCACGGTGAGGCTGTGGATGTGGTTCTTCTGCCAGTGGAAAGAGCACTGTCGATGGAAGAATGTCGTGTTGGCGTCTCCATCCTTGAGTGTGGTGATACGTGCCCGCTGCCTCGCAATCATGCGCTCCAACGACGCTAGCCCAAGGTATGATATTTTCAGCTGCCTCCGCAACCAGTCCTCGGGGGGCGAGAGCACCCGATCCTCCTGGGCCTTGTCAAATCGCGAGATCAGCTCACGGGATATGGCCATCTTGTCGCGAATGTTCCCCTTTGACCTCGCGCTCCAGCTGGTCAGCTTGCGGGCAGTGGCCTGGAGGCGGAGAACCAAGCGCCGGAAAGGATCCGGGTCTTGCACCGATCCCCAGGCCGTAACCACCGTATAGTGGAACCCTTCCAACCACAGCCAAAAATCCTCGAAGTGGAAGCGTCGGTGAGAGGCGTGCGTGGGCGAGCAGTCGAGGAGGAGGGGCCAGTGGTCCGACACGACTGCGGCAAGGCAGCGCAGGTGGCAATCGCCGTGCGCGTCTTCCCAGTCCGATGTGCAAAACACACGATCTAGGTGCACGAGGGTGGGCGGGGACTGCTCATTGGACCAAGTGAATCGTCGTCCATTGAGGTACATCTCCTTCAGCGCGAGGTCGTTGACGAGGCGACGGAATCTGCCCATCATGCGGCGGCACAGGTTGCCATTGTTCTTGTCTTCGTCGCGCAGAATTAAGTTGAAGTCGCCGCATAGCATCCAGGGCCCGGGGCAGTCTATGCCTATCTCGCATAGTTCTTGCATGAAGGAGATCTTGTCAGCGTCTTCTTGGGGGCCATAGACAACCGTTAGCCACCACGGCGCGCCGGTGGCCGTGGTCACCTTGGCCGTTATGGCGTTCGTGGTCGACCAGGGCCGCAATGGCCGAGAGCACCGGGCACGGGATTGGAGCCGCGAACAGATCGTCGTAAGCCTTCATCTCGGCGGCAGTGATCCGCTGGTTAGTTCCAACTATCCCGAGGGTGCGCAAGATCTGCACCTGGGCCCTCCTCTCCGCTGTGGGTGGAGCCGCCGGCGGGGATGCAGTCGCGGCTGAGCGGCCACGTCTTGGGGCGAAGTTGAGCGGACGGCGCGGCCTCTTCCCGGGCGTTGGCAGGGCAGCATGGATGTGCTTGGTGGCGGCTGCGAGGAATTCGCCCAGCGTCCAGGTCGTCGGCACGGCGGCGCGGCTACGTGCTCTGCGTGGTGTGATCGGGGGCGAGGCGAATCGCCCTGGCGTAGCACGACCGGAGCCATGCTGGGCTCTTTTCGGCGTGGGTTGGGCAGTGGGCCTTGGCGTCTCAGGCTGGGCTTGTGGCCTGTGTAAGAGCGTCACATGCATGTTGGGTGCTGGCCCATGCAGCAGCGGGCTGGTGGGTGTGTTCGCGCCGCGAGCGGGGCTTTCCCCTCCCTCCACGGCGCGCGCGTGGGGCACGGAGGACTGGTCAGCGGCCTCATCCGCCACAGGTGCTGGCGTGGCGGGGGCTCGGCTTTGCCCCGACAAGGCAGCAGGCTGGCCAGGCTGCGCAGGCTGCGAGTCTGGTACTTCGCTCACCGCATCCGTATCCCGACAATGCATGGGATCAGGCGAGCCAGAAGTGGCCCCATCGCGATCGACCTCGGGCGCAGCGCGCGCAGACGAGCCAGAAGTGGCCCCTTCACAGTCGTCCTCGGGCGTAGCACGCACCATCTGATTTGGATCCCGAGCCAGCTCGTGGGAGTTCGCCGCGAGTGAGGGGCCAGCGCTCGGCGCTTGGAGCGGGTCAGTGGCCTCGGCCGGATCCGTTGCAGCCAAAGTGGCGTTGCCAACTGGCGCTGTCCTCACGGTCCTGGCGGCAGGCCCCTTATCCACAGCTTTGGCTGTAGGGCCCCTTGCAAAGCCTGTCTCTGTCTCCCCCCACCTTTTCCTTTTCTGGCATGGCGACAAGGAGGGTGGGCTCTTTGCTGACAAGGCCATGGCGCCATGCCGCGCCCATCGCGTTGTACGGGCGGCGTGGTTTTCTCACCGGCCGGAGTAGGCCACACAGATGCCACAGCCACCCAATCGGAGCGGACAGCGTGGTCGTTGGCCCGCCAGAGCGAGTCGTCCATGGCCATGCCGTCTGCCCGGCCAGGAGGCGGCGCATCCGTGCGCCGGCGCTTGCGGCCCCGGCGGCGTGCCCGTCCCGGGCCAGGTCCGGGCGCGCGGTTGTTGCGGTTGTCTTCGCGCGCATCGTCTCCGCCCCGCTCTCTGCCGTTCTGGGCGCGGGTGGGTGGGGCTCCACGTGCCACGACGCACGCCACAGCGATGGCGATCGGGAACGTGAGGATCTGTATGGTGGGTGCGTCAGAGCTCAGGCGTGCCGGAATCTGCTCGACGATTTCCAGGACGGCGGCACAGCGAATGGTGTCTGGGTGGTGCGTGCGCGCCGCCAGCCTGAACGTGGCCAGGTCTTCACGGGAACGCGTGTTGGGGTGGAGGCGCTTAATCCAGCAGCTGGTTCCCAGGATGTGCTCCGCCGTGGAGAGGTGCCAGGCTTGGGTGGGGACGCCGCGAAGCTCCAGCTCGACGCAGAACTCGAAGTCGCCGGAGCCGGCGTGGGCGAGCTTGGTCCAGGGCCGGATGGAGAGCGAGAATCGCGACGAGTTGATGAAGTGGTCTCCATCAAGGCGGCGCTTTGTGGAATGGGAGCTGAATAGGATCAGAAAATCCTCGGGGTGATGCGCATGCACGGTGAAGTCGCCGTCGCAGAGCTCGAAGGTGTTCAGCAACACATCGGCGACCTCGGCGGCAGATACGCGAGGCCTGTTGCCGGTGACGGAGGCGACCATCACGCGGCTCAGGACAGCCTCCGCCTCCTCCATCTCTACTGAGTGCGCCATGATCACCCGCACGGGCTCGGGCTCGCGCGGTGCGGGCACGGCCACCGCGGGGGCGATGGCTGGGGGAGGCGGCGGCGGGAGCGCGACCTGGTGTGGGTGGTGCTCTCGGGCAGCAGGGCCCGTGCGGTCGACCTGGGCGTGCTCTACGGCGACGGGGTGCCTTGAATCGCAGGAGCGCGAGTCGTGGCCAGACTCGAGGCACCGGCGGCATCAGATGTCATTGGTGCAGTCCCGGACCCGGTGGCGAGGGTCGAGGCACCGGAAGCAGAGCCCCGCGACTTCCTCAGGAGACGGGCTGCGCCGGCGCATCGGTGGTGGGCTTGGCTCGACCGGCTGGTGCGGATGGCGCTGGCGATGCCGGCGGCGCGGCTGCTGGTAGCCCTCAGCGTCGACCTGGACGCCGCCGGAGATGCGGTGCACCTCAGAGCGGGGGCCGAGGCGGGCAGAGGCTGGTAGCCGAGCGGGTGCCGCGGCTCTTGGGGCAGGGGCGCCGCCGGCGCCGCAGGAGGCGGTGTGCGGGCGACCTCGCTGTACGAGCGCGTCGAGGACTCGCTCTCCGAGTCGAACAAGCGGTCGCCGGAGGACACGCGGTCATCGGAGAGGGTCTCTCGGTGCTCGACAGGGTCGGCGCTGGCGGAAGCCATGGCAGGGGAAGGGGTTGGGGGAGGGGAGGAGGGCCGCCGGCGGGGATTCGACGGCAGCGGGGCTAGCTAGTGGGAGGCGGCGGGGAGGGCTAGCTAGTGGGAGGCGGCGGGGAGGGCTAGGAGAGGCAGGGAGGCGAGGGAGCCATGGCAAGCATTGACAAATCGTCCCTCGTATTGTTACTCTCAGTCATTGTTTTCTACAAATTCTATATGTTAGATGGTGTTTACTGAGAGTAAGAAATTCTTGACTGCACCTTGGAGTCTTCATAAAAGAAAGAATGATACAAGTCAGTTCATAAATAGTGAATCCAAATGTTACGTGCTAGGCTATTATCTGTTCTCTTTAAAGGCTTCTTTCGTTCTTTCCCATTTGCATCATGACACCGTTTAAGTATAGTAACTAAAAATATGTAGATTGATGGCCTCTGTCAAACTCATGCTAACCTGACCTGAAGCACACCGTTCTCTAATCTTTGACATGTTTTATGGTACTGAAACTGTAGTTCATACTTTACTGTCAATACAAGTGAAGGAAAGGAAAAAAGAAAAACCACCTCTCTCTGAAAAACGGCGCGACAAGGCTTGCATCACCCACTAGTACATTATCATTTTTCCTGTTACCACTATGTAGCAACCATTAAATAATCTCATTTGCTCATGGTGAGCGTTGCTAGCCATCTATTTTGATCTAAAATCATCTTGTCTTGAATAAGAAAGAACATGGCAAGCAGATATAAAAGTGTTTGTATTCACGAACACATAGGTATAAAAAATTAGAGATAAATGAAAGGGAGATTTTTTTTGAAACCACTCTGTAGCAACCATCAAATTGATATATTTTTAGCTCCGTATACTGTTGGGATATTATCATTGGGCGTAAACCGATCAGGAGAGGCCGGGTTAACCCCATCAGTAGTTCATTATATCTGAATCCCATGAAGACAGACGATGACGCTTTATGAAGGCCCAGGGCCCAAAGCCGGTTTAAGGCCTGTAGACATAAACCGGTATTGATATGTAAACTTGTGTTGTAAGATAGAAAGAGCAGAGACCAAGCCGGACACGTTTATGAGCCGGCCTCAGGATTCTGTAAACCGACGGGCGTCAACCCATGTATATAAGGGGACGACCCGGCGGCGGTTCAGGGACAACAAACAACAACTGGAGACTCAGGCAAAGCGTATTCGCTCCCTGGTCATCGAAACCCAAGCAATCCCACAATAACTGGATCGTAGGCTTTTACCTTCACCGTAAGGGGCCGAACCAGTATAAACTTTCTTGCGTCCCTTGTCTGCTTTAACCCCTTTAAGTTAACCCGTAGCGATGGCTCCACGACTAAGTCCTTTCCCTAGGACATCTGCCATGACAAAACCACGACAGTTGGCGCCCACCGTGGGGCTATCGTACGATGGTTTCGAGTTCTTAGAAGGCAGCTTCGAAGGACTCAAGGGCTACACTGTGGGCCGGATGGCCAAGAGTCGTGGTGGCAAGCTCTACATCGACGATGCAGGCTGGGGCCCCGAGGCCGGCTCAATCGAGTACGGGTACCGGGTCCCCTTCGGCGACATACACATTTTCATTGGCAAGATCGGCGAACCGGGCCTTGAGCCGGACACCTGCACCGACCTCGTCGAAACGGCTCAGCGTGCGAGACCTGCCCGGGTTAAGCCTGTCATGAAGCGTGCCTTCGTGGGAGTCATCCACGGAGGGGAATATGAGGATAGATCGGAATCTGGTGGTGAAACCGTCGTTTATTCCGGCGACGAGTCATTGACCGGAGAGACCGAGTCGTTATATCAGTTGCAAGATGGCCGGATTGGGGGCTGTTCCGATGGCGACAGTATTCCGGACCCCTTTGATCTGCCAAACCGGGTTGCGATCTTCATGGTCGGTACGCAACCAGCGCTCCACTCTTCGACCGCAGCGGCGATGATTTCTGGATCGGCAGCAGCGACAGCGGCCAGGGCAGGAGGCCCTGTGCGACTGCCGGCTCAGGTTCTATCTGATTTGTTTGACGCGTTGGCAACGCTGATGGCGGAGGTTAACCCGGCGGATCAGGATGCGCACAATGCGAAAATCACGAAGGTGAAAGATCAGATCACCCAGGCCAAAGCCGACTTGGCAGCTGAGGATACCAGGATGGCCGCGGAGCGGGCCACATTGGATGCACAGGCTTATCGGATTATGCTGGATCAGAGTGCGTCGAACGAAGTCCTCAAGAGGAGGTATCGATCTCGCCCGCCGCCGGTTTATGACGCTAGAAACCTCTTTAACACCCCAGGAGTAGGGACTAGTAATCCGCCGGTGGTAAACCGGGCGGAGGCACCTGGAGCGGGGGCGCCGGTTCAGCCACGTTTGGTGGATCCGCCTCGTCAGAACAACATTGTAACACAGCATGTCCCAACACCACCGGGTCATTACTCTAACCCGATGGACAACATTGTCGCTGCCGCTTCACGGCTGGCGGCCATCCCGATCGAAGGCGAGTCTCCGGCGGCGGTCGAGACGCGTCGGTTAGGGAGCTTGTTCAGACAGCCTTGGTTCAGCAGGAGGCTTATTCATATAGTCGCGATCGGATCCATTCCACTCCCCGCCCAAGCCGGAGTTACAGCAGGCGTATGGATGAACCGGCAGTGTCAAGCAACGCGCGGAACCATGATCCGCCCCGTGGCAATAACCCGGCGGGTGGTGCTGGTGATGCTCAGGAGGTGGTGGACCGGGCTCGGGCACGTAGAAAGGCCGAGTTAGCGGCGCAGCATGATGCCCGTCAGCTTACTCCGGTTCGTCCAACCACGTCGGTGGAACCAGGGGTTACTTCTAGCTCTTTGGGGGTACCGTGTCTCGTCCCAGCGCTGTGCAACGTGCCTCTGCCCAAGGATTTCAAGGGCCTGCGCAAAGTGCCGAATTACACCGCCGATTTATCCCCTGAGACATGGGTCGAAAGCTATGAGATGGCCATGGAGATGCTGTATGTGGATGATGCGGCGTGTGCGAAGTACTTCACCATGATGCTAGAGGGGACGACCCACACTTGGCTGAAGAGCTTACCAGCTAATTCTATCAGGTCATGGGCCGAATTGAGAGCCCGGTTTATCCAGAATGTCAAGGATACGTGCAAGCAGCCCATGTCAATTGTGGACTTAGCTGCCTGTGTCCAGGAGGAAGGAGACTCAACAACACGTTGGGTGCGCCGGGTTTCAGAGATTTTGCATTCATCGGACTGCATCAACGCTGATACCGCAGTTTTAACATTGGAAGGCAATTGCCGGTTTGAACCCCTGAAGTTGAAGTTGGGACGGCTCAAACGTCATTGTCATAACATGGGAACCCTCATGGCCGCTCTGGTGAAGTATGCCGACTCTGATAGTACCAAGGATCCCGAGTCTGACGATGATAAGACAGGGAAGGGAAAAAGGAGCGGCAACGCCAAGGGGCAGCACCACAACCCGGTGGGTCATGGAAACGGCGGCAAGCGTAAGGCGGACCACAGCTTAGACTTTGTGGCTAATACCAACACACATGACAAGGGCCAGCGGCGTAAGGGTAAACCGCCCCAGCACGATGGAGGGCCAAGTCCTAACCCGGACCGCCTGTCTTATCTATTGAACCAGCCTTGCCCAAAGCATGGGACGAAGGAGAACCCGTCCACGCACCTCTGGAAAGATTGTTACATCATGCAAGAGTTCAAAAATTCGGATTCTTTTCGGTATGATCATGGACCGGGTGGCGGTTCGGGCCCCGGGTCTCATGGGCCGGGTTATGGTGGAGGCAGTTCCGGTTCAGGTTTTCACGGTAACCAGAGCGGGAATGGCAATCAAGGCAATCAGGGCAACCAAGGTGGTTATAACAATCAGGGGAATCAGCAACAGCAGCAGCAGCAGTCGGGTTACCAGAGTAACCCGAAGCAGTTAAATAGCGGACAGTATCATGTCTTCACCACTAGCCTGGACAAGCGCGATCAGAAGCTTCATAAAAGGGTAGTGAATGCCGTTGAACCGGCGGTGCCCCATTATTTGCGCTGGTCCGAGCAGCCGATCGTGTGGAGTAGAGAAGATCATCCGCCCTGGGTTGACAATCCGGGTCATCTGGCATTGGTGGTGGCCTCTCATGTGGGAGATTATAAGTTCACTAAGGTACTCATGGATGGAGGGAGTAGTATCAATATCCTTTATTATGAAACTTTCCGTCGCATGGGGTTAACAGATAAAAATCTTAAACCGTCCAATACGGTGTTCCATGGTGTGGTGCCTGCTAATTGGCATATCCTATCAGTAAGATAGCTCTGGAGGTGGCTTTTGGAGATGAGCATGACTCGAGATCGGAAACTTTGACCTTTGAAGTGGTGAAAATCAAAAGCCCATATCATGCCCTGTTTGGACGGCCAGCTTATGCTAAGTTTATGGCACGACCTTGTTATGTCTATCTGCAGCTCAAGATGCCGGGTCACAAGGGAACTATAACAGTGCATGGGAGCCGCAAGATCGCTCTGGAGTGTGAAGAAGGTGATGCGGCTTATGCTGAGTCGGTTTGTGCAATAGAAGAGTTGAAGTTTTACAAAGACAATGTTGATCCGGCAGATATGACTTCATTGAAGAAACCAACTACAGAGCATGATCCGGCCCTGAAGTTTAAATCAGCTGATGAGACTAAGCTTGTTGACTTCGTGCCCGGCGATTCATCCAAGCAGTTTAGCATCAGCGCTAACTTGGATCCGAAATAGGAAAGCGCGCTCATCGAGTTCATCCGTGAGAATCGGGACATCTTTGCATGGAAGCCTTCTGACATGCCAGGTGTACCGAGAGAACTCGCTGAGCACACTCTCAATGTTGATCCCAAGTATAAACCGGTCAAGCAATTTCTCCGCCGGTTCAATGAAGAAAGACGCAAGGCTATTGGAGAAGAAGTAGCCAGGCTCTTGGCGACTGGATTTATCATCGAAGTATTTCATCCTGAGTGGTTGGCTAATCCGGTGCTGGTCCTTAAGAAGAACCGCACTTGGCGTATGTGTGTGGACTACACAAATCTCAACAAAGCTTGTCCAGCAGATCCTTTTGCCCTCCCCCGTATTGATCAAATTATTGATGCTACGGCGGGTTGCGAGCGTTTAAGCTTTTTGGATGCATATTCTGGTTATCGTCAGATCAAAATGGCAGTTAAGGACCAGGAGAAGACAACCTTCATAACTCCCTTTAGAGCCTTCTGCTATGTGTCCATGCCCTTTGGGCTCAAGAGTGCCTAGGCGACTTATCAACGGTGTGTGCAGAATTGTCTTCATAAACAGATCGACCGCAATGTTCACGCCTATGTGGATGATATTGTGGTGAAATCAAGGAAGAATGAGACATTGATTGATGACTTGAAGGAAACCTTTGATAACCTGCGGGTTTACAAAATGATGCTTAATCCGGCCAAGTGCGTCTTTGGTGTACCTGCAGGCAAGCTCTTGGGCTTTTTGGTGTCTAACAGGGGCATTGAAGCTAATCCGGAAAAGATCAAAGCCATCACCTCCTTGGCCAAACCGAAGTGTATCAATGATGTTCAACGCCTGGCAGGCCGGTTTGCCGGGTTGAGCCGGTTTATCAGTCGCCTTGGCGAGAAGGCCATCCCTTTATATCAGATGCTGAAGAAAACGGATAACTTCGTCTGGAGTGATGCCGCTAATGAAGCGTTTGAGGACTTAAAGCGGCAACTGGCTAATCTGCCGGTTCTGGCTGCTCCGGTTGACAAAGAGCCATTGTTGCTATATGTGGCAGCTAACGCTCGGGTTGTTAGTGTGGCTATTGTGGTGGAGCGCAAGGAGGCAGGAAAGGAATATCCGGTTCAGCGGCCGGTTTACTATATCAGTGAGGTACTTATCGAGTCCAAGCAGAGGTACCCGCATTGGCAAAAATTGGTGTATGGGGTTTTCATGGCAAGCCGGAAGCTTAAGCAATATTTTCAAGGTCATCCCATCACGGTGGTCAGCTCTGCTCCTTTGGGGGATATAATCCAGAACAGGGAAGCAACTGGCCGGATTGCTAAGTGGGCTATCGAGCTCGGGCCTCACGGGTTGAAATACATACCCCGAACGGCGATCAAATCTCAGGCACTTGTGGATTTCATCAATGATTGGACAGAACTACAAGCGCCAGAAGAGAAGCCGGATCACACTTATTGGACTATTCATTTTGATGGGTCCAGGCAATTGGAGGGCTCGGGGGCTGGAGTCGTATTAACTTCCCCACGAGGTGATAAGTTTTGTTATGTTCTCCGTTTAATGTTCCCTTGCACTAACAATGCAACTGAATATGAGGCTTTACTCCATGGTCTTCGGATGGCTAAGGAGATGAACCTAAGCCGAGTTAAGTGCTTCGGTGACTCGGATCTGGTGGCTCAACAAGTGTTCGGCACTTGGTATTCGAAGGACCCACTCATGGCAGCATATCGTCATGAGGTGGATATTGTTGCAGGTCACTTTAAAGGTTATCAGGTGGATCATGTGGACCGGCGGAAGAATGAAGCGGCGGACGCTTTAAGCCGCCTGGGTTCCCAACGTAAACCGGTTCCACCTAATGTCTTCCTGGATGTTCTGCATAATCCGTCCGTCAAGCTCCCTGGTGAAGAGGATTTGGCTATTCCTGATCCGGAAGCTCAGTTGGTGGCGGCTCTTCATGTTATCCCGCATTGGACGGTTCCATATCTGGCGTATATGAACCGGGGCGAGTTACCAGAGGATGAAACTTTGGCCAGGCGGATAATCCGGCGGTCCAAGTCCATGACTATTATCAATGGAGAGTTACATCATTGCAGTGTGACAGGGGCGTTTCAACGCTGTGTGTCTCCTGAAGAAGGCCGTGAAATTTTGCATGAGATCCACGAAGGAGATTGTGGTCACCACGCCGGTTCAAAGTCTTTGGTGGCCAAGGCGTTTCGTCATGGTTTCTATTGGTTGACAGCTCATGCTGATGCCGAGGACTTGGTCAAAAGATGTGATGGCTGTCAGAAATTCTCAAGGCGCGCTCATGTACCGGCTCAAGAATTGAGGATGATTCCAATCACCTGGCCGTTTGCAACTTGGGGACTGGATATGGTTGGGCCTTTCAAGAGATCCAAGGACAAGAAGACCCACCTTTTGGTGGCGGTTGATAAGTTTACTAAATGGGTGGAAGCAGAGCTAGTTAGTAAGTGTGATGCAGCTACGGCGGTTCAATTCATCAAGAAGGTGGTCTTCCGGTTTGGTTTTCCACACAGCATCATAACTGACAATGGTACCAATTTGTCCAAAGGTGCTATGAAGGAGTTCTGTCAACGTGAGCACATCCGGCTTGACGTGTCATCAGTGGCTCACCCCCAGTCCAATGGTCAAGCGGAGAGGGCCAATCAAGAGATCTTGAAAGGTATCAAACCCCGGCTTATGGTTCCTTTGCAACGGACGACGGGTTGTTGGGTTGAGGAGTTACCTTCTGTGTTATGGAGCATCAATACCACACCCAACAGATCGACGGGATACACGCCTTTCTTCATGGTTTATGGTGCAGAGGCGGTTCTTCCTAGTGATATCCGTCATGATTCACCTCGGGTAGCGGCATATGTTGAAGCTGACAACGAGAAGGCACGGCAGGAAGCTCTTGACCTATTAGATGAGGAGCGTGACATAGCAGCAGCCCGTTCGGCGATTTATCAGCAAGATCTGCGCCGTTATCACAGCCGCCGGGTTAGAACCAGAACCTTTCAAGAAGGCAATTTGGTGCTTCGACTCATCCAGGATCAGACGGATATGCACAAGCTACCCCCCCTTGGGAAGGACCCTTTGTGGTAAGCAAGAATCTACACAACGGGTCATACTACCTAATCGATGTTCGAGAGCGCAAAGACTCACGTAAGTCGGAGGAGGAGACCAACCGGCCGTGGAACATTGCTCATCTTCTGCCCTACTATACTTGAGCCATAGGCTCTGCTTATGTACATATTATGACAATGTATATATTATGATCAATATAATAAACCGGAACCTCAGCTAAAGCGGGGTATCTGTTGTTTTTCTTACATCATGTGTGGTTACATGGAGCTTCTGTTTATAAAGCGGCGTTCGGTTTACCCCTTGATTCAGCTTCTCAAAGCTTTATGTTACATCACTTGGGGGCTTGGTCGTATCCAAACCATAGCTAAACCTCTTGATTGGCACAATGCCACAACATCACTTGGGGGCTTGGTCGTATTCAAACCATAGTCACACCTCTTGATCGGCTCAAAGCCAAATCAATCTGGGGCCAAAGAGAGTGTTGGAAAGCAACAACTCAAACATAGGCACCCACTGAGCACAGCTCAAAATGTTACTTGGGGATTCTTTGCTGTCGAAATGAACTTGGAATCTACACTTGTAATAGGCTATCAAGCCATGGCTTGGAAGCCTGGTGTATACACCTAAAACCCCGGGTTAACCTGCCTATTTAAGTAAGTCACTCCACCCAGGTAAACCTGGTATGACCCTTCGAACTTTGACAAGTTACTCTAAAATAAAGACCCTGAACTTGTCAAGTTAAAATGATGATTGGTTAAGGATTGAGGACCATCTTAAAAGGCTTTGCGAAAATGGTTTAACTCAGTGGCCTGGCAGCCCATGAAAAGCCTTGAATTTGGGGCCTGGCGGCCCGTGAAAAGCCTCGACTACAACGGTTTTTATTTGCCTTTTGCTAAGTTTTTCTTTCTTTTGATAAGATTTGTGATGTTCTCAAATTGGTGTTTATCAACTTGGTTAGGCTGTCAACTACAAGTTGTCAGTACGTGATCAAGTTATAATCCGGAGACTATCAACCCAGTTTGGTTTTGACTCAAAGTCACCAGTATGGAATAAACCGGTGTTTATCACAACCTGGAACGGTTTTATTGTAAACCAACATCATATAACAGGAGTTACTTATCCTCCAGAGTAGGGTTAAACCCTCACTACAAAGTTGGTCAGCCAACATTGTGCCTAAAGGTCACATGTATCATATATTTCCATATGTGGTTATCTTTTACAACCTCGGTTATAAACCTTGGTCATGTATATATTTGGGTATTGTGACCCGCCCGGTGGTAAACCGCCAGGGCGCTTTAAGCTTCTTATCTGCAGGGACAACTTGAATAAATGGCTATGGATTATGAACATTATATCTTAAACATGGCGGACTAGCAAGCATCAGTCACAGATAAATATGCACGAAGGCATACCAGACCAAGTGTTTTAACTAGCCTATTACAAGGCGTTTCATTGACCAAAAGGATAATTGTTTTCTCAAAGACGTGTTGCAGCGTGTGGAAGACTAAACCGGCCTCCGGATCATGATTCGTCACCAGCTTGGCCTACGGCTGCGGATCATCTCGCACCGGTTCAACTCCCTCCTCTCTACCCAGTGGCTGGAAGTCAACAGTTGCCCAGTCGATCCCAGTTAGGGCTTGGAATACAGCTTCATCGCTTATAAGCGTGGACGGTTCAATGTCAGGGGCATAAGTGTGCTTACGGATTGGTGGGATAAGATTTTGCGCTTCTGGAATTGGTGCAGCAACCCGTCTGTTCTTGTCATCATAACTCGCCTAATAGTACGAGAGATCCGCCTCTTCAACCAGTTGACAAGCCAATGGGCGTACTTCCCGGTTTATGATTCGGAGATCATCATTGCCAAATTCTGTTCCGTCTTCTTTCAAGCTGGGATAGCCTTGGGCCGCTTCCACTGGATCAAAGTCAGGTACCCATGCTTTTGCCCGGGTTAGTGCGGTCAGAGCGCCCGTTCTTGCGGCAGATTTTTTTAGCTCTTCTACCCGGGCAGGAAGCATAGATAACCTTTCTAAGGTGTCCTTGATCAAGGAGGGAGGAGGATTATTGTGTGAAGCAGTATAGATGATCCGCTGCGCGCCGGTGTACAATTGCTCTATCAGAGTGTAGGCAGCCTTCAACTTCTTCTGTACATCAGAGCCCAGATGGCTAATGCGAGTTCCTGCACCATTGTACACATCAGTAAACCGACAACACATGGGAAGACATGTTGAAAGTATAAGGAAAAGATGTTTACCGCACAGCAGCAGTCATGGCATGAATCTGCCGCTTTACACCGGTCAGTTCATCAACTACCGGTTTAAGAGCTGCTTCTATGTCTTCAGCCCTTTTTTGCAAAGCAGATTTTTCTGTCTCCCAATCCGCCCGCTCCTTGTTGAAGCCCTCTTTCAGTTTCTCCATAGCGCCTAGAGCGCTGGTCAACTCTTCCTTGGCTTTGGAGGTTTCGGCTTGCTGGGATTTGAGGTTTTCTTGCAGATCAGTGATTTGGCTTTCCTTCTTGCTCAGCTCAGCCTATAAAGAGAATAGATATATAAGGAACTGACAGTACATATTTGAAGTACCAAGCACATAACAAGTTATGCCCTTGGTACTTGGGGGCTAATGCATATTTGCTCCTTATCAGAAATTTCTACAAGTCCCAAGCACAATACAAGTATTAATCTTGGCACTTGGGGGCTAATGTGTGTTTGCTCATAATTGCTGATATGGGAATTCTTCTACAATCCCGGTTCATCTTTATAAAGTTAAACCGGCCCTTGGGGACTATACCAGTGCAAAAAGATGTAGTGTTGCAAATATAAAGATTGTTACTAAGTCCCGGTTTAGATTGATATCATATACCGTCACTTGGGGGCTACTGGAGTTGATATTTGGAATTTACAAAGAGAGACAGTTAAGCAGAGTTGAGTATTAATTACCTCATATCGCTCTTTCATCAAATTTACCAAACCGGCTTCATAGTCACGGCTAGTGTACAGACGGTTCAAGAAGCCGGAGTGAAGGTCTTGAGCATTGAGATGGGCATAGTTTGACAAATCGGCGTTCCATTTGCCTTTGCCAATAGCAGAGAGCTCGTCCTTGGCAGTATGCTTTGATAAAGCGACATGATTGCCAGGAGTGGTGTGGCCAGTGCCAGTAATCATAATATCATCCTCTTTATCATCAGCAGCTTTTACTGGAGTTGGCGGTTTGTCAGTATCCTTAACTGGACTAACCGGTTTGTCATCAAGTCGGACAGGGCTGGTTGGCTGGTCAGCATGGCTTGTGGTGTCAACTTCCACTTGTTCAGCAACGAAGTCATGGTCCTGAGGCGGCGGATCATTAAGTGTGGCATCAGTATTAGCTTCTTCGAAATCTGGAGTCTTCTCCGGTTCAACATCCGCGTTATCATCAGTCGGTTTATTCAACCGAGCTTTCTTGCTGGGTCTGGGCTTGGCGCTGAGGAAAATAAACATGAGGATCAGTACAGTATATAACAATAACAGATCAAGGATAAAAACAAGTATATAGCTCACCCAAGAACTGTTTTGAGGGGTGGAAGTTTTGTGGCCGACGACTCGCCAGAAGATGAGTGAGAAGTGCCCTGATAATTTGAATCAGATGGGTTAAGAGGCTGGCGGAAACAACCTGCTTTGGGGCATGAAGTATCAAGGAGATAAGAGACCTCTGATCGGCGTTTCCGAACCGGGCTGTTCGGTAAACCGGCGGAGGTAACTACCTGGCCGCTGTGCCGGGTTGTGCGGCGAGCCTCGTGCTGCTGCGTCTTCAAAAGAAAGTTTGGGTCCAAGTAAGCAAGGGGGTGAGAAAATTTTACTTTCCGGTTTGCTCGACGGATTTTTGATGTTGGCAGAGGATCTGAATCGGAGGAAAGAACGGTTACCTCTACATCATCAGCGTGACTGCCTTCAGCGTCGTCCTGATAATAATCATTGTCAATGAGGTGTATGAAAAATGAACCAAGAGAGTTAAGTTCTACCTCTGATTCCGGGTTACCCACATCATCATCAGCATTTAGCTCGGAGGATGCAGTGGTCCTTTTCTTGGCAGGTTTTTTAATAACCTTGGTCTTTGGGCGAAGTGGCTTGGCCGTTTTGTCTTGTGGCTTTGCTGGTTTTTCTTGTGGCTTCTTGTTCCAGAACGGATCATTACCCTGTCAGAAAATAGTCAAACTTTCAGAGGATAATTTGACAGAAGAAATTTAAGATTAAAAAAAGAGGAGAGTTATATCATTCTTACAGCTGGCGGTTTGTTGAAGATGCAGAAAGGGAGTAGTCCGGTCTGGCCACAGACAGCCTCCGGTTCATTCAGCATCTTTTTTACAGCCTCAGTAACTTCTGCATCTGTAAGCTGAATATCAATGTGTCGTTGAGCATCCTTCAAACTCCCTGTGTACTCACACATCAAACCGGAGCGCCGGCTTAAGGGCAGAATACTCCAGCTTATCCAACAACGGGCAAGGTCAACTCCTGTCAAACCGTTCACCATGAAGACTCTAAGCTTTGATAGTTGAGGGGCATAGTTGGCCCTTTCTTTTGCAGTCAACCTCTGAGGAAAAGGATGTGTATTACTAAGGCGGTGAGGGCGGTAATCCGGCAAGGGGTTTTCATCGGTCGGTGATGTATCTTTGCAGTAAAACCAAGTCTGGTTCCACTCTTTGGGGTGACTGTGGAGCTTGGGATGAGGGAAAGTAACTTCCTTCCTTTTTTGAACCGCCGTTCCACCCAATTCTGTATTGGGTCCATCTGTGAATTCTGTGCGACGGTTTAAGTGAAAGAAATCCCTAAACAGTTCGACTGTAGGTTCCTCTTGTAGATAAGCTTCACAGAAAACTTGGAAGTGGCAGATGTTGGTCACATAATTTGGACCGATGTCTTGAGGGTGCAGCTGAAAATTGGCCAGTACATCCCGGAAAAAATTCTGAGCCGGGAGGGCTAAAACCTCGTCCCAGGTGATCAGCAAACACGACTACCTCGCCGTCCTTGGGCGTAGGAGGATTTTCCGGGCCAGGGACCCTCCAGTGGATGACATCTTTTTTGGCTAAAGCGCCCGTTCTAACACAGTTGTTTAACTGCTCTTCGGTTACTCGAGAAGGAGCCCAATTGCATTCATAGACTTGCTTGGCCATGGCAATGAAAATCTGAAACATGATTATTGCCGGTTTAAGATTTATAGTGGACAACTATAAGGCGGTATAAGGATGTAAGCATATTGTTAAACCGGAGTTGGTTATTCATAAACCGGAGTGTGAAAATGGACACAGTACAATGATGAATGCATTGGCGGTTCAACAGGGGACTAATGGTATCTACTAGGTCATCATTTTTCTATGAAGTTAAACCGCCTAATCTGGTATTAAAGGTATAAGTCTAAAGATGTATAAGTGAAGGAAAAACAAGTTTCACAATTTTGCATGGGAATTTCAGATCTGCCGTGCGTTGGATAATCAAAATATATTCTGGTCTAATCTCAAGCACTCAAAAAGTTCAGTAAGTTCAGATGAGTTTGATATCAAGCAGATGCCTTAACAAGAAGAAAGGAGTTTAAACTATAAAAGGCGCTGAAAGCAATCAGATTTAACTGGCCATTGGTATTACTGAAGGAGGAACAACTTCAAGCTATGAAGAACACCGAACCCTAATGGCGGATCTGGGGTGAGGAGAAGAGGAACTTACTGGTGCAGGAGGAAGCAGCGGAGGATCACCGCGTTTCTCTCATACGGTCAGGTTGATGCAGCGGCCTTTGTCGAAGCAGAGGTGAAGGACGACGGCGGCGGCAGAGCCCGAGGGTCGGTCGACGCGAGGAAGACGACGACGCGAAGAGGCACGAGGGGGAAAAGTGAAAGTGACCCCTCGGCCTTATTTATAAGATGAATGGATAAAAGGCAGGCGCGAGAATCGAGGAGCCCAAAAAATGGGGTGTGTGACAGCTCTGTTGCCTCGATCCTCGGAGGCCCATTAATGAAGGTGGGTTATACACAGTTTTAAATAACAGATGACGTCATGGCGGTTTACCATGGTCCTGGAAGGTGATGTCACAGCGGTTTACAAGATTATGTGAAGATGTTGAAGAAGAAATTTTCTTAAGTATTGAGGATTGACATGAACCAGTTCAAATCAATCTGGGGCCTAATGTTGGGGATATTACCACTGGGCGTAAACCGTCCAGGAGAGGCCGGGTTAACCCCATAAGTAGTTCATTATATCTGAAGCCCATGAAGATAGACGATGACGCTTTATGAAGGCCCAGGGCCCAAAGCCGGTTTAAGGCCTGTAGACATAAACCGGTATTGATATGTAAACTTGTGTTGTAAGATAGAAAGAGCAGAGACCGAGCCGGACACGTTTATGAGCCGGCCTCGAGATTCTGTAAACCGACGGGCGTCAACCCATGTATATAAGGGGACGACCCGGCGGCGGTTCAGGGACAACAGACAACAACTGGAGACTCAGGCAAAGCGTATTCACTCCCTGGTCATTGAAACCCAAGCAATCCCACAACAACTGGATCGTAGGCTTTTACCTTCACCGTAAGGGGCCGAACCAGTATAAACTTTCTTGCGTCCCTTGTCCGCTTTAACCCCTTTAAGTTAACCCGTAGCGATGGCTCCACGACTAAGTCCTTTCCCTAGGACATCTGCCGTGACAAAACCACGACATATACTAAACTTCACTCTGCAGGCCGTGCCGTGCCAGACACGATTATGCCGGGCCGAGCCGGCCCATTTGGCCAGCTCTTCATCGATCTGCCTCTCACTAGTGAGGCCATAGACATCGGCTCTTCTTCACTCACTCCATCGACCGACCTGCCTCGATCCCCCTTCTTACCCAACGCACCGCGGCTGGCCGTTGTCGCACTCAAGAACGTCCGCCATGAGGTCCCGCTGGCTATCAGCTAGGTCTATACCTGGCTATGGGCAGCCCGGCCGGCCCGACCCGACCTTGCCCCCGGGCCGGGTCTGGGCCTAGATTTTGAGCCCGACGCTCGGGCCGGGCCTGGGCCTGTCATACTCGCAATTTAAGGAAGAGGCCCAAGGCCCGGCGGGCTTTTTACGTGATGGCCCGAGCTTGGGCCTGATTTTTAGGCTCGACGACTGGGCCGGGCTCGGGCCTAGATTTTTTGCGTCGGGCTTTGGTAGGCCCGGCCCGGCAGATGGCTAGGTATAGCTAGGTCAAGTCAGTGTGCGCGGCGTCTACCGTACGACGTAAAACAACAAACTTATAGAGAAACACAACTTTCTTTAAAAAAGACGAAAACACCCACAAAACAGACAGACTCGGCATACACCGAGCCGGGAGCATGTGCATGTGTGGCTCAAACATAGCAACACCCCAGCTTACGCGAGCGAACTACCTCATCAGAGGACCTCATGCGCGAGGTAGCGTCGCATGCGCACCGTCCGGATAGATCAAACAACATAGACAGCCCCTGCGGCACATCACCATAAAACGAACTAGTGGTTGGGGCGCCACTGGAGAGAAAGTTGTGCGCATATTTTCATTTAACAAAAATAGATGAAGTCCTCGCCTCCATCTAGAAAAATATTAAAAAATACCCACCTCCATCTAGAAAAAGAAGTAAAAAAGAAAAGAAAAAATTATCAACACAACCTATCAATGAGCGCCACTTTGCGTAGCCCTTCATGTAAAAAAATGTGTGGGGTCATCACCTCCATCTAAAAAGGAAAAAGACATTTAAAAAAAAATCCTCACCTACATCTAAAAATAATATCCCAACAACTTTTTCACCGCGGCCAACCAGCTTGCGCCAAATGGCATAGCTCGTTGGCCGCCCTTCACGCGACGTTTAATGGGTTTAATAATGGCGCAAAGAACACCCTCGTCCGCGAGGCCCCACAAGGAGGCGGGTACAGACAATTAAAGAGGAAGTAATTAGCCACGTTCGGGCCGAAAATTGACTTCTGAGCACGGGTGCAACGGAGCACTTTATTTAGAAGTTCAAAGAACCACATTTAGCTTTCTTCTACTGTTAGAGCAACTCCAATGCGCCGACCCAAATGGACGGCGCTTTTGTCCGCCTTTTGTCCGTTTGAGCCGGCCGCCCGCCTAGCGTCCGCTTGGTTTGAGATTTGGGTCGGCAGTGTGCCCAACACGCCGACCCATATGTGCCGGCGTGGCCGGTTGGCCGCCCTCTTTCATCATATAGCACAAATTTTGCATTATTTCACACACAACTTTTGCATTATTTCACATAGTCCACAACCAAATAAATAGCATAGTTTCAACCAAATAAATAGCATAGTTTTACAAGCTGAATAAAAGTAAAAATGTCTCACATAGTTTTGCAAGCCGAATAAAAAAGATACATCTATTGGTTGCCAACATGATGCCATATATGCTCAACCAAATCATTTTGCAGTTGCGTGTGAGTTTCCCAATCACGCATGTCATGATAAAATTGGGTGAACTGTTCAAACGTTGCCGCTCCTCCATTCTCAGGCACAACATTCTGACCCTGAAACTGAAACCCTTGATCGTACGGACGTTCCGGGCGCTTATCTTCTACGATCATATTGTGCATGATCACACAAGCAGTCATCACCTCCCACAGTTTCTGTGTGCTCCAAGTATTAGCAGGATACCGAACGATGCCCCATCGAGATTGCAAAACACCAAAGGCACACTCGATGTCCTTCCTAGCACTCTCTTGCTCTTGGGAAAATCTTTTCCTCTTCTCTCCGACAGGGTTGGGGATTGTCTTTGTTGGGGAACGTAGTAATTTCAAAATTTTCCTACACACATGCAAGATCATGTTGATGCATAGCAACGAGAGGGGAGAGTGTTGTCCACGTACCCTCGTAGACCGAAAGCGGAAGCGTTAGCACAACGCGGTTGATGTAGTCGTACGTCTTCACGATCCGACCAATCCAAGTACCGAACGTACGACACCTCCGACTTCAGCACACGTTCAGCTCGACGACGTCCCCCGAACTCCGATCCAGCAGAGCTTGATGATGTTGCTACAGACGCAGGGCTTCGCCTAAGCACCGCTACGATATGATCGAGGTGGAATATGGTGGAGGGGGGCACCGCACACGGGTAAGAGATCAAGAGATCAATTGTTGTGTCTCCAAGGGGTGCCCCCTCCCCGTATATAAAGGAGTGGAGGAGGGGGAGGGCCGGCCCTCTCTATGGCGCGCCCTAGGGGAGTCCTACTCCCACCGGGAGTAGGATTCCCCCTTTCCTAGTATAACTAGGAGCCCTTCCAAGTAGTAGGAGTAGGAGAGAAGGAAAGGGAAAAGAGAAGAGAAGGAAGGAGGGGGCGCCGCCCCTCCCCCTAGTCTAATTCGGACTAAGCCTTGGGGGGGGGGGGCGCAGCCTCCCCTCTCTCTTTCCCCTAAAGCCCAATAAGGCCCATATACTCCCCGGCGAATTCCCGTAACTCTCCGGTACTCCGAAAAATACCCGAATCACTCGGAACCTTTCCGATGTCCGAATATAGTCGTCCAATATATCGATCTTTACATCTCGACCATTTCAAGACTCCTCATCATGTCTCCGATCTCATCCGGGACTCCGAACTACCTTCGGTACATCAAACCACATAAACTCATAATACCGATCATCACCGAACTTTAAGCGTGCGGACCCTACGGGTTCGAGAACTATGTAGACATGACCGAGACACGTCTCCGGTCAATAACCAATAGCAGAACATGGATGCTCATATTGGCTCCCACATATTCTACGAAGATCTTTATCGGTCAAACCGCATAACAACATACATTGTTCCCTTTGTCATCGGTATGTTACTTGCCCGAGATTCGATCGTCGGTATCTCAATACCTAGTTCAATCTCGTTACCGGCAAGTCTCTTTACTCGTTACGTAATGCATCATCCCGCAACTAACTCATTAGTCACATTGCTTGCAAGGCTTATAGTGATGTGCATTACCGAGAGGGCCCAGAGATACCTCTTCGACAATCGGAGTGACAAATCCTAATCTCGAAATACGCCAACTCAACAAGTACCTTCGGAGACACCTGTAGAGCACCTTTATAATCACCCAGTTATGTTGTGACGTTCGGTAGCACACAAAGTGTTCCTCTGGTAAACGGGAGTTGCATAATCTCATAGTCATAGGAACATGTATAAGTCATGAAGAAAGCAATAGCAACATACTAAACGATCAAGTGCTAAGCTAACGGAATGGGTCAAGTCAATCACATCATTCTCCTAATGATGTGATCCCGTTAATCAAATGACAACTCATGTCCATGGTTAGGAAACTTAAACATCTTTGATAAACGAGCTAGTCAAGTAGAGGCATACTAGTGACACTCTGTTTGTCTATGTATTTACACATGTATTATGTTTCCGGTTAATACAATTCTAGCATGAATAATAAACATTTATCATGATATAAGGAAATAAATAATAACTTTATTATTGCCTCTAGGGCATATTTCCTTCAGTCTCCCACTTGCACTAGAGTCAATAATCTAGATCACATCGCCATGTGATTTAACATCAATAGTTCACATCACCATGTGATTAACACCCATAGTTCACATCGTCATGTGACCAACACCCAAAGGGTTTACTAGAGTCAGCAATCTAGTTCACATCGCCATGTGATTAACACCCAAAGAGTACAAAGGTGTGATCATGTTTTGCTTGTGAGAGAAGTTTAGTCACGGGTCTGCCAAATCCAGATCCGTATGTATTTTGCAAATTTCTATGTCAACAATGCTCTGCACGGAGCTACTCTAGCTAATTGCTCCCACTTTCAATATGTATCCAGATTGAGATTTAGAGTCATCCGGATCAGTGCCAAAACTTGCATCGACGTATCCCTTTACGATGAACTTTTTGTCACCTCCATAATCGAGAAACATATCCTTATTCCACTAAGGATAATTTTGACCGCTGTCTAGTGATCTATTCCTAGATCACTATTGTATTCCCTTGCCAAACTCAGTGTAGGGTATACAATAGATCTGGTACACAGCATGGCATACTCTATAGAATCTATGGCTGAGGCATAGGGAATGACTTTCATTCTCTTTCTATCTTCTGCCGTGATCGGGCTTTGAGTCTTACTCAATTTCACACCTTGCAACACAGGCAAGAACTCTTTCTTTGATTGTTCCATTTTGAACTACTTCAAAATCTTGTGAAGGTATGTACTCATTGAAAAAACTTATCAAGCGTCTTGATCTATCTCTATAGATCTTGATGCTCAATATGTAAGCAGCTTCACCGAGGTCTATCTTTGAAAAACTCCTTTCAAATACTCCTTTATGCTTTCCAGAAAGTTCTACATTATTTCCGATCAACAATATGTCATTCACATATATTTATTAGAAATGCTGTAGTTCTCCCACCCACTTTCTTGTAAATACAAGCTTTACCGCAAGTCTGTATAAAACTATATGCTTTGATCAACTCATCAAAGCGTATATTCCAACTCCGAGATGCTTGCACCAGTCCATAGATGGATCGCTGGAGCTTGCACATTTTGTTAGCACCTTTAGGATCGACAAAACCTTCTGGTTGCATCATATACAACTCTTCTTTAAGAAATCCATTAATGAATGTAGTTAAGACATCCATTTTCTAGATTTCATAAAATGTGGCAATTTGCTAACATGATTCGGACAGACTTAAGCATCGCTACGAGTGAGAAAATCTCATCGTAGTCAACACCTTGAACTTTGTCAAAACCATTTTCGACAAGTCTAGCTTTGTAGATAGTAACACTACTATCAGCGTCCGTCTTCCTCTTGAAGATCCATTTATTTTCTATGGCTTGCCGATCATCGGGCAAATCAACCAAAGTCCACACTTTGCTCTCATACATGGATTCTATCTCAGATTTCATGGCCTCCAACCATTTCGCGGAATCTGGGCTCATCATCGCTTCCTCATAGTTCGTAGGTTCGTCATGGTCTAGTAACATGACTTCCAGAACAGGATTACTATACCACTCTGGTGCGGATCTTACTCTGGTTGACCTATGAGGTTCGGTAGAAACTTGATCTGAAGTTTCATGATCATCATCATTAACTTCCTCACTAATTCGTGTAGGAGTCACAGGAACAGATTTCTGTGATGAACTACTTTCCAATAAGGGAGCAGGTACAATTACCTCATCAAGTTCTACTTTCCTCCCACTCACTTCTTTCGAGAGAAACTCCTTCTCTAGAAAGGATCCATTCTTAGCAACGAATGTCTTGTCTTCGGATCTTTGATAGAAGGTGTACCCAACATTTTCTTTTGGGTATCATATGAAGACACACTTCTCCGATTTGGGTTTGAGCTTATCAGGATGAAACTTTTTCACATAAGCATCGCAACCCCAAATTTTAAGAAACGACAACTTGGGTTTCTTGCCAAACCATAGTTCATAAGGTGTTGTCTCAACGGATTTAGATGGTGCCCTATTTAACGTGAATGCAGCTGCCTCTAATGCACAACCCCAAAACGATAGTGGTAAATCGGTAAAGACATCATAGATTGCACCATATCCAATAAAGTACGGTTATGACGTTCGGACACACCATTATGCTGTGGTGTTCCAGGTGGCATGAGTTTGTGAAACTATTCCACATTGTTTTAATTGAAGGTCAAACTCGTAACTCAAATATTTGCCTCTACGATCAGATCGTAGAAACTTTATTTTCTTGTTACGATGATTCTCTAGTTCACTCTGAAAATCTTTGTACTTTTCAAGTGTTTCAGACTTGTGTTTCATCAAGTAGATATACCCATATCTGCTCAAATCATCTGTGAAGGTCAGGAAATAACGATACCCGCCGCGAGCCTCAACACTCATCGGACCGCATACATCGGTATGTATTATTTCCAATAAGTCAGTAGCTCGCTCCATTGTTCCGGAGAACGGAGTCTTAGTCATCTTGCCCATGAGGCATGGTTCGCAAGCATCAACTGATTCATAATCAGGTGATTCCAAAAGCCCATCAGCATGGATTTTCTTCATGCGCTTTACACCAATATGACCTAAACGGCAGTGCCACAAATAAGTTGCACTATCATTATTAACTTGCATCTTTTGGCTTCAATATTATGAATATGTGTATCACTACGATCGAGATCCAACAAACCATTTCCATTGGGTGTATGACCATAGAAGGTTTTATTCATGTAAATAGAACAACAATTATTCTCTAACTTAAATGAATAACCGTATTGCAATAAACATGATCAAATCATATTCATGCTCAACGCAAACACCAAATAACACTTATTTAGGTTCAACACTAATCCCGAAAGTATAGGGAGTGTGCGATGATGATCATATCAATCTTGAAACTACTTCCAACACACATCGTCACTTCACCCTTAACTAGTCTCTGTTCATTCTGCAACTCCCGTTTCGAGTTATAATCTTAGCAACTGAACTAGTATCAAATACTGAGGGTTTGCTATAAACACTAGTAAAGTACACATCAATAACATGTATATCAAATATACCTTTGTTCACTATGCCATCCTTCTTATCCGCCAAGTATCTAGGGCAGTTCCACTTCTAGTGACCAGTCCCTTTGTAGTAGAAGCACTTAGTCTCAGGCTTAGGTCCAGACTTGGGCTTCTTCACTTGAGCAGCAACTCGCTTGCCGTTCTTCTTGAAGTTCCCCTTCTTCCCTTTGCCCTTTTCTTGAAACTAGTGGTCTTGTCAACCATCAACACTTGATGTTTTTCTTGATTTCTACCTTCGTCGATTTCAGCATCACGAAGAGCTTGGGAATCGTTTCCGTTATCCCTTGCATATTATAGTTCATCACGAAGTTCTAGTAACTTGGTGATAGTGACTAGAGAACTCTGCCAATCACTATCTTATCTGGAAGATTAACTCCCACTTGATTCAAGTGATTGTAGTACTCAGACATTCTGAGCACATGCTCACTAGCTGAGCAATTCTCCTCCATCTTGTAGGCAAAGTACTGTCAGAAGTCTCATACCTCTCGACACGGGCATGAGTATGAAATACTAATTTCAACTCTTGGAACATCTCATATGCTCCGTGGCGTTTCAAAAAATGTCTTTGAAGCCCCGATTATAAGCCGTAAAGCATGGTGCACTAAACTATCAAGTAGTCATCATATCGAGCTTGCCAAACGTTCATAACGTCTGCAGTTGCTCCTGCAATCGGTCTGTCACCTAGTGGTGCATCAAGGACTTAATTCTTCTGTGCAGCAATGAGGATAATCCTCAGATCACGGATCCAATCCGTATCATTGTTACTAACATCTTTCAACTTAGTTTTCTCTAGGAACATATCAAAAATAAAACAGGGGAGCTAAACGTGAGCAATTGATCTACAACATAGATATGCTAATACTACCAGGACTAAGTTCATGATAAATTAAAGTTCAATTAATCATATTACTTAAGAACTCGCACTTAGATAGACATCCCTCTAATCATCTAAGTGATCACGTGATCCAAATCAACTAAACCATGTTCGATCATCACGTAAGATGGAGTAGTTTTCAATGGTGAACATCACTATGTTGATCATATCTTCTATATGATTCACGCTCGACCTTTCGGTCTCCAGTGTTCCGAGGCCATATCTGCATATGCTAGGCTCGTCAAGTTTAACCCGAGTATTCTGCGTGTGCAAAACTAGCTTGTACCCGTTGTAGATGAACGTAGAGCTTATCACACCCGATCATCACGTGGTGTCTCGGCACGACGAACTTTGGCAACGGTGCATACTCAGGGAGAACACTTTTATCTTGAAATTTAGTGAGAGATCATCTTATAATGCTACCGTCAATCAAAGCAAAATAAGATGCATAAAAGATAAACATCACATGCAATCAATATAAGTGATATGATATGGCCATCATCATCTTGTGCTTGTGATCTCCATCTCCGAAGCACCGTCATGATCACCATCGTCACCGGCGCGACACCTTGATCTCCATCGTAGCATCGTTGTCGTCTCGCCAACTATTGCTTCTACGACTATCGCTACGGCTTAGTGATAAAGTAAAGCAATTACAGGGCGATTGCATTGCATACAATAAAGCGACAACCATATGGCTCCTGCCAGTTGCCGATAACTCGGTTACAAAACATGATCATCTCATACAATAAAATATAGCATCATGCCTTGACCATATCACATCACAACATGCCCTGCAAAAACAAGTTAGACGTCCTCTACTTTGTTGTTGCAAGTTTTACGTGGCTGCTACGGGCTGAGCAAGAACCGTTCTTACCTACGCATCAAAACCACAACGATAGTTCGTCAAGTTAGTGCTGTTTTAACCTTCTCAAGGACCGGGCGTAGCCACACTCGGTTCAACTAAAGTTGGAGAAACTGACACCCGCTAGTCACCTGTGTGCAAAGCACGGCGGTAAAACCAGTCTCGCGTAAGCGTACGCGTAATGTCGGTCCGGGCCGCTTCATCCAACAATACCGCCGAACCAAAGTATGACATGCTGATAAGCAGTATGACTTGTATCGCCCATAACTCACTTGTGTTCTACTCGTGCATATAACATCTACGCATAAACCTGGCTCGGATGCCACTGTTGGGGAACGTAGTAATTTCAAAATTTTCCTACGCACACGCAAGATCATGTTGATGCATAGCAATGAGAGGGGAGAGTGTTGTCCACGTACCCTCCTAGACCAAAAGCGGAAGCGTTAGCACAACGCGGTTGATGTAGTCGTACGTCTTCACGATCCGACCGATCCAAGTACCGAACGTACGACACCTCCGAGTTCATCACACATTCAGCTCGATGACGTCCCGCGAACTCCGATCCAGCAGAGCTTCACGGGAGAGTTCCGTCAGCACGACGGCGTGATGATGTTGCTAGCGACGTAGGGCTTCGCCTAAGCACCACTACGATAGGATCGAGGTGGAATATGGTGGAGGGGGGCACCACACACGGGTAAGAGATCGAGAGATCAATTGTTGTGTCTCCAAGGGGTGCCCCCTCCCCGTATATAAAGGAGTAGAGGAGGGGGAGGGCCGGCCCTCTCTATGGCGCGCCCTAGGGGAGTCCTACTCCCACCGGGAGTAGGATTCCCCCTTTCCTAGTAGAACTAGGAGCCCTTCCAAGTAGTAGGAGTAGGAGAGAAGGAAAGGGAAAAGAGAAGAGAAGGAAGGAGGGGGCGCCGGCCCTCCCCGTAGTCTAATTCGGACTAAGCCTTTGGGGGGGGGGGGCGCAGCCTCCCCTCTCTCTTTCCCCTAAAGCCCAATAAGGCCCATATACACCCCGGCGAATTCCCGTAACTCTCCGGTACTCCGAAAAATATCCAAATCACTCGGAACCTTTCCGATGTCCGAATATAGTCGTCCAATATATCGATCTTTACGCCTCGACCATTTCGAGACTCCTCGTCATGTCCCCGATCTCATCCGGGACTCCGAACTGCCCTCGGCACATCAAAACACATAAACTCATAATACCGATCGTCACCGAACTTTAAGCGTGCGGACCCTACGTGTTCGAGAACTATGTAGACATGACCGAGACACGTCTCCGGTCAGTAACCAATAGCGGGACCTGGATGCTCATATTGGCTCCCACATATTCTATGAAGATCTTTATCGGTCAAACCGCATAACAACATACGTTGTTCCCTTTGTCATCGGTATGTTACTTGCCCGAGATTCGATCGTCGGTATCTCAATACCTAGTTGAATCTCGTTATCGACAAGTCTCTTTACTCGTTCCGTAATACATCATCCCGCAACTAACTCATTAGTCACATTGCTTGCAAGGCTTATAATGATGTGCATTACCGAGAGGGCCCAGAGATACCTCTCCGACAATCGGAGTGACAAATCCTAATCTCGAAATACGCCAACTCAACAAGTACCTTCGGAGACACCTGTAGAGTACCTTTATAATCACCCAGTTACGTTGTGACGTTTGGTAGCACACAAAGTGTTCCTCCGGTAAACGGGAGTTGCGTAATCTCATAGTCATAGGAACATGTATAAGTCATGAAGAAAGCAATAGCAACATACTAAACGATCAAATGCTAAGCTAACGGAATGGGTCAAGTCAATCACATCATTCTCCTAATGATGTGATCCCGTTAATCAAATGACAACTCATGTCCATGGTTAGGAAACTTAACCATCTTTGATAAACGAGCTAGTCAAGTAGAGGCATACTAGTGACACTATGTTTGTCTATGTATTCACACATGTATTATGTTTCCGGTTAATACAATTCTAGCATGAATAATAAACATTTATCATGATATAAGGAAATAAATAATAACTTTATTATTGCCTCTAGGGCATATTTCCTTCAGTCTCCCACTTGCACTAGAGTCAATAATCTAGTTCACATCGCCATGTGATTTAACATGAATAGTTCACATCTCCATGTGATTAACACCCATGGTTCACATCGTCATGTGACCATCACCCAAAGGGTTTACTAGAGTCAGTAATCTAGTTCACATCGCTATGTGATTAACACCCAAAGAGTACTAAGGTGTGATCATGTTTTGCTTGTGAGATAAGTTTAGTCAACGGGTCTGTCACATTCAGATCCGTAAGTATTTTGCAAATTTCTATGTCTACAATGCTCTGCATGGAGCTACTCTAGCTAATTGCTCCCACTTTCAATATGTATCTAGACCGAGACTTAGAGTCATCTAGATTAGTGTCAAAACTTGCATCGACGTAACCTTTTACGACGAGCCTTTTGTCACTTCCATAATCGAGAAACATATCCTTATTCCAGTAAGGATAATTTTGACCGCTGTCCAGTGATCTACTCCTAGATCACTATTGTACTCCCTTGCCAAAATCAGTGTAGGGTATACAATAGATCTGGTACACAGCATGGCATACTTTATAGAACCTATGGCCAAGGCATAGGGAATGACTTTCATTCTCTTTCTATCTTTTGCCGTGGTCGGGCTTTGAGTCTTTACTCAATTTCACACCTTGTAACACAGGCAAGAACTCTTTTCTTTGACTGTTCTATTTTGAACTACTTCAAAATCTTGTTAAGGTATGTACTCATTGTAAAACTTATCAAACGTCTTCATCTATCGTTATAGATCTTGATGCTCAATATGTAAGCAGCTTCACCGAGGTCTATCTTTGAAAAACTCCTTTCAAACACTCCTTTATGCTTTGCAGAATAATTCTACATTATTTCCGATCAACAATATGTCATTCACATATACTTATCAGAAATGCTGTAGTGCTCCCACTCACTTTCTTGTAAATACAGGCTTCACCGCAAGTCTGTATACAACTATATACTTTGATCAACTTATCAAAGCGTATATTCCAACTCCGAGATGCTTGCACCAGTCCATTGATGGATCACTGGAGCTTGCATATTTTGTTAGCACTTTTAGGATTGACAAAACCTTCTGGTTGTATCATATACAACTCTTCTTTAATAAATCCATCCAGGAATGCAGTTTTGTTTATCCCTTTGCCAGATTTCATAAAATGCGGCAATTGCTAACATGATTCGGACAGACTTAAGCATAGATACGAGTGAGAAACTCTCATCGTAGTCAACATCTTGAACTTGTCGAAAACCTTTTTGCGACAATTCTAGCTTTGTAGATAGTGATACTACTATCAGCGTCCGTCTTCCTCTTGACAATCCATTTATTCTCAATTGCTTGCCGATCATCGGGCAAGTCAACCAAAGTCCACACTTTGTTCTCATACATGGATCTCATCTCAGATTTCATGGCCTCAAGCCATTTTGCGGAATCTGGGCTCACCATCGCTTCTTCATAGTTCGTAGGTTCGTCATGGTCTAGTAGCATAACCTCCAGAACAGGATTACCGTACCACTCTGGTGCGGATCTTACTCTGGTTTACCTACTACGAGTGTATGTTTCAGACTTCTGTTTCATTAAGTAGATATACCCATATCTGCTCAAATCATCTGTGAAGGTCAGAAATTAATGATACCTGCTACGAGCCTCAATATTCATCGGACCACATACATCTGTATGTATGACTTCCAACAAATCTGTTGCTCTCTCCATAGTTTCGGAGAACGGCGTTTTAGTCATCTTGCCCATGAGGCATGGTTCACAAGCATCAAGTGATTCCAAAATCCCATCAGTATGGAGTTTCTTCATGCGCTTTACACCAATATGACCTAAACGGCAGTGCCACAAATGAGTCGCACTATCATTATTAACTTTGCATCTTTTGGCTTCATTATTATGAATATGTGTATCACTACGATCGAGATCCAACAAACCATTTTATTGGGTGTATGACCATAGAAGGTTTTATTCATGTAAACAGAACAACAATTATTCTCTAACTTAAATGAATAACCGCATTGCAATAAACATGATCAAATCATATTCATGCTCAACGCAAACACCAAATAACACTTATTTAGGTTCAACACTAATCCCGAAAGTATAGGGAGTGTGCGATGATGATCATATCAATCTTGGAACTACTTCCAACACACATCGTCACTTCACCCTTAACTAGTCTCTGTTCATTCTGCAACTCCCGTTTCGAGTTATAATCTTAGCAACTGAACTAGTATCAAATACTGAGGGTTTGCTATAAACACTAGTAAAGTACACATCAATAACATGTATATCAAATATACCTTTGTTCACTATGCCATCCTTCTTATCCGCCAAGTATCTAGGGCAGTTCCACTTCTAGTGACCAGTCCCTTTGTAGTAGAAGCACTTAGTCTCAGGCTTAGGTCCAGACTTGGGCTTCTTCACTTGAGCAGCAACTCGCTTGCCGTTCTTCTTGAAGTTCCCCTTCTTCCCTTTGCCCTTTTCTTGAAACTAGTGGTCTTGTCAACCATCAACACTTGATGTTTTTCTTGATTTCTACCTTCGTCGATTTCAGCATCACGAAGAGCTTGGGAATCGTTTCCGTTATCCCTTGCATATTATAGTTCATCACGAAGTTCTAGTAACTTGGTGATAGTGACTAGAGAACTCTGCCAATCACTATCTTATCTGGAAGATTAACTCCCACTTGATTCAAGTGATTGTAGTACTCAGACATTCCGAGCACATGCTCACTAGCTGAGCAATTCTCCTCCATCTTGTAGGCAAAGTACTGTCAGAAGTCTCATACCTCTCGACACGGGCTATAAACACTAGTTGGATCTCGATCGTAGTGATACACATATTCATTGGGTGTATCACTAGCTGAGCAATTCTCCTCCATCATCATCTTGTACTTGTGATCTCCATCTCCGAAGCACCGTGCTTGTGATCTCCATCTCCGAAGCACCGTCATGATCACCATCGTCACCGGCGCGACACCTTGATCTCCATCGTAGCATCGTTGTCGTCTCGCCAACTATTGCTTCTACGACTATCGCTACCGCTTAGTGATAAAGTAAAACAATTACATGGCGATTGCATTGCATACAATAAAGCGACAACCATATGGCTCCTGCCAGTTGCCGATAACTCGGTTACAAAACATGATCATCTCATACAATAAAATTCAGCATCATGTCTTGACCATATCACATCACAACATGCCCTGCAAAAACAAGTTAGACGTCCTCTACTTTGTTGTTGCAAGATTTACGTGGCTGCTACGGGCTTAGCAAGAACCGTTCTTACCTACGCATCAAAACCATAACGATAGTTTGTCAAGTTGGTGCTGTTTTAACCTTCGCAAGGACCGGGCGTAGCCACACTCGGTTCAACTAAAGTGAGAGAGATAGACACCGGCCAGTCACCTTTAAGCAACGAGTGCTCGCAACGGTGAAACCTGTCTCGCGTAAGCGTACGCATAATGTCGGTCCGGGCCACTTCATCTCACAATACCGCCAAACCAAAGTATGACATCCTGGTAAGCAGTATGACTTATATTGCCCACAACTCACTTGTGTTCTACTCGTGCATATAACATCAACGCATAAAACCAGGCTCGGATGCCACTGTTGGGGAACGTAGTAATTTCAAAAAATTTCTACGCACACGCAAGATCATGGTGATGCATAGCAACGAGAGGGGAGAGTGTTGTCCACGTACCCTCGTAGACCGAAAGCGAAAGCGTTAACACAACGCAGTTGATGTAGTCGCACGTCTTCACGATCCGACCGATCAAGTACCGAACGCACGGCACCTCCGAGTTCAGCACACGTTCAGCTCGATGACGTCCCTCGAACTCCGATCCAGCCGAGTGTTGAGGGAGAGTTTCGTCAGCACGACGACGTGGTGACAATGTTGATGTTCTACCGACGCAGGGCTTCGCCTAAGCACCGCTACGATATTATCGAGGTGTAATATGGTGGAGGGGGGCACCGCACACGGCTAAGAGATCAATGATCAATTGTTGTGTCTATGGAGTGCCCCCTGCCCCCGTATATAAAGGAGCAAGGGGGGAGGCGGCCGGCCTAGGAGGAGGGCGCGCCAAGGGGGGAGTCCTACTCCCACCGGGAGTAGGACTCCTCCTTTCCTTGTTGGAGTAGGAAAAGGGAAGGGAGAAGGAGAAAGAAGGAAGGGGGCGCCCCCCTCCCTAGTCCAATTCGGACTAGTCCATGGGGAGGGGTGCGGCCACCCTTTGGGGCCTTTTTCTCCTTTCCCGTATGGCCCATTAAGGCCCAATACGAATTCCCGTAACTCTCCGGTACTCCGAAAAATACCCGAATCACTCGGAACCTTTCCGAAGTCCGAATATAGTCGTCCAATATATCGATCTTTACGTCTCGGCCATTTCGAGACTCCTCGTCATGTCCCCGATCTCATCCGGGACTCCGAACTCTTTCGGTACATCAAAATACATAAACTCATAATATAACCGTCATCGTAACGTTAAGCGTGCGGACCCTACGGGTTCGAGAACTATGTAGACATGACCGAGACACCTCTCCGGTCAATAACCAATAGCGGAACCTGGATGCTCATATTGGTTCCCACATATTCTACGAAGATCTTTATCGGTCAGACCGCATAACAACATACGTTGTTCCCTTTGTCATCGGTATGTTACTTGCCCGAGATTCGATCGTCGGTATCTCAGTACCTAGTTCAATCTCGTTACCGGAAAGTCTCTTTACTCGTTCCGTAATACATCATCCCACAACTAACTCTTTAGTTGCAATGCTTGCAAGGCTTAAGTGATGTGCATTACCGAGAGGGCCCAGAGATACCTCTCCGACAATCGGAGTGACAAATCCTAATCTTGAAATACGCCAACCCAACAAGTACCTTCGGAGACACCTGTAGAGCACCTTTATAATCACCCAGTTATGTTGTGACGTTTGGTAGCACACAAAGTGTTCCTCCGGTAAACGGGAGTTGCATAATCTCATAGTCATAGGAACATGTATAAGTCATGAAGAAAGCAATAGCAACATACTAAACGATCGAGTACTAAGCTAACGGAATGGGTCAAGTCAATCACATCATTCTCTTAATGATGTGATCCTGTTAATCAAATGACAACTCATGTCTATGGCTAGGAAACATAACCATCTTTAATCAACGAGCTAGTCAAGTAGAGGCATACTAGTGACACTCTGCTTGTCTATGTATTCACACATGTATCAAGTTTCCGGTTGATACAGTTCTAGCATGAATAATAAACATTTATCATGATATAAGGAAATAAATAATAACTTTATTATTGCCTCTAGGGCATATTTCCTTCACGAGGGTGGGAAGCTTTCGTTTCCCGGTGTCAAGACGACGGTGGCGGGCGACGTGGGAGGTGGCGGTGTTGCAGAGGGGATGTTGCGGCGCCGGCAGCTGGCAAAGTCATCGGAAAAAATGGGCAGCGGCGTCGACGACGAAGGAGGCGGGCGAGGGTTTGCTGTTGGATTGAGGATGGCCAATGTGCCACCGACCAGTGGGCCAGGGGGGAGGAGTAGGCGGGCGCGCGCGCGTCCGTCTCATGTCCGCGCCGACGCAAATCTGGCTCAAAAATGGGCCGGGAATAGGTCGGCAAGCGGACGAAAAACGGACGCGCGTCCGTTTGGGTCGGCGCGTTGGGCCGACTTTTCTGTCCGCGCCGCCCCAAACGGACGCCCGCGGACGAAATGAGTCACCCCGTTGGAGTTGCTCTTACATCTCTAAGAGAAACCGATTTTGCAGCAGTGAACAATAAGACACTCCTCCAAACACCACAAGTTGCAAGCAGTGGAAACACACAAGACTTGCAACACAAGTAGGTACAAGATTAGATAATATAGCTATTCAACATACAAAAGAAGACACTTCCCCAAATGCCACAAGTAGGGCAAGCAGTGGGACCACACAAGACAAACACACAAACAAACCCCTACAGGCGAGAAAGGTCTTCTAAACGATGAACCAATTGGTCGCTAACAGAGTAATAACACTTGCATAATATCCTGATAAATCCACAACCAGTTACCAGTTAAAGTGAACACAGTTAGAACTGCTACTAATTAAGGTAATGCTGCCCTGATAAATCCCTACCTGCTACTGTTATTATAGGGGGATTACAGAACCCTACCTGCTCCACTTACATAGCATCCTGATAAATCCACAACCAGTTAAAGTAATGCAGACTAATAGAACTGCTACTAATTAAGGTAATGCAGTCCTGTGCTCTTCGCTGATGGCGCTCTTGTCACAAATCATCAAACGCTTTCCTCATATCCTTGCTTGTTGTTCATGTGGCATTCCTGTTTCAGAGAAAACAAGGGAACGGTCAAGATGGGGGTAATTAAGCATCAGGATATCAACTCTACTAACCAGACAAGTGGCTAGTCCAAGAATAGTTACAAAGATATGAATTTTGTCGAGCAATGCACTTTTATTTCCAAAAGGTACAGCTATAGAAGTTAAATGCTTTCATACCCCAGCCACACATATTTCCATTTTAGGAATAAGTTGTGGCTAAACCTGGGTGCATTGCACTGCACCCATGATGAACAGTAAATTCGAACAGACTCTTCCATTTTATAGTTTGCATTCAAACAAAACAAAACTCTAATTATACATGGAGAAATGCCAACACAAACATAAACTAGCCACCATAACCTTGAACAAGCAATATCATATAAAAGGGAAATTTTATCTGAATCACAAATAATAAATAAGCTCAAGAGCACCGCGCAAAATCAACCAGCTGTATTCGAGAAAAAGAACATACGATCCACTAAGCAAAATTCGGGGGAAAACAAGTATTAGCAAGCTCATACATAGCTTGACGTTCAAAGTTGAGAAGTAGGGTGTAAAAAATTACACCATGATTATATTTAAGAAATGGGAAGCCAGCATTCCAGGCTTGATGGGCTTATGACTATTTCTGGGCAAGAAAATATAGTAGTCAACTTGATAACAGATTAACAAGCCTGGGCATCTTACAGCTTTTAATCCTCTTATACATGATGTTCATACTTTTGTAGGTCAAATTGGCAATTTTGCACTGATAGTTCAGAAAATCGTGATAGAAGTACACAACATAATAAGATATCCATGCAGAAAACAACAAACAAGTCACTTGTCAACACCACTACGAATTGTTATCATGAGTATAACGGGAAGACACAGTTCAGGAAGCACGATGTCTGGTGCCAACACAAGGCTAAACAAAAGCAAGTATTCCATGAAGTGGTCAGTTGTAGCCTGATACTTTAGCATATGTCTTGCAAATGGCGACCACTATCGACATATCAAGTTAATATTCCTTGGGCCTTCCAATATTCTTTTGTACACACGTGATTTCAAATCATCATACAACAAGCATTCACTAGTTTCGCCTCTAGCATTTGATAAATGGCCCAAGAAATCAGTACGGATACCTTTATATGAGCTGGCCTTTCAACGGAGCTCATTTTAAAGTTTAAACCATCATACGACAAGCATTCTCTAATATAATGTAACTAGTAACCTGTAATTGTTAAAAATGCCTAACGATCATTCACTAACAGTATCACATAACTAGTATTGTTAAAAAGGCCCAAGGAGTCAATCACATATGTAACTCCACACCACAGCTATACCAAACAGTGAGATGCATGATGCACATGGAAAAACTAAGTAAACTCTACAAGGACACTACACCGACTGCCAAAAGGTAAAAAGGCAAACCTTGCAGGAACATCCATGAGGGCAGGGAAAATGGGAGGCCAGCTCGTCATAAAAGGATAGATATCACCCAAATGAAACTCATCTGCTGTCATCTCGTACACTTTACGCAGTGTCCTGCACTTGACATCCAAGTAGAGTGCGCAACGACCCATCTCCAAGAATACAAACTCAGTATAGTCTCCCACATGGTTTAATCGGATATCAGCAGTAGGCTCATCCTCAAACAAATCAGCACAGATTTCACTCAAGCAAATGGTGTCCACGAGCAACCAGTTGTCCCCATTGTAGAGCCAGATTTGAAGTTGAAGCTCCTTGATATGGATGAGATATAGACCATAACCATCATCAGCACGCGACAACAGGGTAGTGCCTATGTGGTCAATACTCACCCCATGTGGGAGCTGAATTGTCGATAAGATTGAGGCCTTCAAATCCAAGACAGCAATTTCTTTCGGGGAGTTCACCATATAGATTTTGTTGTCCACCAGCACAGCTTTGATCCAAGATGGTGGATACAGGTCGCAGTCAGCCATGGTAAGATGTTTGTGCCAGGCATCATCACCATTTTGCAGCATATACACATGGACCCTAGGTTTTGTTGCATCCGCGGTATTCTCCAAGATGACATAAAAGTAGGACAAGCTGCCATCCCCTTCTTCTTTGAGGAAGAGTTGTGTCCAACTGTAGAAACAGCCTTCCTGGATTGTGAGGTTTAATCCTGGGAGGAAGGCCATACCTCTCTTGTTGCGCAGCGGGTTGCGCACCTCAAATGCAACGTCATCTCGCATGTTTTTTACTGAGTGCGAGATGGTGACGACGCTGCCGTTCAGGCAGCCCACCATCATCGTACTGGGATGTGCGCGCTCGTGGGTATCCAAGCTGAAGTTTGCGCGGCGGACGACGGCAGCGAGCTCTGGGGGCTGAGGCAGTATGGGGAAGACGCGTGCGGCGGCCGGATACCCCCACTCTACGATGTAGAAGCCGAGGAGTGTGGGCGGGTGGACCGATTATTTTATTAATAGTAAATGATAATTCTGTAATTTCGAAACTGGTAAAGGCCCGTGGCAATTGTAAAAATAGGAAGGACGCCATAAATAACAGCGTCCAGGATGGACTCTGTTGCTAACAGCGTCCAGGTCTGGACGCCAGTATGGATGGCGTCCAGTCATGTCGTTCCATTGGTGCTCTGATTAAGCTTAATCAAGTCATTTTCCACCTATAGATATAGAGGTTTCATGACTTAGAGCATCTCTAGCAGACGCCTTAAAACTTGACCCTTAAAAACACGTATAAGAGGCACTGTAAACCTTTTTTACGGTGTGAAATTGTCCCGGACAGAGCAGACCCCGTAAATAAAACTGTATCCCATCGTAGCTTTTTTTTTTTTGCTTTTCCTCCCGTCCCGACAGAGCAACGGCCACGGCGTGCCTTGCCCCGAAGCCCTGGCTCCGCCTGCGTCGCCCCTGCCTCACCCCGACGCCGCCCGCCCGACCGCGCGCTCCCTGGCACGCCTTCCCGTCCCCGATTGAGTTCGGTGCACCACGCGCACTCGCCGCTCCACCACCACTGCCGGCCGTGGCAGGCAGAGCAGCAGCTGGCAGCTTTCCAGCAGGCGTTCCCGTGGATGGTGGCGCCAGTCTACGTCGTCCTGACCAAGGAGGAGGAGGACAACGATGATGCTACCTAGATCTACCACCCGCCGCTGACTGTTTTTATAGTTTTCATTTAATTTCTTAGATTAAATTAATATAAATAGGACTTATGTTGGCTGTTTTATTTTTTAAAATTTCCAAAAGCTAGGGCAAATGTGAAATGCTTCTGACCGTGTTGGACGCATCTACGAACCGGCAGACAAAAACAAACACTGGCGTCCACATGACCACCCCAAATGAACAAAGAACGGAGAAAATTCGCGTCAGTTTGGAACACAGGACGCTGTTAACAATAGCGTCCAGGTGTGGACGTGGTTCGCAACAGCGACCTGGACTCTACTAATCATTGCGTCCTTTCTATTTTTCAAAATTCCAACTTATCGTTACTAGTTTTGGAATTACAGAATTAAAATTTATTATTAATAAAAAAATCGGCGGGTGGAGCTCGCGGAAACGGGGGAGGAAGGCGCGGTCGGAGGCGTGGCTGAGCCAGCGCCTGCAGACGCCGGCGGCGCGGACGAGGCTGACGGGGAAGCCGACGCGGACGATGACCTCCGTCAGGAGGTTGCCGTCGTCGAGCACCTTGGACACACACGCCGGCAGCTGCTGCGCGTCGCCCTCCAATCCGTCCAGATCCAGCGGCTGCTGCGTGTCGGCCTCTGCTCCGTCCAGATCCAGCGGCGGCTGCGTCCCTCCCTCCATTCCGGTGGTCTCCGTGGGTTTAGGGTTTCGGTAAGAATTGAAAGGGGATCGAGCTATCGAGGTGGAGTGAATAAGAGCCGATGCTTCCCCTTCTCTTTCCTGGCTATGGTTTGGTCTCACAATAAAGGCACATCCAACTCCAGGCTTTTCACATCTTGGTAGATACACATCTCCCATTCATTTATTACTCAAAGTGAGTAGGTCGCCCGAACGCAATACGGATTTTCAGAACACGGGGCAACAGAGCACTTTATTTTGAACTGCTTCAAAAAGATGCTCAAAAAAGATTTCAAATTTTTGATTTTTTTACATGGATACACATGCATGTAGTCTAAGTACCTACGAAATTTCGTTCAATAATACGTTGTATTACGTCTTGCATAGAAAGACAAAATTTCTGCCAAAAACACCAAAAAACAAGCTCCTATTTTTCATGTATTTTTGTCTTTTTTGTATCTTTTATTTACATATAAGCATGTATGTTGCTGAACTTTTGGCCCGATATACTGCATTGCTATACATTCATGCACACACAAATTTGGAAAAATTCAAGCCGTAAAAATGTAGATTTTTGAACTTCAAAATAAAGTGCTCCATTACACGCCGTGCTCAAAAGTCAATTTTCACGCTTCTACATGGCACATGTGCTGGCTCAGTAACTGAGTAGCTTCTATAGGCTCTTGTAAATGCATCAAGGTAAGAGTCCAATTGTGCTGAAGTCTCCAAATATAAATTCTCGGGAGATGCCCCCCTCTCATACTACAGCCGGAAGACCGATAATAATAATTAAAAAATCGTAGGTAAATGAACTATAGATTTTATCTTTTCAGTGCTAAAATGAACCTGCTGAAATTTGAGATGGGCTCTAGGCCCATATAGCAATTTCTGAAAAATCTCTAAGGGCTCATGTGGGTTATATGGCACTAGGTGTAGTGGAAAGTTTAGTCCCACCCCGGAAGTGGAAGAGGAGTTGGACCTCCTTATAAGGATTTCTCTTCTACATGCTATTGCAGCTTGAGAAGAGAAGAGGCCCTCGCGCACTCCTCCTCCGCCGCCGCCCGCCTCGGCACGACGCGGGTTGCGGGATTGAGCCGAGCTCACACCTACGCGCTTATTTTTGCCAGTCACTAACGGAGAGTTCTCTGACAGCTGGGCCACAATCTGAGACGTCGGATCGTGGGCTGTCACGGACTCGGACGTGGGTCGAGCCCACGTCTCTCCACGCGGCTGCGCCTATATAAGTGTGTGGTGTCTCCTTACCCTAGCCGCCACGAACAGATCACATCTGCTCCACCGACGCCGAACGTGCCGCCGCCGAGAAAGCTGAAGCCGACAAGAAGGCCGCCGAGGACGCTGTCGGCGTTCTGGGAACGGGGGTCCCCAGACTTGCCTGCCTGCGGCCCACGGCGTGGCTATGCTAGCAAGCCTGTACGGCCCATCTTCATTAACAAGGCATTCAAGACCCTCGCGAGGGGCCAAGCCTCGCGAGGCGGACGACGCAAGACCTTCTCGGGAGCGGCCTCGCCAGGCAGGCTCGCGAGGGGCGGAGAGATCAAGGCAAGGCAAACCTCGCGAGGCTCTCGTGACGTGAGCCATGACGATCGAGACCAGGCGGGCGCCAGCGCGCGCAGTGTCCTTCTTTCCCCTTTGGTGCTAAGGAGGCAAGCGCAGGCGCGGAGTACCGAGGCATCAAGCAAAGGTTTCCATATCTGTGCAACGAGACCAAGACCAGCGGGACGACAAGACGGAGGTCACCATGGAGCCCAAGGCGGCGTCACCACCAGAGCCTTTTGCAGACGAAGACCACTTTTGTCAGGATAAGCTATACTAGCTGTCCCCTTTCAAATTAGCTCCCTTCCCGCTCAATATTTGGGGAGAGGACCAGGGCCTATATAAGTAGAACTAGCCACCATAGGCATCTCACCTAATCCTTATCCACACACCGAGCACAAGAACACCTCAACCTCAGGAGGCTGTTCTTCCCCTTGTATTGTTCATCATCAGCCCAAGAGGCAATCCACCACCACACTGGAGTAGGGTATTACACCACAACGGTGGCCCGAACCAGTATAAATCTTGTGTCCCTTGTGTTGTGAGTTCGTCAAGTTCCTTCTTGAGATCTTAGCTAGTTAGGACGCGGATCAGTAGGGAGGAAATCTTCGCGCGCACCCCAGTGTTCGAACCTTGAGGGTTTTGCCGGAACCCGTGATCCGACATTTGGCCCGCCAGGTAGGGGTGCGCTGTGGTTTCCTTTCTGTCGATCTGCGCTCCGTCACCACCATGCTCCGCCCTCATGGCAGGCGCTTCACTACCGGCTCAGACGGCCAGTGCTGACGGCGGGGCCAGGGGGCTCCGAGCCCTGGCCCCCGCCTTACGGCAAGTCCAGTGGCCGCCCAAGTTCAAGCCGGAGATGCCGCCACGCTACGACGGCGCTGCGGACCCGTCAGCTTTCCTGCTGGCATACGAGGAGTCCGTCCTCGAGGCCGGAGGGGACGGCAAGGTCATGGCCAACTGGTTTCCCATGGCCCTCACCGGCGCGCCGCGCGCCTGGTTGCTCAACCTCCCCGGATCCACGGTCGCATCTTGGGAGGAGCTCCGTGACCTCTTCACTGCGCGCTACGCGGCGCCGGTGCACCACACGGATGCGGCCCTGCTAGGCGGCTCTCAAGCGCCGCCTTCAGATCGCCACGTCAAGCCATTCCTTCGCCAGATCGGCGCCACCTCCAAGCGCTCGGGGGCTCGGCCGGGCTGGGCTGCGCCCGAAGCCGACCTCACCTTCGACTGAGAAGACCACCCCGTCACCACCGCCGGCTCGGGCATGCTTCTGATGCTCTGCACGCCCACCATCTGCAACGTGGCCGTGACCAAGACCCTCATCGATGGCGGTGCCGGCCTCAATTTGCTCTCCGTGGAGGCCTTCAGCCTTCTTCACGTGCCGCTCGAGCGGCTCAGCCTCAGCAAGCCCTTCTCAGGAGTTGGTGGTGGCACTGCCCGCTCCCTGGGGCAGATCCGCCTCCCCGTCACCTTCGGCACGCGCGACAACTACCGCACCGAACTGGTCAACTTCGACATTGCCCGCATCGGCCTCCCGTACAACGCCATCCTCGGGTACCCGGCGCTGGCCCAATTCATGGCAGCGACCCATCCGGCCTACAACCTCATGAAGATGCCTGGAAGCAAGGGCGTCCTCACCATCAAGGGGGACGCCAAGGAGGCCCTGGCAGCACTCAAGCTTGCCCTCAAGACCGCCGCGGCGGCGCAGCCCGACGACGCGGGCACCCCCGAGCCCGAGGGAGCCCCACCAACCAAGAAGAAGCAGTTGTTCACCCAAGACAAGGCGGAAACCAAGCAGGTGTCGGTCAACGAGGACGGGTCCTCAGGAGCCACCTTTACCATAGGTGCCGGCCTCGACCCAAGCCAAGAGGAAGCATTGGTGAACTTCTTGCACGCAAACAAGGATATATTCGCATGGGAGCCCAATCAGCTGGTGGGGGTCCCAAGAGAGGTGATTCAGCATCACTTATGGGTATGCCCCAATGTGCGCCCTGTGAAGCAACGAGCGAGACGGCAGTCCATGGAGAAGCAGGCCTTCATCGTCCAAGAGACCCGCAAGTTGGAGGCAGCGGGTGCCATTCGCGAGGTTCGGTACCCCGAATGGCTGGCGAACCCCGTCGTAGTGCCGAAGAAAGGCGGGAAGGAGCGAATGTGCGTCGACTTCACCAACCTCAACAAGGCCTGCCCCCAAGATCCGTTCCCTCTCCCACACATCGACCAGATCATTGACTCCACTGCCGAGTGCGACCTGCTGTGCTTCCTGGATGCGTTCTCAGGGTATCATCAGATCAAGATGGCAGTAGAAGATGTAGAGAAGACAGCCTTCCTAACCCCATGTGGGGTGTACTGCTACACCTACATGCCCTTCGGACTGCGCAATGCGGGCGCGGCCTTTCAGCGGTTGATGCACATTGCCTTAGGGCGGCAGCTCGGGAGAAACACGGAGGCCTACGTCGACGACATTGTGGTGAAGTCTCGGGAGTCAAGAACCTTGATCCAAGATCTGGAGAAGACCTTCGCGAGCCTGCGCCAGGTGAACTTGCGACTTAACCCGGAGAAGTGCGTGTTCGGTGTCCCTTCCGGCAAGCTGCTGGGATTCCTCGTGTCCCACAGAGGGATCGAGGCGAACCCAGAGAAGATCAAGGCCATTGAGGACATGAGCCCACCGCAGACCCTCAAGGAAATGCAGAAGCTGGCCGGTCGGGTGACTGCGTTGGGATGCTTCATCTCCAAGCTGGGAGAGCGCGCCTTACCCTTCTTCAAGCTGATGAAGAAGAAAGGCCCATTCGAGTGGACCCCGGAGGCCGACCGAGCTTTTCAAGACCTCAAAAGATACTTGACCAGCCCTCCGGTGATGGTGGCGCCACGACCACTCAAGCCTCTAGTACTCTATCTTGCCGCCACCCCATACTCCGCCAACGCGGTGCTGGTGGCAGTTTGGGAGGAGCACCAGGCCAAGGGCACGCCGCGCCAAGCTACGTCGCCAACCGGGATGACGCAAGATCAGGAAGGCGCAGCAAGAGCCGTAGCGGCACCAACAGAAGACCAAGCTCGGCAGGACGATGTCGCCGAGATTCCCGCAAGCGATCAGGCATCAGGAGTTCCACCACCTCAGGAGACGTCCCAGCTTCCACAAGACACGAGCCTCACCAACGCGCCAGCCCTTGTCGAGCACCCGGTGTATTTCGTCAGCACGGTGTTGCGGGACGCAAGGGCACGATACCCCATGCCCCAAAAGCTCCTTCTCGCGCTCTTGGTGGCCTCGCGCAAGTTGCGACTACTTCCAGGGCCACCCCATCAAGGTCATCTCAGCTTACCCATTGGAGAGAGTGCTCAGGAGCCCCAACTCTGCTAGAAGGGTCGCTGAGTGGAACATCGAGCTGCAGGCATTCCAGTTGGAGTTCAGCACTACCAGGGTCATCAAGGGAGCCGCACTCGCTGATTTCGTGGCACAATGGACGGATGCCCCGACGCTGGAAGTAGGCGAGGACCGGTCCACCTCGCCGGGGAGTGAGGCACCCGACGGCTGGGTCATGTATTTCGATGGGGCTTTCGCACACCAGGCGCGGGGGCTGGAGCAGTACTCGTCTCACCCACCCAAGACAAGCTCTACTACGTTGTACAGCTCTGCTTCCAGCAGGGCGAGAAGGTCTCCAACAACATCGCAGAATACGAAGGCCTAATAGCTGGCCTGAAGCTACAGCATCCCTGGGGATGAAGCGCCTCACCGTTAGGGGCGACTCGCAGCTTCTCGTTAACTTCTCCAACAAAGTATACGAGCCAAAGGACGAGCACATGGAGGCATACCTCGCAAAAGTGCGTAAGATGGAGAAGCAGTTCCTGGGCCTGGAGTTGCAACACGTGCCTCGTGGCACCAACAAGGAAGCTGACGACATCGCCAAGAGGGGATCCAAGCGGCAGCCCCAGGAGCCCGGCGTCTTCAAGGAGCGGCTCTTCAAGCCATCAGCAACACCACCACTTTTGAGAACAGCTTAGCCTCGGGAGGAGCTCCCGCAGCCGCCTACCACAGGAGCCCCAGCCTATGGCCCGACTTCGGGAGCACGCCTACTCTTGGCGCTCGAGCCCCAAGAGGGATGCTGGACCAAGGAATTCAGGGACTATCTTATGCAAGGGGCACTGCCGGAGAAGGAGGAGGACGCAGAGCGCGTGGCCCGGCAGGCCACGGCGTACTGCATCCAGGACGGTGAGTTGTACAGGAGGCGGCCCAATGATGTTTCACTGCGTTGCATTTCCAGAGACCAGGGGAAGGAGTTGCTACCTCACATACACGGTGGGGACTGCGGGCACCACTCGTCATCACGGACCCTCGTCGGCAAGGTGTTCCGCAGCGGATTCTACTGGCCCGCGGCGCTCAATGACGCGGCCGAGCTGGTGAAGTCCTGTGAAGCCTGTCAGTTCCACGCTAAGCGGATCCATCAGCTAGCTCAGGGCCTCCAGACCATCCCTCTCACCTGGCCGTTCGCGGTCTGGGGGCTGGACATCTTGGGCCCGTTTCCTCGAGCGCCTGGGGGCTACCGCTACCTCTACATCGCCATCGACAAGTTCACCAAGTGGGCGAAAGTGGAAGCCGTCCGCACTATCCCAGCTGGCTCCGCAGTCAAGTTCATCAAGGGTCTCGTGAGCCGCTTCGGGGTTCCCAACCGCATCATCACAGGTAATGGCTCGCAATTCACTAGTAACCTCTTCAAAACATACTATGCTAACCTTGGAACGCAAATCTGCTACGCTTCGGTGGCACACCCCAGGAGCAATGGTCAGGCCGAACGCGCCAACGCAGAGGTCCTGAGGGGCCTCAAGACCAGGACTTTCAAGAAGAAGCTCGAAGCCTGCGGCAAGGGCTGGTACGACGAGCTCCAGTCCGTGCTGTGGTCCATCCGCACCACCGCACCAAGCCAACGGGCGAGACCCCATTCTTCCTCGTCTACGGAGCTGAAGCGGTCCTCCCTCACGAAGTCAAGCATCGCTCCGCGCGGGTCTTGGCGTTTAATGAAACGCAGCAGGACGCCACCCGGGGGATGGACCTCGTGCTGGGGGAGGAACGTCGCCGCGAAGCTGCACTGAGGGCGGCAAGGTACCAGCAGGCGCTGCGGCGATACCACTGCCGCAACATTCGCTCCAGGACGCTCGAGGCGGGCGACCTCGTCCTGAGGCGGGTCCTCTCCAGGGAAGGGCTGCACAAGCTCTCACCTATGTGGGAGGCCTGATACGTCCATTTTGCATCATGCTTTTATATCGATATTTATTGCATTATGGGCTGTTATTACACATTATGTCACAATACTTATGCCTATTCTCTCTTATTTTACAAGGTTTACATAAGGAGGGAGGATGCCGGCAGCTGGAATTCTGGGCTGGAAAAGGAGCAAATATTAGAGACCTATTCTGCACAACTCCAAAAGTCCTGAAACTCCACGGAAGTTGTTTTTGGAAATAATGAAAAATACTGAGCGGAAGAAATACCAGAGGGGGCCCACACCCTGGGCACGAGGGTGGGGGGCGCGCCCTACCCCCTGGGTGCGCCCCCTGCCTTGTGGGCCCCCTGTTGGCCCTCCGGTGCCCATCTTCTGCTATATGAAGTCTTTCGTCCGAAGAAAAATCATAAGCAAGCTTTCAGGACGAGACTCCGCCGCCACAAGGCGGAACCTTGGCGGAACCAATCTAGGGCTCCGGCGGAGCTGTTCTGCCAGAGACACTTCCCTCCGGGAGAGGGAAATCATCGCCATCGTCATCACCAACGCTCCTCTCATCGGGAGGGGGCCAATCTCCATCAACACCTTCACCAGCACCATCTCCTCTCAAACCCTAGTTCATCTCTTGTATCCAATTCTTGTCTCTAAGTCTGGGATTGGTACCTGTAGGTTGCTAGTAGTGTTGATTACTCCTTGTAGTTGATGCTAGTTGGTTTATTTGGTGGAAGATCATATGTTCAGATCCAATATGCATATTAATACTCCTCTGATTATGAACATGAATATGCTTTGTGAGTAGTTACGTTTGTTCCTGAGGACATGGGAGAAGTCTTGCTATTAGTAGTCATGTGAATTTGGTATTCGTTCGATATTTTGATGAGATGTATGTTGTCTATCCTCTAGTGGTGTTATGTGAACGTCGACTACATGACACTTCACCATTATTTGGGCCTAGAGGAAGGCATTGGGATGTAATAAGTAGATGATGGGTTGCTAGAGTGACAGAAGCTTAAACCCTAGTTTATGCGTTGCTTCGTAAGGGGCTGATTTGGATCCATATGTTTCATGCTATGGTTAGGTTTACCTTAATACTTCTTTTGTAGTTGCGGATGCTTGCAATAGGAGTTAATCATAAGTGGGATGTTTGTCCAGGTAAGGGCAGCACCCAAGCACCGGTCCACCCACATATCAAATTATCAAAGTACCGAACGCGAATCATATGAACAAGATGAAAACTAGCTTGACGATAATTCCCATGTGTCCTCGGGAGCGCTTTTCTTTATATAAGAGTTTGTCCAGGCTTGTCCTTTGCTACAAAAAGGATTGGGCCACCTTGCTGCTCTTTATTTACTTTTGTTACTTGTTGCTCGTTACAAATTATCGTATCACAAAACTATCTGTTACCTATAATTTCCGTGCTCGCAGAGAATAGCTTGCTGAAAACCGCTTATCATTTCCTTCTGCTCCTCGTTGGGTTCGACACTCTTACTTATCGAAAGGACTACGATAGATCCCCTACACTTGTGGGTCATCAAGACTCTTTTCTGGCGCTGTTGCCGGGGAGTGAAGCACCTTTGGTAGGTGGAATTTGGTAAGGCAAAAATTTATATAGTGTGCTGAAATTTATTGTCACCTATTACTATGGAAAGTAATCCTCTGACAGGCTTGTTCGGGGTATCTTCACGCAGACCAGTAGAGCAAAGAGTTGCTCCTCAACCTACTGAAAATGAAAACGTCTACTTTGAAATTCCTTCGGGTATGATAGAAAAACTGCTAGCTAATCCTTTTGCAGGAGATGGAACATTACATCCTGATGACCACCTAATATATGTGGATGAAGTTTGTGGATTATTGAAGCTTGCAGGTATGCCCGATGATGTTATCAAGAAGAAGGTCTTCCCTTTATCTTTGAAGGGAGATGCATTGACATGGTATAGGCTATGTGATGATATGGGATCATGAAACGACAAACGATTGAAATTGGAATTTCATCAGAAGTTTTATCCTATGCATCTTGTTCAGCGTGATCGCAATTATATATATAATTTTTGGCCTCGCGAAGGAGAAATCATCGCTCAAGCTTGGGGGAGGCTTAGTCAATGTTATATTCATGCCCCAATCATGAGCTCTCAAGAGAAATGATTATTCAAAATTTTTATGCTCGGCTTTCTGATAACAATCGCACCATGCTCGATACTTCTTGTGCTGGCTCTTTTATGATGAAGACTATTGAATTCAAATGGGATTTATTGGAAATAATTAAACGCAACTCTGAAGATTGGGATCTCGACGAAGGTAAGGAGTCAGGTATTACCCTAAGTTTGATTGTGTTAAATCATTTATGGATACCGATGTTTTCCATAAATTTAGCACTAAATATGGACTTGACTCTGAAATAGTAGCTTCTTTCTGTGAATCTTTTGCTACTCATGTTGATCTCCCTAAGGAGAAGTGGTTTAAATATCATCCTCCCATAGAAGTAAAAGTAGCTGCACCTATTAAAGTTGAAGAAAAGACTATCACTTATAATGATCCTATTGTTCCTACCGCTTATGTTGAGAAACCACCTTTCCCTGTTAGAATAAAGGATCATGCTAAAGCTTCAACTGTGGTTCGTAAAAGCAATGTTAGAACCTATACACCTCCTGAGCAAGTTAAAGTTGAACCTAATATTTCTATTGTTAAAGATCTCTTGGCAGATAATATTGATGGGCATGTTATTTATTTCTGCGATGAAACTGCTAGAATTGCTAAACCTTGTGCTAAAGATAAACATAGACCTGTGGTAGGCATTCCTGTTATTTCTGTTAAAATAGGAGATCATTGTTATCATGGCTTGTGTGATATGGGTGCTAGTGCTAGTGCAATACCTATTGACTTATACAAAGAAATTATGCATGATATTGCACCTACGGAGTTAGAAGATATTGATGTCACAATTAGACTTGCCAGTAGAGATACTATATAACCAATTGGGATTGTTAGAGATGTTGAAGTATTGTGTGGAAAACTAAATATCCTGTTGATTTTCTTGTTCTTGGTTCCCCACAAGATATCTTTTGTCCCATTATATTTGGTAGACCCTTCTTAAACACTGTTAATGCTAAGATAGACTGCGAAAAGGATGTTGTTACCATTGGTCTAGGTGATATGTCTCATGAGTTTAACTTCTCTAAATTTCGTAGACAACACCGTGAAGAGGAATTGCCTAGTAAAGATGAAATTATTGGTCTTGCTTCTATTGCCGTGCCTCCTAGTGATCCTTTAGAACAATATTTGCTAGACCATGAAAATGATATGTTCATGAATGAAAGAAGGGAAATAGATGAAGTATTCTTTAAACAGGGACCTATTCTGAAACACAACTTGCCTGTTGAAATCCTAGGGGATCCTCCTCCACCCAAGGGTGATCCTGTGTTTGAGCTTAAACCTTTACCTGATACTTTTAAATATGCTTATCTTGATGAAAAGAAGATATATCCTGTTATTATTAGTGCTAACCTTTCAGAGAAGGAGGAAGAAAAATTATTGAAAACTCTGAAGAAGCACCGTGCTGCTATTGGATATACTCTTGATGATCTTAAGGGCATTAGTCCCACTCTATGTCAACACAAAATAAATTTGGAGAAAGATGCCAAACCAGTTATTGATCATCAACGGCGGCTTAATCCTAAACTGAAAGAAGTGGTAAGAAAGGAAATACTAAAGCTCCTTGAGGCAGGTATAATCTATCCCGTTGCTGATAGTCAGTGGGTAAGTCCTGTCCATTGTGTCCCTAAGAAGGGAGGTATTACTGTCATTCCTAATGATAAAGATGAATTGATTCCGCAAAGAATTATTACAGGTTATAGGATGGTAATTGATTTCCGCAAATTAAATAAAGCTACTGAAAAAGATCATTACCCCTTACCTTTTATTGATCAAATGCTAGAGAGATTATCCAAACATACGCACTTTTGCTTTCTAGATGGTTATTCTAGTTTCTCTCAAATACCTGTGTCAGCTGATGATCAAGCTAAGACCACATTTACTTGCCCTTTCGGCACTTCTGCTTATAGACGTATGCCTTTTGGTTTATGTAATGCACCTGCTACGTTTCAAAGATGCATGATGGCTATATTCTCTGATTTTTGTGAAAAGATTTGTGAGGTTTTCATGGATGATTTCTCCGTCTATGGATCCTCTTTTGATGATTGCTTAAGCAACCTTGATCGAGTTTTGCAGAGATGTGAAGAAAATAATCTTGTCTTGAATTGGGAGAAGTGCCACTTTATGGTTAATGAAGGTATTGTCTTGGGCATAAAATCTCTGAAAGAGGCATTGAAGTTGATAAAGCTAAAGTTGATGCTATTGAAAAGATGCCATGTCCCAAGGACATCAAAGGTATAAGAAGTTTCCTTGGTCACACTGGATTTTATAGGAGGTTCATTAAGTACTTCTCAAAAATTTCTCGGCCTCTGACTAATCTATTACAAAAAAATATACCATTTGTCTTTGATGATGATTGTGTAGAAGCATTTGAAATACTTAAGAAAGCATTGATTTTTGCACCTATTGTTCAGCCACCTGATTGGAATTTACCCTTTGAAATCATGTGTGATGCTAGTGATTATGCTATAGGTGCTGTTCTAGGGCAAAGAGTTGATAAGAAATTAAATGTTATTCAATTTGCTAGTAAAACTCTAGACAATGCCCAGAGAAATTATGCTACTACTGAAAAAGAATTCTTAGCAGTTGTATTTGCTTGTGATAAGTTCAGACCTTATATTATTGATTCTAAAGTAACTATTCACACCGATCATGCTGCTATTAAATATCTTATGGAAAATAAAGATGCTAAACCTAGACTTATTAGATGGGTTCTCTTGCTACAAGAATTTGATTTTCATATTATTGATAGAAAAGGAGCTGAGAACCCCGTTGCAGACAACTTGTCTAGGTTAGAAAATGTTCTTGATGACCCACAACCTATTGATGATAGCTTTCCTGATGAACAATTAAATGTCATAAATGCTTCTCGTACTGCTCCATGGTATGCTGATTATGCTAATTACATTGTTGCTAAATTCATACCACCTAGTTTCACATACCAGCAAAAGAAAAAGTTTTTCTATGATTTGAGACATTACTTCTGGGATGACCCGCATCTTTATAAAGAAGGAGTAGATGGTGTTATTAGACGTTGTGTGCCTGAGCATGAACAGGAATAGATCCTACGCAAGTGTCACTCCAAGGCTTATGGAGGACACCACGCTGGAGATAGAACTGCGCATAAGGTATTGCAATCCAGTTTTTATTGGCCTACTCTATTCAAGGATTCCCGTAAGTTTGTCTTATTTTGTGATGAATGTCAAATAATTGGTAATATCAGTAGACGTCAAGAAATGCCTATGAATTATTCACTTGTTATTGAACCATTCGATGTTTGGGGCTTTGATTATATGGGACCATTTCCTGCCTCTAATGGGTATACACATATTTTAGTTGCTGTTGATTACGTTACTAAGTGGGTAGAAGCTATTCCAACTAGTAGTGCTGATCATAACACCTCTATTAAGATGCTTAAAGAAGTTATTTTTCCGAGGTTTGGAGTCCATAGATATTTAATGACTGATGGTGGATCACATTTTATTCATGGTGCTTTTCATAAAATGCTTGCTAAGTATGATGTTAATCATAGAATTGCATCTCCTTATCACCCACAGTCTAGTGGTCAAGTAGAATTGAGCAATAGAGAGCTTAAATTAATTTTGCAAAAGACTGTTAATAGTTCTAGAAAGAATTGGTCCAAGAAACTTGATGATGCATTATGGGCCTATAGAACTGCATATAAAAATCCTATGGGTATGTCTCCGTATAAAATGGTTTATGGAAAAGCATGTCACTTACCTCTCGAACTAGAACATAAGGCATATTGGGCTATTAAAGAGCTCAATTATGATTTCAAACTTGCTGGTGAGAAGAGGCTATTTGACATTAGCTCACTTGATGAATGGAGAACCCAAGCCTATGAGAATGCCAAGTTGTTTAAAGAAAAAGTTAAAAGATATAATGACAAAAGAATACAGAAGCGTGAGTTTAATGTAGGTGATTATGTATTATTATACAACTCTCGTTTAAGATTTTTTGCAGGAAAACTTCTCTCTAAATGGGAAGGTCCTTATGTTATCGAGGAGGTCTATCGTTCCGGTGCCATAAAAATCAACAACTTCGAAGGCACAAATCCGAAGGTGGTGAACGGTCAAAGAATCAAACATTATATCTTAGGTAATCCTATAAATGCTGAAACCAACGTTATTGAAACCGTAACATCGGAGGAATACATAAGAGACACTTTCCAGAACGTTTCAGACTCCAAAAAGGAATAGGTACGTGGTACGGTAAGTAAACCGACTCCAAAACAGTTCTAATGGCAATTTTTCTCTGTTTTGGAATATTTAGAAAAATAGAAAAATAAGAAGCAGTCCGGGAAGGACACGAGGGCTCCACGAGGGTGGAGGGCGCGCCCCCTGCCTCGTGGGCACCTTGTGCACTCTCCGGACTCCGTTTTCTTGCACGATACGTATTTTGGTCGGTAAAAATTCATTATATAATATCCGAAAGGTTTTGACCACCGTATCACGCAATTATCCTCTATTCTTGTTTCGAGCTATTGCTGCTACAGATTAGAGCAAGATATCTTCTCAAGAGTCAGTCGGGGAGAGCCGGGTGTCTCATCCGGCATCGAGATCAAGGACAAACAGCGCTGACCACTTTGGGCCAGCAACGGAGGAAGAGATGGAGGCTGATTTGAAGAGGATAGATGCCATGGAGGAGGATCAAGAAGTCACTTCTCGCTTCCGAGCTGGATTCACGATGGGGGAACTACAGAGCTCGGCTATCCCAAACTCGGTTATCCCTTCCAATGTTAGATTTCTTTCTTACGAGAATATGAAAAAGTGTGTTACTTGTTCCCCCGCAGCTATGCAACATCCATGGGTGCAAGGAGCTTTAACCGTCACGGGTAAGCTCCGTAAGGAGATAATGGATCTCAAGCAGCAACTCAATAAGCTCGAGGAAGAGAATCGTATCCTGAGGAGTATCATCACCAAGAATATCACACCATCACCTCTGAAGAAGGAGATATAATCACATGGGTATGGGCACTCCCCTTGGCAACTGCCAAGCTTGGGGGAGGTGCCCCGGTAGCGTATCACCATCACACTCCTATCTTTGCCGTTTTTCTTAGTTCGATCCTTTTAGTAATATCTTGATCTAGTAAACTAAAGTTTTTGGTATGATCTAGTTTTGAGTTTTGCTTTATGATCCCTTTATGTAGTTGAGTCCGTGAGTTATATAATAAAGATTAGTGTTGAGTCAAGGGCTTGATTATTTTGCCATGATCTTGAGTGAATAAAAGAAAAGAGAAAGGAAAGAGAAGAAATAAAAAGAGATCATATTGATCTTATGAAGAGTAATGACTTCACATAGAAAGAGTATGATGATTAAAAGTTGTTGAGAGTTGACAAACATAGCTTTGGTCATCGTTGCAATTAATAGGAAGTAATAAAGAAAGAGAGATTTCACATGTAAATACACTATCTTGGACATCTTTTATGATTGTGAGCACTCATTAAAATATGACATGCTAAAGAGTTGATGTTGGACAAGGAAGACAACGTAATGGGTTATGTTTTCTTATATCTGAGATAAAGTATATTGTCATGGATCATCCAACATGCTGAGCTTGCGTTTCCCCCTCATGCTAGCCAAAATTTTTGCACCAAGTAGAGATACTACTTGTGCTTCCAAAAACCCTTAAACCCAGTTTCACCATGAGAGTCCACCATATCTACCTATGGATTGAGTAAGATCCTTCAAGTAAGTTGTCATCAGTGCAAGCAATAAAAAATTGCTCTCTAAATATGTATGATTGATTAGTGTGGAGGAAATAAGCTTTATACGATCTTGTGATGTGGAAGAAATAAAAGCGACGGACTGCATAATAAAGGTCCATATCACAAGTGGCAATATAAAGTGACGTTCTTTCGCATTAAGATTTTGTGCATCCAACTCTAAAAGCGCATGGC